>NC_139557.1:49386240-49746240 GCF_965112155.1 Podarcis liolepis | reverse complement strand
TTACTCAAGGTAAAAAAAAGAGGTAAGGAACCCCTGGACGGTTAAGTCCAGTCAAAGGTGACTATGGGGTTGCAGCACTCATCTCATTTTCAGGCTGAGGGAGCCAGTGTTTGTCCACAAACAGCTTTCCAGGTCATGTGGCCAGCATGACTAAACTGCTTCTGGCACAACTGGACACCATGATGAGTGCCAGAGAGCATGGAAATGCCATTTATCTTCCTGCCGCAGTAGTACCTATTTATCTACTTGCACTGGAGTGCTTTCAAACTGCTAGGTTGGCAGGAGCTGGGACAGAGCAACGGGAACTCACCCCATTGCAGGGATTTGAACTGCTGACCTTCCGATTGGCAAGCCCAAGAGGCTCATTGGTTTAGACCACAGCACCACCCGAGTTACTCAAGGTTCTCCATTCTTACCAACTAAGAAGTACAGTCATGAATGACAGAACAGTCTCCCTTTCTTGTTGCGTTAAATGGCAGCAGGCCTCAGAATACTTGTTTTATTACAAGTGGCTTTGATCAGATGTCTTGCTATTGAGCGGTTTGCCAAAATAAATGCAAATTTGACAAAACACAAAGAAGCCAGAGACAATTGCATAATTTTCAAAGAGACTAAACTCCATTTCCAGGAGACCAAATTCAATTGGCACCACCTACTGAGAGAGTATGTTTTAAAAGCTATAAAATGAAGGGATGCCTGACTTAGTCAATTATAAACAATTGCCTGTAATGATATCTGTTTTGACTCACATTGAATTACCCTGCTGTTTTAGCATGCATTGATATTTCTGTCTTGCTGTCTAAGACTTCCTAGCTGATGCTTTAAACGGACAAGACAGGGCTCTTCTCAGTATATGCTAATGGAAGATAATACTACATATTTTAAAGGTTATATATGGATTCCTTTGAGAAGTAAAATCAAGTCTGGTGTCACAATGAGGGTTTTGATTGTTCCTGAGCTTCCATCTACAGGTTCACTGTGTATACCATATGCGTTCATGCACTTTACCACCAGAGCGACTTAAATGTAGTATGAAATGTAAAAGATTTTTTCCAGCATTTATTATCCCACTCTTCTTACAAACAATGATTCTCAGCACACCTTGCAGAAAAATAAAATAACCCCTCCCCCCCCAAAAAAATAGGAACATAGTAGGGAAAAATACCACATAAGACAGACTTTAAACTGTGAGATCTAAAAGACCTGGAGAAATTAAAAGGGCTTTACCTAGTACCAAAAAGTTATCAGATTTGGAATGTACGTGTCAGAAAGAAGATGTCTAATGTAGTTTTCTTTGTGGTGTGTGTGTGTGTGTTTAATTTGGATCAAACATGCACAACTCCCATTCCACACACACACACACACACACACACGAAGTAGCGAATTCCAGAATAGTATTTTCCAAATATTCTTCCATTAATATACCGTATTTTTCGCTCTATAACACGCACCCGACCATAACACGCATGTAGTTTTTAGAGGAGGAAAATCCGTAGGCATGCCACCCGTAGGCATTCCCTCCATAACACGCACAGACATTTCCCCTTACTTTTTAGGAGGAAAAAAGTGAGTGTTATGGTGCGAAAAATACGTACTTTACTTTATTTCCAATTAATCATTCTTACTCTTGATGGAAGAGGAGGTTAGGGAGAGAGGGGATAAGTCTGCTACCTTTGTCTAATTTATCTGAAATTGCAAATAATATTCACTAAACAACTCAATGGCAATTGGATACTAGTAAATATCAACTTTTTATTTGGGGTGAGCTTCCACGAGTCTCCTGACAAGCTCTACTGAGACAAAATGAAAATGTGGTCATTTGTGATGATGAAACTTTTAAGTAGCAACTTACATGATCAATCAGTTCACGAACCATTCCATTCCACTGTCCGCTGGCATCATCCCGGGCTCCGTATTTTCCATCTTCCACCAGCCTTATCTCATAGGTAAATCCAAGGAAAGTTGATAGTTCCCTGAGGAGGTCGATGCAATATCCCTCAAACCTATCATTCCCATACAAAGGTTTATCAGACTTCTTGAACATCACATATGGCTCTTCCTGGAAAAAAATGAATGTAGAGAGGAAGGGAGACCCTTCAGTCACTGCAGTTCAGAAAAAATGAATTGCAAATACATTTTAAAGATATAATTCTAAATCTGGAAAGATTGATTTGATCATGTTATACGGATACTGTCACTGAATACACACAATAATTCATTTTTAAAGTAAGTAGATATAGCTATAGTAGTTTCAGCTAAAATGTATTTCTTTCATCAATTAGTTATTGACACCAGTTGTACAGTTTGGCAATGAGCACTGGTGGAGGAAGAGGAGTGCGGGGGGAGCGCACCGCCCCTGGCAGTGCGATCCTGGTGGGGTGCCATCGCGGCTGCTCTCTCATCCACGCTGGGAGCGCCACACCCCCAAGACACGTGCCACGCTCCTGTGGGCGGTGCGCCAGCCCCCGCCCCCACCTGATCTCTGCCCCCCAGTGCCAGAGCATGAAGCTCCACCGCTGGCAATCAGCATTAACTGGTTCAAGATGAGAACATATTAACACTATGATTACTCTGAAATTGAGTGATGTTGTTGTTATTCAAAACCCCATAATTGGAAAAAATGCACGCCAGTGGATTCCTATGTGGTACACCGTCATAAATATCACTGCAGGAGCCAATGGGTCAATTCTGCAAAAAATTGCCATTATCCATAAGTTCCATTCTACAGGAACTTAGCCATGTGACTAGCTGAGTCTAGTTTGCTGGATAATGCTCAATACATTTTAATCTGTATTTACCATGGCAAAAGCCATTGCTCAGTGGTAGAGCACATGTTTGGGGGAAGGGCCATAGCTCAATGTTAGACCCCTTCTTTGCATGCATAAAGTTTCATGTTCAATCTTTGGTTTCTCTTGGTGGAGCTGGAACGACTTCTCTATGAAACTCTGGAGAGCCGCTACCAGTTGGTGTAGACAACCCTATGTTATATGGACACTGACATGACTTGGTATAAGACAGTTTCCTAGGTACCTATATTCTATTACAACAGAGCCTAGAATCATCTTAAATATGGTCACTGATTCCCCTTAAAACGTTGCTTGCATTCTTAAAGCTGTGAATGCCAGTTTCAAATTATTTCAGAATACTGAGAAAACCTTCAGTTCTCCCACTGTCTTTCATGCACACAATTTTCTGCTCTGCACCAATAGTTTACGCTTCATCATTATATGAAGAAAGAAGCCTATGGACAAATTAAACTGAGGATCACACGCAACCCAGTATTTTAATCTCTTTGAATTTCCAGGAGAAGCTTATGATGCATTTGCAGCTCTCCAGAGAAATATTTAGTCCATTAAGTAATGCATGAAATGGCAAACACATCCAACAATTGGCAGATCATTAGTAATTTGTTTCATAAGCACTGAGAATGTAAAACAAATACAGAATTTCTGCTGATTTTCCAGGACTGTTTTCAATAAATACAGTGTTCCGAGGCAATGAAGAATATAATCCAAATGAGTACTCAGTTGGTCAGCAATAACTTTTAATGGGACAACCACTTTAAGAAGAGGAAGTCCAATGCATCCATCCTGTCCCACACCGATTTTATACTTTTATTTGAATTCGGAGAAGCTCTGCAAACATTTCTGTCAATCTGCTGTTCTCTCGACAATCATATGTCTGCAACACAAACCCAGTTCTAGTCTAGAAGTATACCTATAGTAAAGAGGGCTCTCCCCTGTGTCTCTGTGCAGAAAAACCATGTGAAAATTAAGTAACAGGGCTGCTAGCTTTCCAGCCCAGTTGAGAACATTTCTCTTCCTTGAAGAGCAGTCCAAGCATACTCACAGCTGTTCTCTTAAGGCCACACCATAGAGCACATTCCTATCCTGCCAGGAAAGGGGTGCGGCTACCACTTTGAGCAGCTTCCTTTTTCAAATTAATATTCAATAAGAGAGAACCACAGTAGGCAGATAGTGTGAGCATATTTCTATAACATCTATTTTTTACTTAATCATTTGTATTTATATGAATGTGAAAGGGAGATTGGGAGGAGAAATGGTGAGTTGCTTCTGTGTGCTGCAACTTTCAGTACTTGTGTTTGATTGAAAATGTAGGGTTTGTGTGTGCCTTTTAGATGTGAAAGAAGTGAGGATGTTTTGCATTCCTGTTCTTAAGAAGGGTGTGTTTGTTTGGCTACAGTGGAAACAGGATGCTGGACTAGACGAGCCTTTGGCATGATCCAGCAGAGTCTAGGGTTGCCATATTTCAAAAAATATAGCAAACCCCCCCCCCAAATTGTTGAGCCTTTTTTTAGACAAATCCCAAAGTTGTTCGGGGAAATCCAGACCTATGGCAGCCCTAGCAGAATCTTCTACTGTGATGGTTATTAAAACACAAGCAGAAGTTCCTTATAGGGAAGGCAGGGTCACTATTGAACGCTCATGCCATTTATTTCTGCAGCTTATAGTTCTTAATCATATATCTTCTACTCAAGTCTGTGAGAGTAAGCTGTGGTTTGCAAGGAGGTGGTGCTAACAGTTAACCCCCCCCCCAAAGCTTCATAATACTTTGAATAGAACATTGCCTGCACAGTTTTTCTTCCTCAATAAGTCGATTGGCAAGAATCTCCTTGTCAGTTTATACCTTTAAAAACAAGCATACCAGACAATCTGGAGATTTAACTTTAAATTCCTCCTCTGACACTGGCTCATTTTGTGGGGTTGGGTACATTACCCTGGTATCCTTTCAATCAAAGGGGTATTGAACTAGCCATAGCTAAAAGCAGAAATGAAAAAATACTCAAGTAGCAGGTTAGATGCAAAGGAAATAAATTATGTCGTAACAAATTTGTTTTTATAAATAATTTTTGTTGATTTTTCCATTTTACATATCAAAACAACTGAACATGCTACTACATAAAGTAGGGCAGTGTAGAGGATGGTTCAGATGAGAACTCAACTGTGCAGGGCTTCTATGTAGTACAGTGGTACCTCGGGTTAAGTACTTAATTCGTTCCGGAGGTCCGTTCTTAACCTGGAACTGTTCTTAACCTGAAGCACCACTTTAGCTAATGGAGCCTCCCGCTGCCGCCGCGCCGCCGGAGCACGATTTCTGTTCTCATCCTGAAGCAAAGTTCTTAACCCGAGGTACTATTTCTGGGTTAGCAAAGTCTGTAACCTGAAGCGTATGTCACTTGAAGCGTGTGTAATCCAAGGTACCACTGTACAGGATCATGGGTTGCACTCTGCCTCCACATCCTACCTAGGCAAGCTTCTCCCAGCAGACAGCCACACATTGGGTTTTGCTGAAGACCCACTTGCAAAGCCCAATATTTATAGGCCTGGGTATCCTGATTGTGACCTAGATTCAGTACAACCAGCAGCAGGCTGGCCTAACCAGGAGGTCCAGGTTACATGTTTCACACTCACCCAGCCGTTGCTCTTTTTCACAGGGCCCACTTTGCAAACTGCTCAAGATCCAAACTGCAACTATTGTTGTAACTTAGCTAATTCCTTTCTTTTCCTGCTTGCCTTGCCAGAATGATAAACCCCACTGGCTATAAATCTCATGGAGTTATACTCTTTTGCATAAATATAAGCCATGAAGCAAGCAAGCAAACAGACAAAAAGTGAAGAATTCACTGGGAGCAAAATCCCTACTCCAACGCAAAGATTCAAGAGTCTTGAAAAATGGCCTATAGCCCAATACAATATAAAACATGGTGCTCTAAGGCAAATATGAGATGTGTGGAGAGCCGGTAATATACCAAGCCAGGAATGCTTCATACACAAACACCCTCCAGTACTTCAGAAAAGATAAATTATTTAGAACTCCTAGTCATGTCAGCTCATATTGACTTTGTCTCCCAGTGGAGTTGCACAGAGACCAGAAGCAATCCCAGATCAGCTCACTCGCAAGTGTTATGTCTGACCACATTTCTTTGAAAAAGTCATTAGAGTCACAGAACCTACTTCAGAATAACTTCCAAAGCATTCATTCATATTAAAAGCTGACAATGCTCCAAGCAACCAACTTTATCTATTTATAGGTTACCTCAACGTTTAAACCCTGAAGATGTTTTAATCCTATAGAATTAATCATGCTGCATGTGTGAAAAGTTGAATCCACTAAGATCAAAGCACACAAGACTTGATCAACTTAACATTCTGTAAATAGTTTTATCATTTCATATCAACTTTTTTAAAAAAAGTGAACTCTAAACAGAATTTGTTCTCTGCTATTGTCAGCCACATTACTCTTGATCAATGGCATGCCACACTAGCGTGATTCCTTATGGTCTACTTCTTGTTTACATTATAGTTTTAATACAGCCAAAGGTTCTCTGGTTTCTTCAAATTAATATAGTAGCATCTCTAACCAATAATCCAAACAGATTGAATTTTATGCATACTGAAGGTAGGAGATCTATAAATAGATAGACAGATACACACACACACGTTTCCCATAGATACTTTTAAGTTGGTGTTTATCTTCACTAATTACATTTCCTTTTCTCTGCCTGCCTCTGCACTGTGTTGTTCCTGGTTTCGTGGAACAAAGACAGAAACTTCCATAAGCAAACCACAGATGTTCGCTGAGCTTTTGATACAAGAGACGTCAAACACAATAGCTTTACAGCTTCTGCTGTTCTACTCCCTCTCTGTAGTTGGCCACACCTCTTCACTCCTTAACTGCAGGGCTAAAAGCAACAAGGAACCTTACTCTCAAGTGCCCTTTTTCTTTGTCTGCTCATATTGAACTTGGGTAACTGGGTTAATTCTTATAATAAGCAGGAGACATTTTCCCCATACTGGATTTTCCAGCAGTGACCTGGGGAGGCTCCCAGTTGAATGTCCCCTGATCAGGTGTAAAAATTACTCTCATTAGTATAAGGCAGCTTCCCATGTTCCTATGTCACACCATTAGTCCATCTAACCCAGTGCTGTCTACACACTGACCATCAGTGGCTCTTCGGGTTTTCAGAAAGGGTCTCTCCCAGCCCTACCTGGAGTGGCTGGGAATTCAACCTGGAACCTGCTTGTGAAGCAGATGATCACATTTAGGGTTTACTTTACTTTAGGCTTTCTTTTTAATGTGATAATCAAATTGATTATTAGTATCTAGTAAGTATGGAATTTCTAAAGAAACCATGACTCACTAAATATATAGTGGTACCTCGGGTTACATACACTTCAGGTTACATGCGCTTCAGGTTACATACTCCGCTAACCCAGAAATAGTACCTCAGGTTAAGAACTTTGCTTCAGGATGAGAACAGAAATCGTGCTCCGGCAGCACGGCAGCAGCAGGAGGCCCCACTAGCTAAAGTGGTGCTTCAGGTTAAGAACGGACCTCCGGAACGAATTAAGTACTTAACCCGAGGTACCACTGTATTTTCTTATTGCAGACATTCTGCAGTGTTTTTATTCCATTTTAAGTGTGGAAATGTGGTACTGTTAAAAAAGAAAAAAAGAAAGATGGTCATATTTGAAGCACAATTATAGCCATGTTTGTTCAGAACTTACCCTTATGTTAGCCATGGATATCCGGATTACAATCTTAGAGAAAGAAATCTACCGCTCACTATGGCTTTGAGAATTTAAAAGAGCTGCCATATCTAATTAACATTTATGTCAGATATGAAGAGTACACAAAGGGCTTTTATATTTAGCAGTTTGGACTTCAGAAAGATAGAGACCTAAAGTTGTCCAAAAACTCATACAGTCAGTCAAAACAATTTAATGTCTTACTCTGACATGCTGCTAGCCACTTGACAAGAGTCTCAGGCCAGGGGCAGACTTAAAGCAAGATGAACTGCTCATACACACTTAGTCTCTCATTGCCATGGGTCTAATTAAACAAATGTGGCTACAATTAGCAGGTTAAGCACTTTTAAGTCCCATTGATTTCAGTGTGACAGATTTGTGCTCATGTTTACTGAAATCAAAACAACTTAAAAGTGTTTTTCTAGGGTTAGGCTGTGCTTCTTCTTCTTCTTCTTCTTCTTTTAAAATGAAATCCATTTAGAAGCAGTAACATGAACAGTCTCACCAAGTATGGCTAACACTGTGTGTGGATATTGGCGCCTGAAGGCTAGGACAAATTAGAAAGGACTGAGATGTGTGCACCATAAAAACGATGTGCAATATGAAACACAAACCAAATAAAATGGAAAGGTCAAATAATCTGGGTACATTTAGATTTCAGTTGAAGACAGATTTTGGTTGATAACTAGGAGAAACTGCTTAATGGTTAAAAAAAAATATCTTATGGGATCTTAAAGATGAACTACAACTCCCATTATCCCTAACTGCTTGGCCCTTCTCACTAGGGACTATTGATAAGAGGGCTCTGGTGTATTGGGGTTGACCCTTCCTGGTATAGAACTCGTTCCTTTTCTATTGTTGATGTTACCACAGCAGTGCTGTCTAGGGTTGGTTTGGATGACATCAAGGCATTGAGGTGATAGAGGTCTGAGGCTTATATGTGTAGGGGAAGCCTGATTCTTTATTTGGTTGGTTGTTTTTTGCTCTGTTTTTAGAGCTGCATAGAGGATGTGTGGATGCTTGAAGGTGTTAGTTTGTTAATACAGTCAGAG
Source organism: Podarcis liolepis (assembly GCF_965112155.1). NCBI lineage: Eukaryota > Metazoa > Chordata > Lepidosauria > Squamata > Lacertidae > Podarcis > Podarcis liolepis. The sequence continues at coordinate 49,737,638 of NC_139557.1, read as the reverse complement.
GACATCGAGATCAAGACATGGCATCCAGTTGAGGTTCTCCCAGTATGCTACTAATCCATGTTTCTGAAGGGGAACTCCATTTGTGCAGTCGATCACTGTGGTAAGCTTGCTGTCTGTGCTGATCAGCTGACTGGCACATAAAGCAAGACTGCTTTGGACAGGGATCGGCTATACAATGGAGTTTCTGACCAGGAACTCTGTAGTGCAGCAAATGCCAGTGGGGCTTGCTGTCACAGCCTATCAAACGAGCTGTGCTGACAGAAAGGCTCCCTTGCCAAAGAACAATCAAGAGCAATTTAAGGCTCTTGATTGTTCCTTGGCAGTCACATTTCTACCACTTACCATACTTTAAATCACGTTTGAAACCAGATGTGCTATAGTTGGGCATGGAAAATGGCCTCATGTGACACAGTAGGACCCATGCTGCAGGCTGAGGTGTCCTCATTAGTCCTGCAGGCTGAGGTAAATGATGTAAGGTAAAGGTAAAGGGAACCCTGACAGTTAAGTCCAGTCGCGGACAACTCTGGGGTTGCGGCGCTCATCTCGCTTTACGGGCCGAGGAAGCCAGCGTTTGTCCACAGACAGCTTCCGGGTCATGTGGCCAGCATGACTAATCTGCTTCTGGCGAACCAGAGCAGCACACGGAAACACCATTTACCTTCCCGCCGGAGCGGTACCTATATATCTACTTGCACTTTGATGTGCTTTTGAACTGCTAGGTTGGCAGGAGCAGGGACCGAGCAATGGGAGCTAACCCCATCGCAGGGATTCGAACCGGCGACCTTCTGATCGGCAAGCCCTAGGCTCAGTGGTTTAGACCACAGCAATGCAGCATCTAGCAAGGAGCACTACTGATGGTCTTCATTCGCATGCATCTGGAATGCCAGCTGCATGATGTTCCATATGATCCTTGACTTCTCCAGTTGGCAGGCTGCATTTATAGCATGCTGTTCTTCAAGGGTTATATTTTTGTTTGAGAGTACCCCTGTGAAACGGGCTAAAGCAGAAACAGCAGAAATAAAAATAATAACCCTTACAATCCTCTGTACCCTTTTGGTTACTTTGCAATGGGTCTTGTGGTGTCTGAAAAGAATCTAACTAGAAAAGTGTTGAGTATTAGCTGAAACACATTTGATTTGAGGTTCCCCACCCCCCAACCCAGTTATCCTAGAGAGCTTTATTCTGGTCGGTCAGAATACAGAACTGAGCTCCTCTGCCAATGCTTTTCTAAATTAGAAAGCACTGTAGAATGAAAAATGAAGGGGTGTTCCATTTTACGCTGCTCAGCAAAGATGATAGAAGTGAAGCTATTAGTAGTTAAGCAACAATTGAAAGCCATGATTCAGAGCCAGAAGAATGCCATCTCGTGCACACAGTTTTTCCTTCACTGTCATCATATGAGCCTCCACCCTGCCAAAACTCTTTAGCAAACAACAACAAAATGCAAAGAACTTTGCACAGAGCTAACTTCCTCAGGCGCTTCATGGTTTATGATGCTGAAGAGCCTTTTGTGGTTCCCTCTTTATCTGCCAAGTGGGCTGGACTCTGTCTTATGCTCCTACTGTAGTTTTCTTTTTTAAGGAATGTGCTGGAAAAGCTAATCTGGCAAAGTATTGAGATGCAAGAGACTTGTCTAAGATATTTCATGCTGATAATTAAATCTTCTGTTCTCAAATAGACATATTGCATTACTTTATCCCTGCCCTGAGGGCAATTAAAAGTATCAGGACTAAGAAGCTTTACTGATACAAGCTTACTATTATTATTATTATTATTATTATTATTATTATTATTATTATTATTATTTGCTTAAAATAAGAGCTAAAATGGGGGAAGGGAGTTCAGCATTCTTCTTTTTCTTAAGAGAGTAATGGGCATTTTCCCCACAATGGAAAAGAGCACATATGGGGGGGAAATTAATCATACAGGTTATGTAGGATGATGCTGAAAAGTCTCACTATTGCTTTTGGAAAGAATATCCTGGTGATGAATTGATTTTAAGTTCAGTCTAAACCATGCATTGTCACACACACACACACACACACACACACACACACACACACACACACACACTATGTATATTACTTTCTCCAAACCGACAATGGTAGCTTTTGCCTAAACTTTAAAATGTTAAGGAACCATAAGAACGCTAAATGATTAGTCAGCTGAGATCATAGCACTTAAAATGAATTGCCATTATCATAAAAACCCCATAACTAAATTAACATTTCAGATCATTCATTATACAGTAATTGCTAAATAAATGTAAAAGACATTTGCATACTGGTCATTGCTTTGTAAGTAATATGCCTTTTCTTCACAGTTTTAACGTTCAGCTGAATTTCAAAAAAACAATTGCACATATGATTACTTACCAAGATGGTGGTTACAGTTAGGGAACGATTAGATAAGGAATCAGTAATGTTTGCTGGTTTTCCTTTCTGGTTCTCGGTCATGTTAAGTCCACTTGCAGGATCCCAAGTTCCAATCTATAAAACAGCATGTGCACTTATATGAGTTCTTTTCAGGCCACTAGGACAGAACAATATAAGATAAAAAAGAAATCTGCTAACACTTATAATTCACCTCTGGTCCAATATCTGCTACCATTTGTGAAAAAGCAGCTTGCTTAAAATATTATTCACTGTGCTTCAAAATGTGTCTCGCAAAGCAAAAAATGGTGTTCAGAGTACTGAGTGCTTAATTTTCCACCTAAACATCTATCCTCCAAGAAAAGTACACATCTGCAGACTGGTAGCTCACTGAACGTATATTTACAATGCACCTGCTTTCCTCTGCTTTAAATGGATCCGTCCTTTTCTCTCCCAATACTATGAAATTTCCATTGTTATATAGCAAATACATGTTGCATTCTACAAGCATGGTTAACATTTTCAGAGGTCAGTGGAAACATCATGGCCATTACCCAAATTCAATGAAGTTTTTTCAAGTAGGAACTCCAATACCTCTCTGTCATGTTACAACGATAGATTGTTCCAAGCATAGATAGATTCCTGGCTGCCACATCTGATACACACCAGGAATTAACTAGATAACAAGTTAAAAGAAATTGCTAGGTAAAGGTAAAGGGACTCCTGACCATTAGGTCCAGTCGTGACCGACTCTGGGGTTGCGCGCTCATATCGTTCTATAGGCCGAGGGAGCCGGCGTTTGTCCGCAGACAGCTTCTGGGTCATGTGGCCAGCATGACTAAGCAGCTTCTAGCGAACCACAGCAGCACACGGAAACACTGTTTACCTTCCCACCGGAGCGGTACCTATTTATCTACTTGCACTTTGACATGCTTTCAAACTGCTAGGTTGGCAGGAGCAGGGACTGAACAACGGGAGCTCACCCCATTGCGGGGATTCGAACCGCTGACCTTCTGATCAGCAAGTCCTAGGCTCTGTGGTTTAACCCACAGTGTCACCCGCATCCCTAAAAGAAATGGCTAGCTTTTAGTATTTTAACTAGTGAAAATTTTCAACTGTCAATCTTTAATTTTTGAAATCTGGCTTCCGCAGGGTTTTCTGATACAGCTCGCCTCTAGAACTCTGCACGGAGCAACAATAATTGTTTGTTGATGCTCTAGGACAGCCTTTGCTAACCTGGAGTGCTCCAGATGTTGGGAATCAAATTCCCATTACCCCTGCCCATTGGCAATGCTAGCTGGAGCTGATCAAAGTTGTTATCCAACAACATCTGGCCAACACCAGATTGGAGAGGGGTGCTTTAGGACTTCTTGTTTGAGGGACAGAGAGCAGCATGTCTTCCTATGAAACATTGTCACTTAAGATCTACAATTCCCTGCAGAGTTTCTTAGTTCATGTTGGCATTGACAGGGCAGCCAAGCTGGCTACAGGAAAGGGAACAAGCACAAAGAGAGAAAGACACTGATCCCAGTAAGAGTGGCAGTCATATATGCTGATATATCCTGTACAGGCCCCAGAAGATTAAGTTAGAGTGAATATGATATCCTTAATGTAAACAGTTATAATCCTATCAAGGGATATATGCCATTGGGATTTTGTGATAAAAATTATTTCCAAATTCTGGACATTTTGAAAGTAGTGCTATGTTTCCTGATCTAACACAGGTTTGGCAAATCATTATTCTGAAAACTGTATTGCAAATTTAACTGTTTTTAAGCAAAGCAGGGCAAGGTCTCAGTAAACAAGAGTACAGTACCTTTGTGGGTTTATGGTAAAGTTGCCCATTGCAATTGAAAATGAAAATCCATCAAGATTTATAAATTTTCACAAATCAACTTCCTTTATAACTAGTTATTCTCTTTTTAATTTGTAACTGAAAATGGAAATGTTTAACTTTTCACTTAACTTCAGCAGGGTGAACAAGTGAGCAGAGCTAGCATACTCATTCCTGCTGTTTATTATACACTGTTACAGAATGCTAGGAGAGGGCTACTGTTGGTAATAAATAAATGAAATACTCATGGTTTCAAAGTAGTTTAATTAAAATATGTTTCCTTTGTGTGTTGAATTTTATTTGCTGAGGCCCATAAGGTCTGAGGATTTTTAAAAAAAAACAGAAATCACTTATTTTAATTAACTAGTATCCATTAGTATGCTTTATTTGACTTTTAAAAATGGTTTAAGAAGTATTTTCAGAAGAGCACATACATGTGCTTGGCAGGTGTGCTACTGAGCACATTATCTCTTGATGTTCCAGGAGAGGTGTGAGCGGAGCTCCAGGATATTATGCCATGGATCCTAATTCACCGCTATTGTTAGCCAGTAAGGCAGCATAATAATGTTCCACTAAAAGCTATTTCTCCATGAATGAAAGTTTAAGTGTAAGATTAACCTTGGCATCAAATCTGCTGCAGTCAATTTGCTCAGCACAAATGTTTTAATTCTAAAGCTGCTTTAAAAAAACTGAATAGGTTTGAAAATATGTGCTCAACTGGAAGCTAGAAAACAAGTCCCTCTAGCCAAAACATGTGCTGCAATCAAACCCATGTGCTAGCTCAAATCTTAACAGCCTCCAACATTTCATAGATGAAAAACATTCCTGAACATAGGTGGTGAGACTAGGAAAAGACAGTGGCAGAAACAATGGCAGAGTATTGGACAAAGGTAGAGTGAGTTAAATGTATATCACAAAGAAAAAGCAGGAACTAAAAGTACAAGGAAGCAGATAATTCTAGATTACAACAGTATACAGCAGGTTTCCTCAACCTCGGCCCTCCAGATGTTTTGAGACTACAATTCCCATCATCCCTGACCACTGGTCCTGCTAGCTAGGGATCATGGGAGTTGTAGGCCAAAAATATCTGGAGGGCCGAGGTTGAGGAAGCCTGGTATAGAGGCAAGCTTCATGCTACATAGCAGGGCATGTTAAACATCTATGTACTATATAAAGACCATCTTGTCTGGGGGACTTACTCCCTGCCCTGCAGGCCTCTTTCTCCTTCTCCTTGCCATCTGTGAATATGTAGTACAGATCACATTCTATCATTCTTCTACACAACATGGAGAATATAAGCCAATAGCTACCACCAGGAATGAGTACTGATGTAGAAAGTGAAAGAATCACACAGTCATCCAAACAGCATATTATTGGCAAGAAGACACCAAGCAAAGGCCATCACCGTTTCTAAATGAAACATGTGCCTTTGTTTTTTAAGATCAAATCCCCATCTCTTCTTGCTTGAAGTGGTTCTTTGTTCAAACACACGGCACACACACACACAAACACAGTGTATGGCTTGTTGCTTGATTTATGGCATATGCTGCCTTGGGTGCAAAGAGCTATTACAGGGACTCGTCAGAGATTTCAGTGTGCCCAATGGATTTTTAAAAAATCTTTATGGGTGATATCCAATTTACATTACATGCCCATTGAGTTCCATGGATCTCCTCTGAGTATCACTAATCTTGAATATCACCCTAAAATTCTGAACAGAAGTTTCTCATACTTTATCACATGCTGCTTTGTAACTCTCATCAGTTTCAAAAGAGGTTCGCCAGGTGACCAGGAGAGCTATTCTCATTAACCACATTAAAGGTTTCCTCGGGTATGTGAAAAAAGTAACATAATACTTTGGATCCAAGTCTATATTATAGCGCCAGGCAGCAAACAAACCAAGCAGACCAATAATAACAACATCCTACTTTGCATTTGGGCATCAGTCATAGCGGTTGTATTAAACTAAGTTATACTCAGAGTAGACCCATTGAAATTAATGAAGCTAAATTAGTCATATCTATTCATTTCAATGGCTCTATTCTGAGTAGAACATTACAACCCCATAGAAGTAAGTGATTTTTGTGATGTTCTTTATTAAAGCTAAGTCCAATATTCTGTCACACACAATGTAGTTCAAACTTAGCTCAAATTGACTCTACCACTACGTATAAATGGACAAAAGTAGTATTTTGAAATGATATATCAGTTATAAGTAAATAGTATCTTAAGTACCTTTTCAAGGCCTTCCTCCTTCAAGCTAATTACATCTAAGTCAAAATCTGTCCTTAAGCCATTGGTTTTGTTGAAGGTTATCCTGCCAGTGAGGCCTTCCCAGTGAGCCTATGAAAACAGAAAAATAATAATAAATTTCATATGTAAGCAGTAAGAGAGAGTGAAGGAATGAATGAATAAATTAATGTCTGCCAAAATGGAAATATTAATTATTCATTAAGTTTAAATGATTTTCCTTCTGGGCAGAGGGTTTTTTTAAGCATATTTCTTGGATTCCCAGCATTCTTTTGATAATTAAACAAACTTTTCCTTAATCTCTGCATACAATTTCTTAATTGCCTTCCTTTTCCACACACACAAAATTCATCTTGCTAGGTTGATAAAAGGCTGACATTTAATTTTTTTAAATTTTTCTCTTTAGTGGGTACAGATTTTTGTTTCACCTTTGCTATTTTGCAAGGTGCAGCCAATATGTATCTCCCAGAGATTGCTGGACTATAACTCCCATCATCTCTAACCTTCTGGCAGTGCTGGCTATGGCTGATGGGAGTTGTAGTCCAAGAACACCTGCAGGGCACCATGTTGTCTATCCTGACACTGACAATTCCACAATGTTATTTGCTAAGAAATCAAGAGCATTTATCTTTACATTATCCAAATATGTTCTTTTTACACAATTAAAATAAAAAAGATTTATTAAGTATAACATGAGAAGAAACTAATAGGTTCATAAAATGTGAATGTCACTAAAGTATAACAAATCATTTGGTAAAGCAGAGAGCATACTATGGACATATCTGATATAGTGAAAAGGATTTCACAAAATTTGGCATGAAAGGAGTGTAGGCCAGCCTAAAAATACAGCACATAGTTCTTATATTTTAAATTGTTATGATCATTTACCCAACAGAACAGAGGATGTTGCCTAGCAAAATGATTAATTTTATTTGTTTATTATTCGGATCATTGTACCTCTTCCCCACATTAAACATTTCAGTGCATATTGTTAGCAAAAGGTGTATTTGACTAGAATTTCAAAGCCAAAGGACCTTCAGGTCTGAACTTTCGCAGGAGGGAAGACAGGGGGAGGCAAGACAAGTCACATTTGGTTAGTGACGTACCTCTTTAATGAGATTCATGAAGCGGGTCCCAAAGCGCCATGGTTTGTGCCGATTACACTGCAACGAACTGACAGTCATCTGTGGGAACTGCTGGACAGCCACCGACACCACATGAACGGCATCATACATCAAAGCTGCATCCGTCTGCAATGAGAGCACAAACACCACTGTGAAAATAGTCCAGCTTGTCAACAGACAAGGAAAGAGGAAGACACACATTCTCCCACCTCTGTTTCGAGGCAACAACAACAACAAGGGCTTATTGAACAAAAGCTGCATACACATCATATACTGAGAGCACCTTTAAAACATGTCCCCCCTCCCCAGGGAAAAAGAACACTGGGAACGATAGTTTGTTAAGAGCGCTGGCAATTGTAGCTCTGTGAGGGGCAAATTACAACACACATACCGTTCTCTGTTACTGTGTAAAAGAACAGGTGGTTTTTTTAAAAAAAAATGCTCAGGACAGAAATGAACAATGCTTTATTCAACTACTTTCATCACCCAAAGTTGACATAATCAATTTCTCCTCTAAATTACAACACAAAGTATCCATATTTATTTCAGCCTACCACTTCCCAAACAAAAGAGTGTGCATATATAAAGTCCCAAGTTAGTACAGTGGTACCTTGGGTTACAGACGATTCAGGTTACAGACGTTTCGGGTTACAGACTCTGCTAACCCGGAAGTAGTACCTCGAGTTAAGAACTTTACCTCAGGATGGGAACAGAAATCGCACGGTGGTGGCACAGCGGCAGCAGGAGGCCCCATTAGCTAAAGTGTTACCTCAGGTTAATAACTGTTTCAGGTTAAAAACGGACCTCCAGAACGAATTAAGTTCTAAACCCGAGGTACCACTGTATAGTAGAGCAACCGTTTCTGCTGCACACACGTTATTATAATGTAATAAGGCATGCATTTTTCGACAGCCAGTCTGGCAGTGTAATATGCCCATTGCCTCATGCGAGAAAAGCTCAAAATGGTGATCCAGTGGGCCCTACACATCTGAAGCAATACGTGTACATAAACGTTAGGAGTGTGCACAACACCACAAGGAATCATCCCTGCCTACTTTCATGCATCTTCTGAAAACTGTCCTGTTTAGACAGGCCTTCACAATAATGAACTAGTATCTATGGAAGTTTTTAATTATTGCTTCTTCCTTTAGTGTTTTGTGGGCAATGGTTGGAAAACTGCAGACATGAGAGAGGTGCCACTGAACAAGAAGACAACAACAAGTGAGTAGAGGGGCTTTTGTGCTAGCCAACTTTAAAGTTGATTAGGGGAGGGGAGGAAGAACTAAAGAGGTTTTGTTTTAAGGATAAATTATTATTTTTTCTCCCTGATTACAAGCTTATGACTGGTCACCATTAAGTGCCCCCCCCTGTCTTCCCAACACTCTCCCCCCATCAGTCCACTCTAAAGTTATAGCATTATGGAAATCTTAAAGCCATTATTTCTGCTTTTAGCAGACAGTTGTCTGCAGCATTTTAAAGAAACATGTCTAAAGATTGCCTGCTAAAGATTCAAGCTGTCTTGCAGAGGTCTTGTTGTGCCTCTGACAAGCCCAAAATAGCTCCAGAGCACCTCAGTTCACCTCGGGAGTCATCCAAATCCCAAGTGTATCCCTAATAAACAAATATTCACATGCACAAATTGTTTGTGAATACTCTGGGGTATACACTGTAAAAAGAATGAACTATACTTATAAGAAACCTTTTACTTCAACAGATGACAGGAAGCCTCTATCCATAAGTTGTTTTAAACTGTTCTTAATAACGTTTTCACCTGCCCTGGGACCTTAGGGTGAAGGGCAGGAAATAAATAAATAAATAAATAAATAAATAAATAAATAAATAAATAAATGATAGGGTTGGGTTAATATTCCAAAAAATATATACAGTATGTTGAAGTGTTTAATGGATTTCTGAGTTTGGGTGTGGGAGAACAACTATTTTTTCCCTAGAGGACGCAACTCATATGGGTTTTACTCGCACAAGATGCCGTGATGGCGACCAATTTGGACGGCTTTAAAAGAAAGATTATACAAATTAAAGCTACCATTGATGGAGACAGTATGCCTCTGAATACCAGTTTCAGGAAAATCCCATGAGGAGAGTGCTGTTCTACTCAGGTCCTGTTTGTGAGCTTCTATTAGACCGGCCGGCTGGCAAGGCACTGCCCATTTAGTGGGGCCTCTGATTGGCCTATTTGAAGCTGGTATTTTGGTGGGGGATCCCCACTCCTTGATTCTGCTGGCAGGGTAGTTTCCCTAATGACTGGCAAGACATGTGGGCCCTAGCTGCCAGGGGGATGGCGAACAGAGGTCCTCAACCATCGCCCACCAGAGAAGAAGCAAGCAACCACTGTGAGCTTCCAATAGGCATCCGAGAACAGAATACTGGACAAGATGAGCTCTTGTCCTTATCTAGGAGAGCTCTTCTTGTGTTCTTATAAGAAGGCAGCTTTGCAGACTAGGTGAGAAGATATGAACTCCAAACCAGTTGTTCGGAAAACGGGCTTGTTGTGCCGCCTCATGGACAAACTTAGTGAGCTGTGAAATAAGTTCATTAACAATGTGGAGCCTAGTGATGGCTGCATTTGTCATAACGCAACACAATACAGAATGAATGTCTATAGTTCCTTTCATGCAGATGAATCCCAAACTCAGCTTACAATAAAACAAAACATAAAAATGCAAAAGTGCTCTCTATTGTTATAGACCATAAGTTGATGCTAAAGAAAGAATTTAAGTTTGGATGTAAATGAGCTTCCTGCAGTGGCATTTCAAAACCAAAAAGGTGATAAATCTCAGGCTTGAAATAGCTTGTAGAACAGCATCACGTAGTTTCTAAGGCATCTAGTGCTGTGCTCAGGTTTTAACTTCAGTCAAAACATCAGAGTTCCCAAATTGTTCTCTGACTTATAACTCAAAGTGCTTTTAAGGCTAATTTGATACCTTTGTGGGAGCCTATACATCTCCTGAAACCTAGCATGACATGTTGAAGCTGTTTCGTAGAAGTTAAGATTCTGGCAGCAGCATTTCATGCAAGTTAAAGCCTAGGCAGCACTCTTTTCCCAGAGAAGCCATAAAACAAAAAGCAGAGCATACCTGTCTGACAAAAAGGAATGTTCCAGGACCATCCCATAAATCTATATCATCACCTTATTTCTAACTACTTTCCTAAGCTGTATGTTCTAACAATTCCAGGTACCCAATAGAAACCAATATTCAAGGATATGTACAGTGTATGCTAAAAGAAAAATTAGTCTAAATTCTGGACAAGAAAATCTGAGTTCTAAAATTGGTATAGATTATGCAAATCAAACCATTGTGCTTTTAATCTATTATTATTATTATTAGGCTTGTTAGTAATGGGAAAGAACAATGAAGTACACTGAAATATTGAGCAGAAATATTATTCATGCATACCCTCCCATGACTTCGCTTTTTAAATCTTCTTAACCATAAGGACTACAAAACTGATTCTTTAAATCAAAGTAAGATTCTCAGAATTTTGTGGCTAATACTACATTCCATACCCAATTAGAATTGAAGAATACTCATATTCCTACTAATTGTCTGAAGAGCTATAGCAAAGCTACTACCTAATGTTCATTTTATTCTCGTGATCACACCAGAAGTCATCACACTGTCCTTGACTCCTCTTGATTCCAAAAGATTTGACTCAATTTTTTGTTCTAAATAGCCCACAATTAATAAATAACTATTTGAGTTTTTAAGGAGAACAAAGAATTGCACCTTTTTGGAGAATGATAAAGGCCAGAAATAAATGAAATTATGCAAAATGAAAGTCCTGGAACTGTAACAATTGCACAAGAAGTCTCCAGAAAACCAGAGTATTGACAAGTTCTCATCACATCTTTCAACTGTTTAATGAAAAAGAAACAAAAGAAACAATATTCAGCACAACTTATATGTTTATTCTGAAACAGAAATAAAACACCACCAACTAAAGTCAAATTGCATTAAACCAAAAGTCTAATTCACAATTCAACTAAACATTGTACCTGTTTTCAAAAAAAGCTAATAAAATTAGGCACAGAAATGGAAATGAATTTAGGAAGGAAGAGGTTTCTGTGTTTTGTGCTTCTTCCTTTGTTTCTTTGTTTTGTAGATACTGAATTAAATGTAGAACATGGATTGCTATCCCGTTCAAATTGTTTAAAAGCAAAAAGACTGATGTATGAGTTATGGTAGAGAAACTGAAGTGCTGCCACATTTGATAGGCTCCCAAGCAAGATGACTTCCATTCCTCCCTGCTGCTGTTCAGCTCTTCTTTATTTCCTTTTAAAAACAAATATTGATAGTAGTGCTCGTTTCCTTCTTTCCTGACTGGCTAGAGAAGCGTACAAGGCTGGACCACAGTATTGCACTGCAGAGTTCATCAGCTGACTCCATCCCCTAGGCCCTAGCCGCCTGCACTTTAATTTAAATAAATTCTACCTCAGGGCAAGTGTGGCACTCAGTGGCTCAGCCAATTAGACGCCAATTTCGGAGAAGCAGTACCAGACAGGGTGCTTGAATAGCAAAGCAGCTGGCCAAGAGCTTAGTCTAGCCCAGTGGATCCCAAAGTGGGTGTTACTGCTCTCTGGGGCTGGTGAGATTAATTTAGGGGGCACTAAGAAGCAAGGGATGCGGGTGGCGTTGTGGGTAAAACCTCAGCGCCTAGGGCTTGCTGATCGCATGGTCGGCGGTTCGAATCCCCGCAGCGGGGTGAGCTCCCGTCTTTCTGTCCCAGCTCCTGCCCACCTAGCAGTTCGAAAGCACCCCTAAGTGCAAGTAGATAAATAGGCACCACTTTCTAGCGGGAAGGTAAACGGCGTTTCCGTGTGCTGCGCTGGTGCCGGCTCGCCAGAGCAGCTTTGTCGCGCTGGGCACGTGACCCGGAAGTGTCTCCAGACAGCGCTGGCCCCTTAAGTGAGAAGAGCACACAACCCCAGAGTCGGATACGACTGGTCCGTACGGGCAGGGGTACCTTTACCTTTACCTTTAAGAAGCAAGGAGGTGGCAGGGGGCAGGCTTTGAGAAGCTGCTATCAGTGGATCAAGTTCATCGATTTTGTTGCATCAATTAAACTATATAGTTTTAACTGGATTTTAAACAAATGTGGAATTAATTGTTGCTGTTTTGAATTTTATTGTGTAATTATCTTCCTTAGTGGGTCATTCAAACTGCTATTTTGAACAATGCTTTTTATTGAGTAGGGTAGAGAGCACTGAGGATGAATTTATGGAACCAATGGATGCTGGGCTAAAAAGGTTTGGGAACCACTGGTCCAACCCAATCATTTCTGGGGCCCTCATTGGTTCTCTCCCCTCTTAAAAAAGTGACATCTGACTATATTACTTTGCTGCCACTCTCACCAGAAAAGAGCCAGTTTCAAAACCAGACCCTGTATTTTAAAGCCTCATCCAGGCATTATTACTTTCCCCCATTAGCTAAATAACTCTGCAGTTGATTCCTTGCGTTTCCAGAGATGTGAAGTGTCAATGCTGTTAAAAAATGCTGGAAATGTATACTGGGTTTTGAGATTTCTATTGAAAATATCCAAAAAATCTGTGCATGACATTAATTTAGGATGAACACTTCTTTCAAGCTAAAATCTTTTCTTCTTTTAATACTTCAAAAGAAATGCTATTCATCAGAGAGAAAATCCTACTTTAGCTCTCACCATCACAAATCCCAGATTCTTTCAAACCGTAATCTATAAATTCTGTGTTACTGAATTATCAATATAGAAAAACAGTCCATTGTTCAGGCAAGAGATGATTAAGAAATAGCTGGAATGCAGGTTCAAAAAACCCCTATCAGTTTTCAATTAAAATGTGAATAGGCAAATGTGATTATTTTAGTTAATTAATATTTTCATTAATCAAACTCTCCTGAGACGTATGGTCATGAGTATAAAAAATGGTTCCATGGCCTATTTATAGCCATCAGGGTAATAATTTAACAAAGCTTGTGGTTAAACTCTTCTGTCAATGGGATAGATGACTTCAATAATTTAGGTTCTCCTTAGCATTTATGTTTATTAATCCAATATTGATTCCCAAGAATCAAGCCATTCTGGTACTGATAATCTGCACAACAAAGCAGATTATTCATTTGCACGCAAAAAGATTTTGGAAGGTTTGGGATTTCACAGATTTTGGCTGGTCTTGACAGTGAAGCCAAAACTTGTGTTTTGTGCAATTCTATGCATATCAGTTTGCTCTCCAGTGGACCTTATTCCAGGTGTAAATAAATAGGTTTGAAACCAGCTATTCCAGAGCAAAAAGGGAAGAATTACATTGGAACGTGTCTTAACACTGTCTGCAGAAGCATTCTGAGGGCCTCCATCACAAAGTACCAGAACAGCACTCGGATTCTTCCATTCCTGCATGGAGCAGGAGGAAGGGTGGGGATGTTTCCCATATTTGTGTTGCACCCTCAGATATTCAGCACAACTGAAAGGGATGAATCTTGCCCTCTCCTGATTCCAAGATCAAGAAGTAAGTGAGGAGCAGATCAACTAAATATCTCCCTCAACACTTAAAGCAGGAGTGGGAAATAGGGTGCCTTCCTCATACTGTTGAATCACAACTCCCATCAGCCCCAGCCCGTACAGCCAATTGTCAGGGTTTAAAGGAGCATATTGAGGAGGATGGCTTCATGTATAAATAATCCCTAGAAAGCATGATTGTGTCTTCTTATTGTAAGATATATATATAAAAAGATATATATATATAAACGGTGGCCTTGCTGGAAACTAAAAATGTTGATATAACAAAAAGATTGCAATTCCTTTCATTGGTAATTGGCAAATAAAGTAATTTGGGATATATATAATCTGGAGTAGGGGAATTCAGAGAAACATCAGCTGAAGAGGATGAGAGGAGCTCTCAGCCTATGTCTGGTGACCTGGGTGACCTACCTGGCAGAAGGTGCTGAAAGTAAAAAACAACAACCCCAAAATCAAGCAGAGGCACAGTCTGTTCATTATTATGGTATTTTTATTGCAAGGGACAGAGAGAGGGGCACTTGGAAGATTTTCTGCCTCACATACCAAAATAATTTGATATACTCAAACTTGGAGGGGGGGGAGATAATTTTCTCCTATGCCTGCAGCAGCAAAATATATTGTGCTAAATCTAAATTTACAGAGATAAATCTATAAATATGTTAACATACACTGACTTTGTGTAATTGGCATGAACACTCCATTTATTTATTCTGCATTCATCTAAGACTGGTTCTATCTAGCACTATAGTCTTTTTATAGTACTATTTATAGTACTATCTAATGCTATAGTCTGAGCCTGAATGGTTGGCCTGAAAATGAGTCAAGGGCACTCCCATATAATCAGGAAATAGTTTGGTTGTTTCAGTGTCAATCTAGTTTTGGAAATAAAGGGCAACAACAGCATAAAGCAGAATACTTTTCTGCTTCAGATTAAAATCCAAGTTCAAGAGCAGTTTAATTATCCAACACTGCAGTGATTCAGTCTCATCACAAGTAGACAACATATTAAAAAAAACAACTCAAAAAAGTACCAAAAACATAATAACCCATGATTGCAATATGTTATGACACTGAGGAAGAGGAAATAGTTGTGTGAATCCACTTCTATATTCTTTGATAAGAACCACTGACATTAGTATCCTCAAGAATATGAATGAAGCATTTTAATCATAACTTAACCGACAGGTTGACAGTTTAGCAGGAAATGATGTGTTAAAGAATGAAGTAGGAATGTATAGATGCAGCAAACTTGGAACAAAGTACAGTGGTATCTCGGGTTAAGAACTTAATTCGTTCTGGTGGTCTGTTCTTAACCTGAAGCACCAGTTTAGCTAATGGGGCCTCCCGCTGCCACCACGCTGCCGCTGCACAATTTCTGTTCTCATCCTGAAGCAAAGTTCTTAACCAGAGGTGATATTTCTGGATTAGCAGAGTCTGTAACCTGAACTGTATGTAACCTGAAGTGTATGTAAAGATTAAAAGCTAAACACTGTTGAATGGAAAAGGCATAGTTAACACAAGGCTGGTTTGTGTGGGGAATATGCCCTATATCACATAGTAGCAGCTTACATAAGGTCTCCTTTCACCACCCAATTTTTGGCGATTTCCCATTCCCAACTGGAAATAATCCATTATTAATAATATATCAGGAAGATTATTAATAACTAACAGTGCTGGATCAGTGCCCCCCTTCAAATATAGCAAGGTTGGTTTAGCTCAAAGGCTTAATGGAAGAGACAGACTTAGACCTGATGCCTGCAAGGAATCCAGTGTTGGGACCTGGCAGACCTCTTTGTGGAAGACATTCCAGGGAGTTAGCTACTCTCTGCAAATTATGGCTTCTCTTTCTTTGTGAAGAAATGCAGCTTCTTTAATTGTTCATGCCTTCTTTACTGAGCTCCTCTACTCAGCAATTCAAGGTAGGCTAAAAGCTGACACCATTCATCTAATTGCTCCATCCTGCTTTCTTTACAGAGGCCAGGGCCATTAATTTTCTCCCTACCCCACTAGCTGTACTGTAACAAAAGGGGGAAGGAAACAAATATCATGAACGGACTGTTAAACATGTGAGGGAGAGCTGATCATGACAATCAAGTGAGGGGAAGAGCCTAGCTCAGGCTTCCTCAACCTCGGCCCTCCAGATGTTTTTTGTCCTACAACTCCCATGATCCCTAGCTAGCAGGATCAGTGGTCAGGGATGATGGGAATTGTAGTCTCAAAACATCTGGAGGGCCGAGGTTGAGGAAGCTCGGGAGAAACCATAGATAAAATTAACTATGGAGGAGATGCTGTTCTGCATGTATATGATCCCCTTGTGACATGGAACCCTGGTCACTCAGGGAACCACAGTGATGGTGACACAACGTTGGTGATTGGGGTTAGTGAGTATGGCAGGACTCCACCTCTCACAAGATTGTCAATTGTGTGAGGGAGAATAGCTGAATAGGGCTACATACAGTGGTACCTTGGTTTACAACCATAATCCGTTCCGGAGGTCCGTTTGTAAACCAAAACTGGTTGTAATCAAAGACGCGCTTTTGCCAATGGGGCCTCCATTATGTAGAGTGGCGCATCAGGGCACTTGGTCTGGAGAATAGGGCTATTCTCTAGGTATCAACTGATATAGGCCAACCTAAAGCAGCAGTGAGAACCTGTGTCTCTCCAGTTGTGGTTGCACTCCAACCTCCATCAACCCTAATCAGCATGACCAGTGATCTGAGATGGTGGGAACTGAAGTCAAACAACATCTGGAGCTCCAAAACTTCTCCAGCCCTGCTGTACAGTTCTAGTCCTGCTCCAGTGGTTTGATAGCAATATTGCACTTGTTTCTGTTATAGGCCACTCACTCGCCTCTAGCCAGAACCAGTAATAAAGGGGGTTTCCTTACATTTTGGAAGTAAACACTTTCCAAAACAAGGGTATTCCTGCCTGTAGCTCTTAGGACACCAACCTCAAGACTCTTTTTTCTATGCAAATGTCTACTAGTAGTGGTTTCCAAGGTAACTGTGGGGAAAACAGCAAGAGAATTTTTCCACAGAGAAGAGAAGAAAATAGACCACCAATTATTTTTTAAGTGATTGATCGTCTAATTTCTCTAACTCTCTAAGCAGGGGGAAACTGCATTTTAGGTACAAAATAATTTGGATTTTAACACTTAAATTTCACCAGTTGTGAATGACCACAACTGACCTAATGAAATAGAAAATGGTAACGTATTTTGGTCTGCCTTCTCACCATTCGGTATTTCTAGATTGCCTGAAATGGAATCACCCCATTCCAGCTAGCTATTTCACACACACCATTGACACAGCCAGCCAGTTCAGAACATCTCATTCTGATACTTTTATCACCTTAAGACCTTTTGCAACACTGAATATCAGTCGCAATTAAAAAATAAAATATTAAGTTGACCTACTTGTATGGTTCCGAGCCCAATTCAAAGTGCCAATTTTGACTTACAAAGCATTAAATGACTTAGCCCTAAATATTTGGAGGTACGCCTCACTCTATACAACCTGCCTAGGCTTTAAGGTCAGCAGGAGAGGACCTTTTTCTCATCCCCACATCAGGTAAAGTACACGGTGTGATGAT
Source organism: Podarcis liolepis (assembly GCF_965112155.1). Taxonomy (NCBI): domain Eukaryota; kingdom Metazoa; phylum Chordata; class Lepidosauria; order Squamata; family Lacertidae; genus Podarcis; species Podarcis liolepis. The sequence continues at coordinate 49,719,957 of NC_139557.1, read as the reverse complement.
GCAGGAAATGGCCTTCTCAGTGGTAGCATCCCATCTTTGGCACTGAAGTTGCTTCCTTTCAGCACTGGCTGAAATGCATCTCTTTACTCAGACATTTGGAGGGGGATGATGTATTGAAGCTAGTGGCTTTTGGATTTATCACACTGCCTCATTATGAGTGCTTAGTCATTTCCACCTCCTTCATCTTGAGCTCCAGCTCCTTTCCAATTTACTCCTCATTTTGGAGCAGGCTGCATTGCTGTTTGTTTGTTTTTTTTACTTCATTTAAGAAGAAGAAGAAGAAGAAGAAGAAGAAGAAGAAGAAGAAGAAGAAGAAGAAGAAGAAGAAGAGTTGGATTTGATATCCCTCCTTTCACTCCCTTTAAGGAGTCTCAAAGTAGCTAACATTCTCCTTTCCCTTTCTCCCCCACAACAAACACTCTGTGAGGTGAGTGGGGCTGAGAGACTTTAAAGAAGTGTGACTAGCCCAAGATCACCCAGCAGCTGCATGTGGAGGAGCGGAGATGCAAACCCGGTTCCCCAGATTACGAGACTACCGCTCTTAACCACTACACCACACTGGCTCTCTTAAACCTTAAATTAAGCTTGCTGTTATTGATAGTAATTTTTTGTAGCTTTATTTTTAGATCCTACTATGATTTATGAGGAAATTTTTCAATCTGGTTGTGCACTTTATGATTTATAAAATTTATTTTGTTATGTTTATAATCATGTAAATGTTTTCATGTTGTAAGCTGCTTTGAGCATGGTTTTAAATATGGAAAGGCAATCTATCAAATAAAATGATGATGATGATGATATGGAAGCTTCCATTCTGGAGTGTTTTACAGAGGGCTAATGTTAATCTTCTAAAGCACTGCAAACGAAGTTTCAAAAAAAATGGTGTTTGGCTTCGAATTGGGGTGAGGGAGGAGGATCATTGTGTGGCCTGCCACTTTTCACATCCCAGACAATATCCAAAAAGAACTAGGATGTGATCTGTGATATCTACGCTGCTAAAGTTCATCCTTGATGTCACAGAATGCATAATAGTTATGCATTTATTGTTCTAAAGTATTAGCAAAAAAAAAGCACAATTTTAAATGTTATGATGATAGCCTCCTTGCCCCCAATACAAACAATAAGTGAGTTTCCAATTGTCTTTTTCACAGCCACAGACTGCTTCTGTTTACATAATCACTTTAAGTAGGAATAGGGAACTTGAAGGGCAGAGAAAAATCTGACAACACACAGCAGTTATTTCAGGTGGGCCACCCACGTTTCAAGGGTCCATGTTATTAAAGCTGTCTGTTATTTACCTTGAAAGGTGTCCTGTTTGTTCCGAAAACAGTATCAAGCTGACATTAAAATTATAGGATATGAACTAAGGGGATCGATCTGTCAAAGATAGGCTGATGCATATAAAGTCACTATGAAATCTATTTATAAATGTTGGCATTTTCTTGGCTCTGACAGTTAATACTGCTGTTCAGAAAATAATATTTTAAGAGTCAAATCCTGATGCTGTTTGTAGCAGCTTGGGTAGTTTTCCTTGCATACTCCCTGCAGAACAGAACTGGTGCAGTTGCTACCCTTTCACATTTTATTTATGTATCACATCTGTACGCTATTTAGTCACGAAGCAGTCATTTTTTTCATGCTGTTATATACAATCTGTTACTTCCTGTCTGCAGCTCAAAGCTTTTAAAAGTGTACCTGCTGTATCCAATGTTAGCTATCTGATAAAGCAGCAACAGTTAACTCTAGTACCGAGATATTGCAGTCTTCTTTAATTGGTAGGAGGAATTGCTCGTCCCTTTATCACATCCACTGAAACACTCTTGTTCAGCAACAATGGTGTAACGTGTCTACTGAAGTAGTGTAGTACAGCGCTGGCTGTACTACAGCGTTGTACTACACAACTGCTAGTGTAAAACAAAGTGACACAGCTCTGCTAGCCCAATAGTCTGATTTTAGAAGGGTTGTGGGAGGGTTCTTAATGAAGTCTATTAAAGCAAAAAAATGCTCCTTGTTAGCTGTGTCCTACAGAGCAGCACTAACCAGCCCCAGCACTACCCCAGTTGAAAAGAGTGCTAAAAACTCATGCAGAGAGAGAGAATCTGAAATTACTGTATTTTTTGCTCTAGAAGACTCACTTTTTCCTTCCTAAAAAGTAAGGGGAAATGTGTGTGCGTCTTATAAAGCGAATGCAGGCTGCGCAGCTATCCCAGAAGCCAGAACAGCAAGAGGGATCGCTGCTTTCGCTGCACAACGATCCCTCTTGCTGTTCTGGCTTCTGGGATTCAGAATATTTTTGTTCTTGTTTTCCTACTCCAAAAGCTAGGTGCATCTTGTGGTCTGGTGCGTCTTATAGAGCGAATAAAACAGTATTTGTTCCATTCAGGGTCTTCTCAGATGTTTTGGTAGTGCATAAGAGTGGTTTTCAAATTAACTTCAGCACAGATATCTGAATGGGAATGAAAAGTGTAAAAATGACCATTACTCCCCTAATGATGTGTAGATTCTTCTGCTGCACCATGCTTAAATATCTAATTTCTAATTAAACAACAACAAAACAAGAGTGCACCCAGGAAGAAAGCATCAGGAATAACATATTTCTTTTGCTTCTGAAACACACTCTCGTTTAATAGCAATTAGGAAGAGTTGTGTGAAATTAAAAATAAAACCAGTCGAAAGAAACTAGTCGCCCTGCACCCCAGTCAGGTAATAAAGTATATAGCCCCTGAAATAATTTCTCTTAATTCTCACTGCCTCAGTCCATCCCACATCCCACTTTGCTGAGTGAGATTTAATAAATCTCCTGGTCTGGGATTAAATTTTACTGTTTTATGAACTGTTAAATTGCATTGTATGCTTATTAAAGCTGGTGTTCTCTCACATTTCTTGACACATTCAAAACTCCACCCTGGGGCACAATTAAACGAGCACAGATATTTTATTTTCACCACTGCAGTCCATCTCAACTGGGACCAAAACATGAGCATCAGCAAGTCATTGAACATTAATATTTTTTTAATGCACACTTAATTTTCTGAATATGTCTGAAGTGGCAAATATAACTATTTTTAAAGTGGGGTGATTTATCACTTTAATATTAATTTTCAGCTCATGGGGTGCACTATTAAAAATCACCTAACCCATTTGGATGCTCAAGGCAATATCATGTAGCAGGATTCTGATAAAGGCACTACTGAAATCTACAGTTTTGAGGGAAGTGAATTTGGAAGTATTGATAGAAGAACTGAGAAAAATTATGCTAAGTATTTTAAGCCACATTTATTTCAGTCGGTGGGACAAGAAAATGTGTGCTTAAATTTCTACCTTAAAATCAAGGTTGCTTAGCTCTGGAAGGATAATTTAGAACTTTTACAAAAATGTAAGTGCATGATGAGATTATAATCTGGGGAAATTATAGCTGCCTTGCTCAACCTGAGGCTTTGATATCCTATAAAATAAATGCTCAGCAGGGCATGCTCCAACATATCTACAACAGACTCTGAAGTCATAGCAGAGGACATTGGGTTATTGTCAGTGTGGATATTCAAATGGACGTAAAAAATTAAATGATCATTACTCTCCTCGGGATAGATAGATTTATTTTATGCACTGTGCTTAAATAAGTATAGGATCACTATAGCATCTGGTGAAATAGGTTGTCACCTATAAAAAATTCTGTAGCAACAAACAGTTCTGCATTGCTCATTTACCTTTAAATAAAGGCCATTCAAGTCAGAGGGGATTCCAAGTAAACATGAATGCAGTTGTACCTTGGTTTTTGAACAGTTGAGTTCTCGAACATTTTGGCTCCCGAACGTCACAACCCAGAAGTGACTGTTCCAGTTTGCGAACTATTTTTGGAAGCCAAATATCTGACAGGGCTTCTGCGGACTCCCATTGGCTGCAGGAACTTCCTTCAGCCAATCAGAAGCCATGCTTTGGTTTCTGAACATTTAGGAAGTCGGACAGACTTCCAGAATGGATTCTGTTCGACTTCCAAGGTACGACTGTAGTTGCATGTCTCAAAGGTGGTACTGGACTCAATTTTTGCACCATGCAGCTATACTTCACCCTTCTAGATCAGGTAACAACATCTTAAAACTAGCAATAGGTGAATATCCCTTGGCTCATTTCAGTTTCTTTGTGTGTGTTTTTAGCTGTTCTTTCCTTATCTGTTGGGGGGGGGAGGAAAAACCCTCTAAACTATTTGGGCCTCCTCATTGGATCACAAACATGCAACCCACTTTCCCTCAGTTCCCACCCATCCCATGGATTTGCCTACCCCATCCCTTCTCCAGAACATATCTGAAAGCAAGGCAGTGTAGGCAGCAACAATGCCTTCCTCTTCCTCTCCCTCTCTATCTGATGGCCCTTGTCTGCCTCCCTGGCCTCAGGAGTCCTGAAGGACCAGCATTGTCAGGACACCTACTGAAGACATTTTTATTTCAAAAGCTTTTCCCAGAGGTGCTCTTCCCTTGGGGGAAAGCTTTCCCCTGTTGCTGTAGAATTCTGTCAGGAAAATGGAAGCATAATTCTCCAGGGTGGGAACAAGGAAGAAAAGAAGAGCTTTACAGATCTTGCTGCTGCTATCACTGCTCCACTGTCTGTTTGGTACATTCGCACAGTGGCAAACCAGATACCACAGGGGCAGGATGCAACTAATGAGTCGTATTTGAAGAAGCCCTGGGTATGGACTTCTCCTTGCACAGTGAAGCTTTTCCCCCTCTCTCCCCCCCCTCTGCACCCCCCCCCCGGAGTAGTTAGGAGCCCAGAGCAGCACACAGGAGAGGAGAGGGGTGATCATTCCACCTGTCAAACCAAAAGGCTTGTCCTGATGAAATGATTCAGAACAACACTGAATTCCTTCCGTGGGAAGCCCACTAGCAGCACCTGTGTGCTACAGTTCCAGAGAAGCAAACAGCAGCTTCCAGTGGTAATTTGCAAACACCGATACGAGCCAATACAAGTCCAGGCAAAATTTGGGCTCACCTTGTGTTTAAAATCTTGAGATTCAGGAGTCCTTTACGACTGTGCACAGACTAGCTTCAAACCATTGTCAGAAGAAGTCTAGTATGCTAACTGCTGTTCATGCTTGGACAGCTCAGTTGATTAGAGCATGATAATGCCAAGGCTACAGGTTTGAACCCCATATGGGATGGCTGCATATTCCTGCACTGCAGGGGGTTGGACTAAATGATCCTCAATGTCCCTTCCAACTCTACAATTCTATGATTCTATGTGAACTTCTACTCAACAGCACCCACAGAACTCTACACACTGAATTTTAGCATACCAGTCAAAGAAATGTGATGTGCAGATCAATGCATGCACAGAGTTATCTGCAAAGCACAGCATCATTACGACTGTTTCTGCAAGTGACATCGGTGGTTAGCAGGGGCGCCGACTTATAAAAAATATTGGGGGAGCCCGCGAAAGCTCATGAATATGCAGATAAAGTGGCGCCGCCTCCTCGTGAGCGAATAGGGGAGAGCGTGCTGCGCCTATTAATCAGCTCCGAAGGAAATTGGGTGGAGCTTTTGCTCGGGAGGGAGGGCAGGAGGCATGCAGCCCGACCCTGTGCATTTTGGGCTGGGGGAGGGGCGGCGGTGGCGCTCTGCTGGAGGGGCGCCCGAGATTATTGGGGGGCGGAGCCCCCCCAAACGAATTTTTGAGGGGGCTCGGGCCCCCTCAGGCCCCATGGAGTCGGCGCCTATGGTGGTTAGACATCAACTCAAGCAGTGATCAACATGTCATGGTGACCCTTTACTCTTAAGAAACCCCAACAGTTCAGATAAATAACGATTCTGCCAGAGACTCAAGTTACATTACTTTCAAGCTAACACACTCTTCCTTTTCATATTAGAGAAAGGAATAGTTTTGATCACATTATATGTTTTATATTCTCACAATATATATATTTTCACTATATATCTCACTCAATATCGTGAGTTAAATAATCTCACATAAACCATTGATTTCAAATGGAACACTTTGTTTGACTAGAGCAAATCATCTTCAAAGTGTGTTTATAGGATCAGGTCCAGAGCTCATACACCAATGTTCTATGTAAGAGAAAGGGAGACTGAATGATAATGTTCTTTGGTTACCTTGGAAACAAGATGCACTATTAACACTGAAAGCATTCTTCCCAATCTTACCAGTCAGTTCTTAAAATAATGGTACACACTGGAATACTGTGTAGTAAAGAATAATGTTTTGGAGTATTTTAGACTTCAATTTCACAACCTTTTATAGAATATGTAATATAGTCACTAAACAGATGTGTTTTCTTCAGGGAAGAAAAAGAGGCATGTCCAAAGATCATCCATTAAAAGCAGAGTGGACAACTTCCTTTTTTAATAGCAGGTAGAGTAGTAGGGTGATAGTTTTCCCTTGACCCTCATGATAGCTGAGTCACTGCTGCATAGTGGAAAGTAGATGGGGATAGGCAGAGAAGTAGGCATAGGGCAAGCATACTGACAAGAACACCATATTGGCTCCACCAGTGCATTTGCACCGCACCAACTTCCTGCTACCTTGCTCTTACTCCTCCAAGTAAGAAGCAGTGGTTTAGCTGTGGGGATTTTGGGTGAGCACCGCTGCTCCACCATGCCACCTACTATTGCCTTTTTTCTGTTAAAGGTTGTCTTCTCTCAGTGCATGGAGATAGAACAGCTAACAATGACCCCAGGATAAATACTATCCTGCTCCAATTTTCACCATGGGTACCTCAAATTAGAGTTACCAATCCTATGCAGGTCTACTCAGAAATAAACCCTGCCATTGGAATTATTCTTCTGATAGGAAATACTCTGCGGAGAGGATACCAAAAAATGGGGGGGTCAAGGAGGGTCAGTTGCAGGGGAGTGCGAAATGTCCCTATTTTTATTTGAGGAATGTTGGAGCCAAGCCCCAATTGCACGCAGAAACTCAATGTCCCAGTTTTGGAAGACTCTTGTTTTGTTATTTAGAGCTTATACATGGTTGCTGTGTGCAGGACAACGGAGAAAATATTGATGATCAGTTAATTCACTTCATCTCTTTTTCTTTCATCTCATCCCTCTTTAGCTTCCATCCCTCTGGGATAAAAGCAACATTCCTGATAGCTAAATGCAATCACTGTTGCTGCACTTAAGAGACCATTGTATATCATTCAGTTGTGCATGCTTTGGTCTGGGGCTGTAACCCAGTGGCAGAGCACATTTTTTTCAGGAAAAAGCTCCCAGTTTCAATCTCTTTTGTCTCCAAGTAGGGGTAGGAGACCCCATCTGAATGATTGAAAGCCACTGCTTGTCAGTGTAGACAATATTCAGCTAGATGGAGCATGGATCTCGTTCAATATAAGGCTGTTTCCCCTCCACCTATATCTACAGTATAAACCAGCCATTTCCACTGTATTTCAGTTTGACCTAATATCAGTGCCCATGTGTATGTTTAACATATTTTATTTCCTTTGAACCAAAACATATGCTGAAGTTAACTCTTTTTCATTGAAAACCCAAGAGTAGTATTGGATGATTTTTCTTCACGGCGCTGCTTTCTTTCTTGTTCCCTTCCTCCAATTAAGGTCTTCTCTTGTAGGTGGCCACTTTCTGCCTCAAAGAAGGACCACCCACCATCATATCAGCATTTGGAATGGATACGTCCAACGTTCCGTGCACCAAGAAGTATGAAACATTTTCATTAAAAATCCCACATTTGCAAGCAAACGTTGCAACCACTTTCAGCATTATATGTGAGGGGTGGAGATGTGGTCCGTTTTGCTTCCACAAAGAGAAAACCATGCTGGTAATGTCAAGTTTCTTGTTATGCTTGGAAGCCAACTTTATTGTATTATGTCTCTTAGGTGCTTTGGAAGGCTTGAGCTGAATACCAATAAAATGTAAAAGGATTTTTTAAATGGGCATATAAAAAGCTGAGGAATTTTTCCACGCTGCACTCATATCTTGTGGTACTAGTAGGGTTCAGTTTTTATTACTGAGCAGTGTATTATTTTACATTCATATTTACACATTCATGCTTGATTGCCCTAAGACTTCACATTGTAAGAATGGTTGAATTATACAACATAAAATAGTTATTATGTCTTGGAAATACTCCCATAACACCACTTGAATTGTATAGAAATCCATTATACCAATGACAAACCTATTAGGCATAAGCGTAATAATTTTTCCACGTTTTATAGTTAAAGACAGCTCAACAGCATGAAAAGAAACACCAGCCATTGTTCCCAAAAACATCGGTGAATAATACCCTTCCTGAACAAATAAATAATCCTCTGTTACATTGGCCTTCAACTGGGAATCAGGAGCCACAACTGAATCACAGCTTATCCCTAAAGTGATGTGTAACAGCAGCTGCACTATTGTACAAACGTAAGGGGGAGATAAAAGAAGTGATCCCACAAAGGCATATTTGGGCCTAAGGTGGGGCCTTGGTTTGAAAAAGGTGAAGGTGACTGCTATATTGTAGATGTGTTCAAGTAGACTGCATGGGGTTTTTCTTCCTGTGCCAGATCAAATTATTCCATTACCCACATACATACATGCATAAATATTACATTCATATATTTATCAAAAGTATTAGCCCTAATTATTTTTGTTGTTGTTTACTTCTAATAGCAGTTTGATGGGATAGTTTTGGAAACTGTTATGGGGTTTGGAAGTTTAAGCAGTATTTCCTGTATGGTTAGGCTAAGTTTTCATGAGATGTTCAAGTTGAGCATGAACACACAGTATCATATGGATAATACCAGCATGTTGTTAACATTCATGGCCACCATGAAAATGCTGAGACTGTCTCAATATGGCTTATGGTTACATGCGTAATTAAGACAACAAACCTTCCTTTGATACCAGAATGCAAGTGGTGATGGCTTCACCACCTGCACTCTTAGAACTCACAGATCTTTCCTGTCAGCAAGATGGTTTGGCAGTCCACTCTAAAAAGTTAATGAAACTATTGGATTTTACAGTGCTCTGAGGAAGAATACTGTCACTCGATAGCCAACAAAGCTGTTTTCTTCCTTTGTCATTGCTCCTATTTTTGACTTTGTGCCTAAAAGGTTTGGGCAGATTTAATTCCATTATAGTTACACACATGAGCATACAAGCAACATAAATGTCAATCTCTTCTGTTTACAAAGGAGGTTTTTTGAAGCAATTAAACTTTTAAGGAGACTAGGATGACGGGAGAGAGAGCTGATTGAAATGAAAGCCAAGCATCATAATTCTCCTACATTCAGACACAATATGACTGAAGATGGAAAGAAGGGTTATTATAGTAGTATATTTATGTATTTAAACGTCCAACTGAGCCCAAGCCAAAGATATGCGGCAATGAGTAATTTAAACGAAGTATCCTCTTTGATAGGCATTAAAATAATGGCGCTTAATGCTTGTGGATGTTCCCTAGAGAAGCATCAACAGTTGCCAAAGAAAGATAAACTGTTCTGAAACTCCCCTTATCTTTCAAATGCCAGTCAATCAGAATGCAGACTGTAAGGGCTGTAGAGCTCATAGGCGCCGACTCCATGGGGCCTGAGGGGGCCCGAGCCCCCTCAAAAATTCGATTGGGGGGGCAGAGCCCCCCCAATAATTTAAGAAAATTATTAGTGCGCGAACCTTCGTGTAAAGTCTGGCGGGCTAGCGCTGCGGCCGCGGCGACATCAAAAGGACTGGAGAGTCCCGAGGAGATTGCACGGCGGGGGAGAGAGAGAGGGAGAGAGAGGCAGGAGGTGCACTTGCTCGCCGCGCGCACGCACACGCAAATACAAACACACCGAGGGAGAGGGAAAAGTGTTTTGCAGGAGGAGCTGCTGCCGCCGCCGCCGCTGCCAGGACGCGCCAGAGGAGCCGCCGGGCGGGAGGGGGAATCCGAACGGAACAACAACAAGAGAGAGAGAGAGTGAGAGAGAGAGAGAGAGAGAGAGAGAGAGAGAGAGAGAGAGAGAGAAGCAGCAGCGTCTCTGAATGGGCTGGATATTCCTCCTCAGGCGGCGCTGACTCTGTGGCTCCCGGGGCCTGGGCGGCAGCAAGCAAAGCAAAGAAGACGCCGACTGAACAGCAGCAGCAGCCGCCTGCCTGCCTGCCTGCCTGCCTGCAAGCCTGCAAGCCTGCCTTCTATACCAAGGTCCAGGTTCTTACCCGGTCTACCTGGAAGAAGGCAGGCAGGCAGGCAGGCAGGCAGGCAGGCAGGCATGGGACGTCCACGCACCCTGGCCTGCTGCCTTCCTGCCTGCCTGCGGCCGCCTGGCGCTTCTATACGAAGGTACAGGTTCTTACCCGGTCTACCTGGAAGCAGGCAGGCAGGCAGGCAGGGGACGGCCATGCTGCCTGCCTGCCTGCCTGCCGCCTGCCTGTCGCTTCTATACAAAGGGCCAGGTTCCTACCCGGTCTACCTGGAGGGAGGCGGGCAGGCACGGGGGTCCTGCTCAAGCAAGGAACCGACGCCTACCCGGCCAACCTGCTGCCTTGAGGCAGGAGCAGCAGCTGCGCGGGGTCTCGCGTTCTCTCAGAGGCTCGCGCTGCTTCTCGCGTTCTCCCTCCCCCAGGACCCCGGTATGGGCCCCCCCAATATTTTTTATAAGTCGGTGCCCCTGGTAGAGCTGTAAGTTTTCCTTCCTTTCCTAGCAAGAGTTTTGCTAGGGGAAAATTATGGGGAACCATAATTACTCATCCATATTGCCCCATTTCCTTCCATTGAACTGCTTTTCCAGGCATCAAGGTCATGTGAATGCACTGTCATGTCATCTATGAGCCTGTGTTTTGCTGTTTGGACAAAAAGCTCATAATGGTGCCTGGGGAATTTATTGGCTCAAATACACTTTATTTATTATTATTAAAGATTTTCTTGGTTTACAAAAGTGCATGCCTTGTCTCTTTTTTCAAGTTGTACAGTCTTTCTTACAGATCAGTTACGCTTTTCAACAACAAATCTTGTCCCTGCAGAGGCCAGAGGAGCAGCTCAGGTAGGCTTCTTCTTCTTCTTTGGTAATCACTTGTAGCTGAGTAAGATTGTCTTCCATAAACATGGTTTTAACAATGAGTCCATAAGTGACTGTGGAGGCCAATTCTGGATCCACATGTCCTTCCACAGTGGGGACATTGGTTTCCGGATGGGAGTTGGTCACAGTGTGGATTTGCCAAGCGTGCCTTCCTCTTAGCATGTTGCTCCCTTGCGTCCTGAGTTCGAGTGTCTTCAAAGCCCATGACACCTTTGGTAAAGGCTGTTCTCCAACTGGAGCGCTCTCAGGCCAGTTTTCCCCAGTTGTCAGTGTTTATACTGCATTTTTTTAGATTTGCCTTGAGACAGTCTTTAAACCTCTTTTGTTGACCACCAGCATTACGTTTTCCATTTTAAAGTTTAGAATAGAGTAGTTGCTTTGGAAGATGATCATCAGGCATCCACACAACATGACCAGCTCAGGTAGGCACTGGGAGCTTGGTAGGGGGATATACATGGCCCAGAGGAGTTAATTTGTGATTAGTGTTTCTTAACAGGGTCATTGCTAAAAGGGGGTTGAATGCCACTGTAATCTCATCACTTCAATGATACAATAATACTTCTGCTATCTTTGGGGTTCTAAACTAGCACCACAGTTCAGTCCCTAGCTAGCATTTCCAGGCAAACATTAGGAAGAATATTGGCTCTGCTCCCGTCAGCAGTCACACCTGGCCCCCTCCATGAAAAGGGTCACCCCGATTCAGTCATTATTGTGACATTTGCAACTTTTAAAGATATTAATCTTTTTTCAGCATTTTTAGCAAGGTCTATTAGTAAGATGATATGGATATGTTTGTTTAAAAAACAATAATGACCATACTGAATTTGATAATGATTTTACTGAAATTGTGAAGGTTAAAATCAGAAGGAAAAGTAGCGTTGGTGTGTTCCTATATAATGCACTGGTATATCTTCCATGTGCACAGTGAATATGTTTTATAATGTGCGTTATGGACAAATAAAATATTGCATTATTAATAATATATCTTTAACATTTTGCATTAAACAAATCAGTCCATTAATACATTCTAGAGGAGTAGAAAAAACTGCAGCAATAAACAAAACCAGGGTAAAGTAATATATGTTGATAACTGCTATACTATCCTAAGAAGCTTTCCTTTCTGCAAAACAGTCACGACCTGGAGAGAACTGAATTGCTTCAGCCATCTCTCCAACCACAATTTTAGTTACTTTTCGAAGAATTGGATACTCTACTTGTTTTGGTTCACTGGGCTGACTTCTGACCTTGATGATTTTACTGCGTGCGGGAAATTTCACAAGTGCTTAAGAAGCCCTTTCTAGGAAAGATCATAAAACGTCTCTCACAAGCATCTCATACAAAGGAGTCCCCATTGTTACTAGTCTTTAAAAGGGATGACACTGCAATCCTAACTGGAAGCAAATCACTTTTATTTCAGTAGAATTTATTTCTAAGTGGCAGCAGCTTCCGCAGTTACAATAAAGGCAGAAAGGAAAGTTTGAGTGAGTTGCTGTATTTGTGCTTATCATTATGTATATGTGTGCATGCACGCTAAAAACATAGAACATGCAGGGATTTGGTTTACAGAAAGATGGGATATGCATGTTCAAGATACAGAAACTACTTTTTAGTGCCACAGAGTCTTCTGTAACTAGGAAAAATGTGCATTATGCTAGAACCATGAAAAGCAGAGCTTCTTCTGTGCTAATTTAATGTGCAATTTAATGTAACATAAGCAGCAGGAATTAAGCCCCTCTTTAAGCCATTGAGGAAGGCACAGCGGCAGAAGGTTCCAGGTTCAGTCCTTGGCATCTCCAGGTAATTGTGGCCCCTGTCTGAAAACCCTGGCCAACCAAGGCCAATCAGTGTAGACTGAGCTAGATTGACCAGTGGTTCAAGTCAGTACAAGACAGCTTCCTATATGTTTCCATATACTATCATCTCTCCTGTGCAAAGCATCTTCATGACTCATGCTGTCATCTTTGTGTGGATGCAAGATCACACCTGATTATCTACCCTTTTAAGAAGAAACTATATCAAGCACCCTGTAGTAAACTTCATTGTTCTGTGATTTGCTTTTCAAAGCAGTTGCTTAATTGCAGGCATTAGAGTAGAACAGAACAGACATTGGGTAGTATTCAACCACATTTTGCTTAGAGTAGAACCACTGAAATTTAAGGAGCATGACTAAGTTGAGTTCATTAATTTCAGTGGGTCTACTCTGAGTGAAACTGAGTTGAATATCACTCAATACTCCAATATCATTCACACATTAAGCTATTCTGAGATGTCTGATATGTGTTGGAACTTAAATACGGCCAAGAATGCAAGTTCCAACAAATTCCTCAATTGGCTTGCTAACAATTATTTTCTAGAAGGTGGAAGAAGCTGGAACAGAGGAATGGACTACCTCAGAAGGTGGTGGACTCACCTTCATTGGAGGTTTGTAAACAGAGGTTGGGTCGTCATCTGTCAAATATTTTTTTTGCTGTGAGTCCTGCATTGGAGACCCTTGGAGTCTCTTCCAACCCAACAATTCTTGATTCTATGATTCAGAATTAGCACAGGCAGTCTCAGAAAGTAGGGAAAACCACCAATGGAATTTCCAGTATGTATGCCTGAATCTGCTTTCAGTTGAGGCACCATTCTGTAATAGCTTCCTGAATAACTGAATATTAAAGTGGCTATCAGGACACAAATCTAACTGTATTATTAGATTGCAAGAAATATACTTCAAAGAGCATACACTGTTACAGTCACCTTTTCTGCTGCTATAATTAAATAATCCAAGTATTTATCTACAAAAAATCACCGAGTTCAACAAAGGTGCGATGCTCACACAAACTGAAGTCATTAACAGTACATCATTTTCTTAAGCAGCCTTCAGACTCATTCTTTAATTTCCCCTGTTAGCAGTAAGTGAGTTCACATAGGCTGCCAACTTCATGTTAAGGAAAATAAAATGATGTGTAATTTGCGAGCTATACTTTTAGATCAATGAATGCCATCCTGAGCCAGGCTCTCAACAAATTGTATTTTTTTTAATTTGAACATTATATTACATATTACAAGGATATATTATACTTCAAAGAGTTGGCCATAATTCACAATCCAGTCATCTGCCGGCAAATGGCACCCATTCCCTTTTAATGTGCGTCACAAGTCGGTCTATTTCTGTTCTTTTTCTGCATTTTAGGATGGACTGGAAGAAGCCATGCAACGCTTGGAGCACAGCCAGAACAACACTTGTCTCCCTTTTCTACACAGAAAGAAACTGATATGATTAAACAAGTACACTCATTTAATTTTCTAATATATCCTAAAAATATAAGCTAGCTTTTTTTTTTAACAAGACTGGATGATTTAGGCTATTTACACGATGAGAAAGTGCTTGACTTTATTCACAGCCATTACATTAAATATTTTTTGAGATACAGTTCTGTGTTGGAATGAGACCTAGTAGTCATGGCTACTTAATCCCACCGATTGCAGTGTGGTTACTTTTCTCTCTTTTTCAATATTTTTATTTTTATATCTTTTCTGGAATCCATTGGTATAAAAAAATGGACATATTTTCACTTGCTCGTTCTGTTTCCACATGATTAAAAAAAATACTTTGTTACTGTATTCTGCATAGTCCCATCAGAGCTGGATTCAGGTTTGATGAGGCCCTGAGCTACTGAAGGTAATGGGGCCCTTTATATGTCCAGCTGTCCTTTGTCAACAACAAATTGTCACTGTTTTTTGTGATGGATATATGCTATATGGTAATTTATGGACCTAATAGGTATCTAAAGCCATTTGCACATAACAAAATATATATTTTATCAAAGTAGTTGTTGAACTGAAATACAATTAAGAAGAAGTATATTAATAGTGAAATGTTTTGGGGGGCCCCAAGAGAGTGGGGCCCTAAGCTATAGCTTGTTTAGTTTATACGTAAATCTGGCACTGAGTCCCATCCACAAATAGAACTTCTCTTATTTTCCAGTTCACCATTTGGTATTATTCAACGGATAGATGTTAATCAAATAGTCGCAACCTGAGTAGGAGTGTATAAGTCTGTTGCAATTTTTAGACTCCAATAATAAATGCAAACTTAATTAGGCTACATGGGTTTAATTTAATTTAATCAGTTGACGTACTTATCTTGTCACCTCCGTTTTCCCTTCCTTCTTTTTTGGTCTAGTGAGTCCCTCTCCTGCATCCATCATTTAATATGAAGCTCTTACATCTTTAGAAATAATAGTAAACTTCTCAGACTTGGACTCGCACTCCACCATTGGCTCAGTCTACAAAATGAAAACAAGTTTGGTGAATTCTGAATGACACACCACCCTCAAAATGGACTGGGGTGGGTGGGCAGCAGAGCTGCACTTTGTGATTCCTGTGCATTTGAGTGTGATAAATGCATTAGAAACTACAAAACACAGAGAGGGGATGGATATAATAGCTTGTGTGTGCCCATATATATCGTTTAAGCCTGGCGGATTATACAGGAGAAAATTAATTGGCCATAAGGCTTAAAATTAGCCATACCTACTAGCCCCATCTCTTTGTTAGGCAATACAGGTGGCATGCTGCTGCCATGGGAACTAAACAGCCGTTTAATTTTGATAGAGGGACATTTGAGGGAATGTTTTGAATTGAGAGAACCATCAGAAAAGGAAACAGAGCTTCCTGTTCCTTTAACTGATAATGTGATCTAGATCAGTGTTTCCCAAACTTTTTTGGGCAACGGCACACCTGTTTACTGAAAAAAATCTCGCGGCACACCACCATTAAAGCCCCGCCCCGTGACGTCAGCGCGCAGCGTCACGCTGGGAGGGACGCACGAAAGTGAAAGTTTTTTCCCTCCCCCTTGCCGGGGAACCTCCAAGCTTTGGGGGTGGGAGGAGGCAGCAGAGCGAGGGACTGAGGGACGGCGGCAACTGAGGCGGCGGCGGCTGTTGTGGTGGTGGCGGCGATAGCGGGCGGAGGAGGGGGCGGCGGCGGGAGTTGCTGCTGCTGTTGTTGCTGCTGCTGCCCGGACATGCCGGCCTCCTCCTCCTCCGCTGTCTCGCGCTCCTCCCTTTTGCGCGCGCTGCCCCGCCGCTCGGCACCACCACCGCGGAGCCGCCCCCGGCTCGACGCGGATCCTCGCCGCCGCCGCCTCTCACCGCCCGACTCGCCCGCCTCCCTCCCACGGCACACCAGCCAATGTCTCACGGCACAGTAGTGTGCCGCGGAACACTGGTTGGGAAACACTGATCTAGATGTTTTTGTGTGAAGAGAAACTGCAATGTGAGGTAGTCTGCGAAAAGGCACAGAGAGCTAAATTTATTCTGTAGAGAAGCAGCAGACTTTGGCCATCCACTGGCGTGTTTAAGCTGTGCACCCATCAATCTATGTAGTCTTCAATAAACACAAAGGGTGATACCCAACTCAGTTCTACCTAGAGTAGGCCATTGACTTTATTGGATTCACTCTGTCACCCAGATAATACAAAGAAGCCTTCAGAGACCAATAAAGGAAACTAAATCTGAGTATGAACTGCACTCCTGAACAACTCGCTGCTCATAAAAGAAGGATGAACATAACAAAAAGATGGACGTGGGAAGGAGTGGTTTGAAAGCATGACTCACTGACTAATTTTAAATTAGCAAGGTGGTTCCAAGTCAAAGTGTTCTTAAGAGTACGTACATCATTTCTTGGGGGCTGTGAACTGTGGTACAGCAATAGATATAGTGTACCTTTTCACTGCCAAAAAACATAACCCAGTACAAATCACGGCCGTTGTCAAGGGGGGCAGTAAGGGGCAGCTGCTCCCCCTAAATCAATAAAAATAGATAGCAAACTACGGTTCTGCCCCCCCAACAAAAGCCCTGACCCCCCCAACAAAAAATCCTGACTATGTCCATGGTACAAATACTGAACTTCAAGAATTACTGTTTCCAATGATAAAAAAATGCATGCCTTGGTCTCTTGTAGTTAAAAAACAGGAAACAGCCGCTGGAAGGGGGGGGGCTTATCAATTATCAATGCTCATCACAGTCCTCAAGGAACTGTTCTTGGTAAGAAATCAATATTGCATTTGCCACAATAGCTCATTTAATTATTTCCCCCCTAAATATCCTGTCCGCAAGAGGAAAGTCTTCCTGATTTAAATTAATGTTGAAATCATTGATTCTTACCCCCTTTGTGTGGTGTCAAATGCAGATACAGGTTGGGGGTAGGAAAACTGCATGGAGCAACCGACCTTTAGATTTTGATGTATGATATTACCTATGTATATTGCTGTGTTATAGCGTGATGACTTGTACGCTAGCTTTGAAAGCTTTCCACCCACCAAAAACAGATAATGCATCTCTGCCTGATGAAAACTAGATGGGCCTACCTGCGAGTGGAAAAGTGTGTTTGCTGAACAATTTTCAGCAGAAGAGTGCCTAAGTGAATTGATGTTCACATCTCATATTGACATTTGCTTCACAACTTTTAGAAAGGTCACAAGTGAAATTAATTAAGAAGCAGTTACGCAGCTACAGAATCATAATATAACTACAACAATTGGAAGTGACCAATGACCTAAAGGCTAAATGATGGGGGAGAAACCAAGTAATTTTGGGGGGGTACTTAAAGCAGAAATCTATTATTGCTCTTTTATTCACCGCGAGATGGAGCAGTGCGGGGTAGGCAGAATGCTGTCGGAGAAAGAAACAGCTGAAACCAGAATGAGGGTAGAGGGCTGCAGTTGACCCAGACTGTAGGAATTGAAGAAGCCTCTGGGGGAAGTTGGTAAACATACCCTAGGACAGGCTTCCTCAACCTTGGCCCTCCAGATGTTTTGAGACTATAATCCCCATCATTCCTGACCACTGGTCCTGATAGCTAGGGATCATGGGATTTGTAGGCCAAAAACATCTGGAGGGCCGAGGTTGAGGAAGCCTGTTCTAGGAGGCATCAGAGCTAGAAGGTGGCATTGAATTAGAACATTTTCTGGCCTCCCTCTAAACCAGGGTTTCCCAAACTTAGGTCTCCAGCTGATTTTGGACTACAATTCCCATCATCCCTGACTACTGGTCCTGATAGCTAAGGGAGTTGTAGTCCAAAAAACAGCTGGAGACTCAAGTTTGGGAAACCTTGCTCTGAACGTCTGAAAAGCTATCTTAGAACATCGAACATGATATAAAACTTATCCATGAGTTATATTTACTAGGTGATACTGCAAATGCAAAGGCAGCTTTCTAAAGAAAAAATAATTTTAAAAAATGTATTCATGGTACCAGACTCTCTATCTGGGTACAGACGTCTTCAGTTCCATTCTCAACATTAACACTAATATAGTGAAACTAGTTAAGCAAAGCCTGCCCAAATACGATGGTGCTGCTTTCCCTATAACTAGTCTTCGGGGGGGGGGGGATCAGCATGGGAGTAAAATTATGAGAATCTACATCTGCAATGAAGTGGTTGCTGTAACACTACTACAACCATTCTAACATAACTGAGAGCAGCAGACTCTGTATCAAAAGTAAAATATGATCAAATGAATAAAACAGTTAGATGAAACTTTTGCTGTAGTTGAAGGAGCAGGTAGCATACTTTTAGCAGCCTGTCCTTGGGGAACTCAGCAGCGGCAGCAAGACCAAGACAGAAAATCTTTTTGAGCCACAAAACACAATTGTAAAGTACTCTACCCTATGCTAAAATTCCCACGGGAGCTGTTATGTTACTCAAACAAATCCAGCTCAGTAAAATTGACAGTTCTGCTCTGCTCTTTTTCTTAAAAGATTACATTAGGCAAAAATCTAAAGGGGAAAAAATAATTTTATGAAATCAAATAAGCCAAGAGTACATGCACACGTGTGTGTACATATGAAACTGTGCATTTAAATTGTTTTAACTGTTTAAAATTTATGTGAGTTTGTTGTTTGTGTTTGTTTGTTTTTATTTATTGAAGGAGGGAAAATTGCATGGAGTGCTTCCATCAGCTTCAGCTGGTGGCCCAGGTGTGCTCTAACTGGACAGGGGTAGCCTAACTTCTGTCATCTATGCTCTGGTAACCTCAAGGTTAGATTACTGCAATGTGTTATACATAGGGCTGCCTCTGAAGACAGTTCAGAAACTTCAGCTGGTACAGAATTCAGAAGCCAGGTTGCTCACCAAGGGAAGACGGTTTGAGCATATTACATCGATCCTGGCCCAAGAGCTCAGGACCACAATACCTCAAGGACCTCCTCTTTCCATATGAAGTTACCTGTACCCTGAGATCATCAAGTGAGGCCCTTCTTCTGTGAGAGGTCCTGAGAGCAGCAACATGAGAATGGGCCTTTTCTGCAGTGGCTTCCCATTTGTGTAAAGCTCTCCCCAGGGAGGCTCGCCTGGTGCCTTCGCTACATATCTTTGGGCTCCAGGCAAAAACATTCCTATTCTCCCAGGCCTTTGGACATTTAAACAATCTAAGGCCTTTTAAACTGGGGGGGGGGTTGGGTGTTGTTTTCGTTTGTTACTATCGTGTGAAATTTTGTATTTTATATTGTAAACTGCCCTGTGATCCTCAGATGAAGGGTAGTAGAGAAATTAATAATAATAATTAAACCTCACCTGTAATACCTCTTAAAATAAGACATTGAATAGGAATGTACAGTATGTTCTGGGTCCCGTATTCCATGGAATCCATTTGGATTAGCTAAGAAAAGGAATCAGAAGCAGATATATGACATGAATTGGCTGAATGCAGAGAAGTGGTAGGAGGCAGCACTTGGGGAACCCTCTAGAGAACCCCCATGAGAAGGAGGCTCAGAGTCAAGGTGGTGGGATGATGCTGAGTGGTCAGAGGAAGAAGGAGCAGACTGGGAGAAGGTTGTCAGACGCTGAATAGGTAGCAGAGTTTGGAGAGCAGGAAGAGCAGTCCAGAAGCAGAGGGCGGTCAAGATGCAAAATGAGGGCCAAGAAGTCCCTCTCTCTCCTGCTGTGACCAGCTCTCCTCCCTCCTGGTCTCCCAGAACATGAAGAGGAATGAAGAGGGCAGAGCAAAGAGAGGGAAGACAAAGAGCCTCAGGTTGCTGGGGAAGGAACCAAAGGAGGCGTCTTAGAGAGCGGCGCAAAGGCAGGGACGTTCAGTCCTTGCAACTGCCTCATTGAGGCAAGACCTACTGGGAAGAGTTACTGTAATCACTAAGGCCTGAGCTGTTTTGGTTTCTTTGAATAAAGAGTTAACTTCACAGATGTTTTGTTACTGACCTGCTCCTGACTCCGGTTCCTGACAATAGATGAGTTCTCTCTTATACAAACAGGGCCACTTCTAGTATTAGAAATTATAATACTGAAAGCCCAATAGGCTTAGAAGCCTATTCTGGCACAGAGCGGCATATAAATGAATAAATCATTAGCAAATAATAATACATGCTAGGCTAGATAATGTAAGCCTCAGCAGGCTTGAATGTCCCAAAGAAGCATTTTAAATGGTCACATTACTTTGGAAGGATTTTGCAGACCTAGAGTACAAATCCTAAAGTTCTCTAATTAAATGCATAATCATGGATGCAGATCTGTGTTACCAATGCTAAATGGCTTCCACTTTAATGAGCCAATTGAAATGAAATGGTTGCCTGCAATTAGACATCTGCATTGGAAGGAACGCAAGCCAGCAACAGAGTCTGGCTTCCAGAATTATAGTTGCATTCCTGAGCAGGACAATGAGAAGAATGGATAACTATAATTATACCATATACATTTTTTTTAGCATTCAATATTGCAGGAAGAGAATGAACAAACAACAGCTCTAATCACTTGCTTTCTAATAAGAGGCCTGTCAAAAGAGCTGCAGATTCAATGCATTCCTGTTCCATTAGCAACATCATGAACTAAGGTCATTCACAACCCACCTGAAGGCTGGCCTTTTTTAAAATCACGAAACATGTCAATTGTACACACTGGAATTGAAGAAAGTTTTAGAGTCACAGAAAGTCAAAACAGGAAAAAGCACATCCAAATATTTGGATAGATGGTGCCAGCATTATTCCTCCACACACACACCATGGAAATTTGTAAATGTGCTGTGTTTTCTACTTCAAGATATGAAAGTGAATACTGAACCAAAACCATAGTACCTGGCTTTGCTGTTTAGATATGTATATGTCACTATCAGTGAACTAAATCTACAGTTGTGACTATAAAAACAGCAAAGCTGTTAACTCCTTAGTGCAATATTTGCAACTTATCTGCACCCTACTGAAAATCTGCATTTTCTGTTAACTTTCACACAAAACTTAGAGATCCCGTGGTACCACTCACCTGACATTAAGGTGATGTATCCTTGACAGCAAAGAAAGTGAGTGGGCACATTTTAACAAGCTATTTACTGAAGCACTCCAGAAGTTTGTTATGCTTCCTGAATTTTGAGTATAATGAAACAGTTTACAGGCAATTATTATTTCACATACGAGAAGGGATTTTTTCCTTTGAGAAAATGAAGGGAAAAGATTTGTTGGCAGTAGAGATGAATTTACTATTGTTTTTTTTCTAATTGCCATTAAAAACTTATTCAAAACACACTGAGTGAAATCCAGTGCTGTCTGTCTGCCAGTGGAACATCCACTTGTGTGAAGAGATTTTCCCTTCCTTTTGCTAGCATCCCACCTCCACTGCACAGACCCCCAAAATCTGCTATGGAAGGTTGGGAGATTCTATTCCTCTGACACTGGATGCCACCTGATGGGCACAATGTCTGAAGTACATCAATAAAATAATGTATTTTTAGAATATTTTGATATTCACTTCACTTTCTTTGGTGGTGCTGAAACTGGCATGGTTCACCATTTTCCTAATTAAAGCTTGCACAAATTTGATGGGATTTAAATCTGGAGCAAAGCAACAAATGTCCATGTCCAATAGGTAAAGGTAAAGGGACCCCTGACCATTAGGTCCAGTCGTGGCCGACTCTGGGGTTGTGGCGCTCATCTCGCTTTATTGGCCGAGGGAGCTGGTGTACAGCTTCCAGGTCATGTGGCCAGCATGACTAAGCTGCTTCTGGCGAATCAGAGCAGCGCACGGAAACACTGTTTACCTTCCCGCCGGAGAGGTTCTTATTTATCTACATGCACTTTGATGTGCTTTTGAACTGCTAGGTTGCCAGGAGCAGGGACCGAGCAACGGGAGCTCACCCTATTGCAGGGATTCGAACCGCCGACCTTCTGATCGGCAAGTCCTAGGCTCTGTGGTTTAACCCACAGCACCACCCACGACCCCCCCATGTTCAATACTCCAAAGTAAAAACCTTCATTTTGGGCAGTTCTTCTTGTACTTATGACCAGAGGACCACAATCAATCTTCAGTGCTTTGTTTGCTAAACAAAATGCCGCCACAGGGAAGAGTTTTTAAGTTTGATGATGAAAGTGATGCAGAAGCTGGGAACATTTAAACCCCTTTTCCACACACAATTTTCCTGATCTAAAACAACCCACACAAGCTGTGGTTTCCTCTACGGAGGGTGCCTGCCAGTTTGGGGGAAGGTCAGTAAAATAGCAGAAGAAAAAAGGGTTGAATACTCTCATACTAATGCTGCTCCCCTGATCAAATAAGCAGCCTCTGCAGCTGAATTCATTTGTTATTGTTTTTAAAAATGAGCTCAGTCATGGAGGCAAAGCTAAACATAAGAGTCACCCTATATGTAGTTCTCCCTCATATAGCCAGTGTGGTGTAGTGGTTAAGAGTAGTAGACTCTTAATCTGGTGAACCGAGTTCGCATCTCTGCTCCTCCACATGCATCTGCTGGCTGACCTTGGGCCAGTCACACTTCTTTGAAGTCTCTCAGCCCCACTCACCTCACAGAGTGTTTGTTGTGGGGGAGGAAGGGAAAAGGAGAATGTTAGCCGCTTTGAGACTCCTTCAGGTAGTGATAAAGTGGAATATCAAATCCAAACTCTTCTTCTCTTTCCTCTGATTCCAGTGTGTCATTGAGCTAGATCTTTTTATGTAAAGGGATGCAAGACAAAACCTCCTCAGGAGATAATAGTATATCTGAAAGTAACATAGTACGAGTAATTCCCTAAAATATGCTTCCCCAGCTACAGTTCACCATGCCTCATCATATTTGATTTCATGCCAGAGCTCAACATATGCAGATTAAAGTACCCCTGGCCTGGTGCAAATTATATTTTCTTCTGAGAAACTACAGAGGCTCCCTATAAGCTTTGAGGGGTTTTCTGTTCTTCAATCAAGCAGTGTTTAAGTTTTATGAAATAAAATGAAATAAAATAAAATAATGAAAAACATCAGGCATAGGCAGAAAGAGTTTCCAACCAGGGAAGAAGGTAACCAGAAATATTTCAAACCTCAGCACTTCAGTTTCAAAAAACTAATCCCTGTTTAAAAGGATATCCCACAGCTTTCAATGGCAATTGCTCCTAAGGAATTATGCTTAAAATGGTGGCCTTGATCCTGATAAAGTCAACAATATTCACAAATGCTCTGGATCACTCAGTAACAATTATCAGTATTTATGCTTTTTTAAAAAAAATAAAATCTGGCATACTTCATTCTCCACTACCTGCCTAAATAAATGCCCTGTTTATTATCAAAGCACTACTCCAACCAATTCATGAAGACATTATGCAATTTAATCCTCTTCAAGAATTAAATAAAATGTGCATCAGGCTCTATTAGCTACTCCCTTTTTCCCCACTGGATTCCATTAACTGCTGTGAACACAACATCATATTGCTTCAAAGACACAGACAGTTGCTTTCACACAGTTGTTCTCAGCTCCCTATTAAAAGTGAGGCACAGTGAAGCAGAACTGCATTTAATGAGGATTGGATGTCTTCTTTAGACACTGTTTTTGTAAGGGCTCATCCCATATACAGAGGTCATTGCTTGATTCTATCCAGTAACCAGTGAGAGTGTTGGCGTTATCATGACTGTTCAGAGCAGAGACCTTAACGATGCAAAAGAGTAATGTCCAGAAGGAGCAGCTTGTGATATATATTTCATGTAACATTACCTCTCTAAATGACATCTATAACCAGCTTTGTTAGTTTCAAATGATTAAAACTCAGGAGAAAACTAAACATAAGGGTCACTCTGCATCAAGGTACCCCTCTTTCCTATGAAATCCAGTGCAACTTAGCTATGTGGTGCAATGTCATCCTGTGATGGTTTTCTCTATCTTGAAAGCAGGAAGTGACTGGAATAGAACAGCAGTGGGAGAAACTCAGTGTTTGGTAATTTCATTAGACATTATGTGGAGTGGATGATAACTTGGTGGTCACTGTCTTCTACACTCGTGTCTGCAGCATGGTCGCCTTCTGTCCTTAAAAGTGTTGTGGGAAACCCATTTTAAAATGGGTTAAAAGCAAAGACAGTTCCTTGATTGAGAGGCTACTCAAAATATATGATTTGTCCCCACACCCAAATAAAGACATGAGGCAATATGTGGGATAAATAGGCTTACATTGTATTAATAAAACTTAACCCCAGTAAGATCATCTCTCCTTACAGTGTGGGTGCCACTCTACAGATGTGGTGACTGAATCACTAGGTGACTAAATCCTGTCATCGTCCTTGCTGAGTGATCCTGCCCTTGCTCCTAGTCTGAGATGAGCCATTGTCTTATCCATATTCCTCACAGGCCACCTTTAAAGGAATTGAGGGAGCTAGAGGCAGTGTCACTAGCCTCAAGCAATCCTGCCTTCAGGTCAATGAAGTGGTCTATGCCCAAGGGAGAATCCTATCCTGGTTGCCTTGCATCAAACAGCTTTGAAGACTGGGTCAAGGTATTATTCCCTACACCACAGTGGCACCTCAGAGTGTTCACCAACATCCGCCTATTACTTTCTCCCACCCCACAGCATCTGCCACTTCTGACCAAATACCAGGGACTCTTTATCTCAGTTTCATCCCTGAAGCAACATATAAAAATAGGCCAAAGAAAGCAGACCGGGGGGGGGGGGGAGAACCAACATTAATCTGGCAAGGAAAAAAATTCCTACAGGAGCCCTGTTGTTCCCTAGAGTGGGTGACTACGTCCCACACTGAAGTACAGGGAGAAAATAGCAACTATTTAACAGTTCTTTGCTCCTTCTACCACAACAGCCAGCCAGACCACTTGTGGGATAAACTCCCACCATCCATCTACCCTTCACCCTCAAGAAGTGAGGCAAATTGGTCAATCCTGACTGATGGGAGGGACAGCAATGGTATTTTAAACTGGACATTACAGGTGAAGCATATAAACTTATTATAATCTATGGCTAGTGCTCATTTTCAGCCTAAGCTCATCCATTATTTCCAAACCAATTATTCCATATATGAACAGTAGTTTAATGTCAGGTTGTCTATTTCATTCTCTATCAACTAGATCTTCTACTTACTACAGATGAAACTCAGTATCATCAATTATGGATCAAAAAGTCCAAGGATGTCATCCAGTCTGTCCTACTAACAAGGCAGGTGCATGCATTATACAGTAGTGGTAGGTTTTATTATTCAACTATCATAATGTGTTAATACTACTATATATATATTTGGGGTGGGTAGATGAGAGGAGAGTCAGATGATAAGGGGATCATGTTCTATCTTCTAAATACACTCTGGACTAATAAAGGATGATGGAGGAAAGTTATATATTGATTTATAAAGCACTGTTACAGGCATCCTCAAACTTCGGCCCTCCAGATGTTTTGGACTACAATTCCCATCATCCCTGACCACTGGTCCTGTTAGCTAGGGATAATGGGAGTTGTAGGCCAAAACATCTGAAGAGCTGCAGGTTGGGGGTGCCTGCGCTATTCATTTAAAAATGAAATCAGAAGGGTTAAAAGCAATCATACATAAAACCATACATTAAAAAATGTAAAATGTCAATACCATATATCAGCTAACTATGATGGAATGCATTCTTAATTGCCTGCATAAGCCTGGCAGAATAGAAAAGTTTTCAGCAGACACTTAAAGGTTGAAATAGAAAGCATTTAAGAGTCTTTTAGCCCATTTACACAAGTTGTTATGTTACTGTTAAATTGTTTCAAAAATTATTTTTATAATTCTGTACACCTATCTCTCCCTCACAAAGGCATTTATCCAAATGGCAGTCTAGCAACACAGGACACTTGGGCCTCTTGTGACAAAGATGTATCGGGGGTTACCGGCAAGCTAGGCACTTGCTCCTTCAAAGGAAATGCAACCACACACGGAACACGGAACTTGTCTATTTCCCAGACACAGGAAACACCCACTGAAACTGCTTCCATCTTCATGTACTCTCATAGCTCTCATCCAATCCACCACTGCATTCAGAAAGCCTTCCAGCCTGATTCAATTCTAAAGGCAGGTCTGAACCCAGATTGTAATGGGCTGAGATAATCAATCTCATCAATGAATGCCTGCAGTATCCCAGAGTTCTGTTCTGATATGCTTCAAAAATTGCATGCTAACTTCTTTATTCCATGCTGTTCAGGAAATGGTTGCCCATAGCATAAGAAGTTAAGAAGTGTCTGGCTGGTTCAGACCAAAGGCCCATCTTCTCCAGAATCCTGTTCTCACAGAAGCCAACCAGATGCCTATGTGAAGCCTGCAAGCTGGGACTGAGGGGAACAAGTGTGGGAAAGAGCAGATTGACTTCGAGAAATAAAAACAAAGAATAGGGAATATTGCTTATGTCATTTATCTTTATGAAACTCAGCAAGGGCTTAACATTTCAGCAGATGACAGTGAATTAAGCTCAATCATGTAGCCATTTCCATAATTTAAGCCAACACAAATGGCCAGCCTTGTCCATCTGTATTGCCTTATCCACCTGATAACAATTTTTGAGGGGGCATAAGTAGAAGTTGTATCTTTTGAGCAACATCCCATTCTATTTTTAAAATATAACAGCATATGTGAATAGCTTAAAATAAAGTAGGCCTGTTCAGTGCCAGGGTGGGGAGTGGGGAATAAAGTATAGCTTAGGCAGAAACATATTGCAACTGTGTGTGTGTGTGTGTGCGCGCGCGCGCAACTTGTATATAAATATTCCAGCCGCCACTTTAAAACCAAGAGATTTGTTGTTGCCCATAGCTCAAATGGAGCTGAATTTAACATAGCAAAAGCGCTT
The DNA here is from genome assembly GCF_965112155.1 of Podarcis liolepis. NCBI lineage: Eukaryota > Metazoa > Chordata > Lepidosauria > Squamata > Lacertidae > Podarcis > Podarcis liolepis. The sequence continues at coordinate 49,692,901 of NC_139557.1, read as the reverse complement.
GCTCTTGTGGATCAGCAACAAAACCAATTATCATGTCTCTGAGAACAAGTGGGCCCTGTTATATGAATAAATATATCAAGCAATCAGAGCACCCCCCATGTTAATATTTTCCCAGATAGGAAAATGACTGTAAGAACCTACTCAGGAAACTGATGCAGACAATCATATTTGCAGTGTGGAAATAGTTAGAGGCCAGCCTGAGGGCCGATTCACCTTACTTTCAGCCTGCAGTCTCATGCACGCTTTCAGGCAAGTAACTTTACCATTAAGCAGACTGAAACAGTTGCCTCAGGTGGCAGAATTCTGGTGAGATCTGGAGTGGCAGATTCTGCTGCTGTGCCTGCCGTGTCTGAGGCCTGCAGCCTTGACACCAGTATAGTCGGAGGCAGTGGCTGTGGGGGCCGCTTCACCAGTCCCCTCCGGTGCTGAGGTGGCTGCTGCTGCCTCCCCCAATATGGCGCCAGGGCTGAGGGCTGCCCTTGGGTTTCTGCTCCAGCTGCAGCCCGCCTCTGTCCTGTTAATTTTCAGTGTTCTAGTCAGGTCAGGTCACATGATTTTTGTGAACTTTATCAGTGGTGGGGGCTACAGAGTGCTTTGTATTGGAGTTGTTTTTAGAAGTTTGGTTTTGTACTTTTTCCAGATAAAGCAAAATTTCTCCCACACCATCCCCTCCATCTCACTAAATGGGGTGGGGGGGCATTTTTTGGTCTGCTTAAGGTGCTAAAATGTATTGGGCCAACCCTGATAAGTAAGCTTCATTGAAGACAGAGACTTACTTCTGAGTATTGAATTAGATTGTGCTGCACATGAACGATCAAACATAAGGCAATTCTGCTCCTTCAGTGAAGGAACAACCTTCCTTCCTCAAGAGCTCTTGCTTAGCGCTGAGTCCAAACCAGTTTGAACACTACAGAAGAAATTGTACTTTTATTCTATATGCCAGTTAATTGTAGAAAATTTCAGGTGCAGCAGTACATTATTACAGATTGGGCTAAATTTATCTTGTCCCCAACTATGCAGCAGTGGAGTAAAAAAAGGCACACAAGCAAATGTAGATAAACAGCTTACCACAAGGTAACAGCTATTACTGGAAGAGATTTAAGGTGATTACCATGTGGTCTTTTGTGCTGTTAGCCAGTCTGTGTTCCAGAATAGATTATTTTTAATGAATATATAAAGAAGTATAACATACATCATTATTTCAGACAACAGTGGGTGGGATTAGTGAGATCTAGTGTTATAACAAAGGGTAACAGCAGTTTTTGTTTCCTCTTCACTTTTTTTATTATTTATCTAAATCAAAACATGTCTTTGCTCACTTCTTTCTAAGGTGAAGAGTCATAAAACAGATGTAAAATAAGATATGCTATGAACAAACAAAAAGGATATGAAATGTAAATGTGTGGATCAAAAGATACTCACAGTTCTAAAGGGATACATGTTCTTTAGGCCTGAACATCCTTTCAACCTCCTGAAGTTAATACATTTTGGAGCCAAAATTGTTCAGTGTTTATAACCATTAAAATACTTTGAGGCAGGAAAAATAGAATTATATATTTCTAAAACTGAAATTTTTTTGTGGTTTGAAATTGTAATCATCGGGACATAAAAGAATTACACGATACACACACCCACACACACCCACACACACCCAGTAGATAGAGATAGATAGGTAGGTAGGTAGGTAGGTAGGTAGGTAGGTAGGTAGATAGATAGATAGATAGATAGATAGATAGATAGATAGATATGGTACTCTCTCTCTCTCTCTCTCTCTCTCTCACACACACACACACACACTTTCTTTAACCATTCTCCAAACTCTGTAACCCTCCATAGGGAACAGCAACCAAAACTGTGGCTTTAAAAAGAAAACAAAGGTAATCAAGCAACTACTCTAGAGTAAATGATGCAAGAACTAGAACATTAGCAACAAACTCTAAAGCAACATTATGTGCAAATCAGATGGAATTAAGCACCACAGAGGCATTAAAAAGGGTGCTTTTTAATGCTTTTGGGAGCCTGTGTTAGGTCATCCCTGCAAATATGTTTTTAGCTGGTATATTTGCTGTGACAGAAACCATTTCTGACAAGATAATGACAGCAGTGTCTGTCACTCTTGGCTGCCAAAAAAAGACTACAAGCTTCCTGACCTGCTCTGCTTCCTTGCTAGCCCTTGTCTTCCAGATTTAATGGGAAAGAAATCTAAATGGAAACAGAAACCACATTAATTAGTCTGAATTTTAATCCAAAAGCATGACTGAAGCAATCTCTAATTCCATTGGCAGGCTTTAATAATGTGAGAGACATCTTATCCCTACAACCTGTTTTCAATGTCAAGAGCAAGGCTTGGAGCCTGCAGGGGAGCAATACTTCTGCATGTATTTCTCTGGCTGAAATGCTATTTCCAGGTTCTGCTGAGCACATCCCCCCCCCCGATAATGCTAATCTAATTTAATATCCATATGCCACTTTTCCAAGAAAACAGTTAAGCTCAAACTAGCTTGAAACAGTAACAAAGCATCAGAAAACAGTAACAACTACAAACAGTAACAACATATCAGGAAGCCAAGAGACAAACAATTCAATAAACAATTATTCCAATGCAATACAGCATAATAATTAAAAACACATTATCAGAAATGGCTGCTGACAACTAGCCCAGTACAATTTAGTGACATGAGATGCAAGGGTGGTCAGCTAGTCCCCCCCACTCCCCAATACAACACCCATCTCAATGCTGATTTGTTTATTTGAGTTAAAGGTTTTTTTAAAAATAAAAATGGTAAATATATATATAAATGTATATATATTAAAGGAAGTACTGAAATAATATTAAATTTTTGCATGGCACAAATGGCCAACAAAAGGTATCTAAATCTTAACTGGATAAATGAGTGGCGTTTATTAATGGCAAAGAATGCACACACGTTAAAATAATGCACTAATAAAAGGTAGGGGGAAACCCATAAAACTCCCTTTTAGGGTGTGTGTGTGAGAGAGAGAGAGGGGGGGGAGGGAGGGAGAATGAGATAAACAGACAAACAGAACAGAGAGACCTTAGGCGGAAAGCTAGCTGTGTCTTCGCATGCTACATAAACAGCTTGAGTTTGATTGTGAAACTAAAATAAAGAGCGCGGCCATCATGGTGGAGGTGATGCCTCTAGGAGGGAAGTCAATGGAGTATTAAATGGGAAATCATCTGTTTTCGGTTTCTCTTTTGCCACTATTACATTCCTCCGGTGAGCCGTTATCTGGTCGAGGGGACCTTAATCTTCTCATTTTCTGGCAGGGAATTTCATTGCACTTAGCACTGCTATTCATATCATAATGTGCAATCACCCCCTCATAAGAAATTCCAGCTAAAATGTATGCTTGCCCAGCACGGCACTTCCATTAGCGCATCTAACTGCCCACTGAACTCAAAATGCTTAATGTTATTCCATTACAGCCTGTTGAAGGTCTCATTATTTAATCTTGGCCTACTTGATGGCTCATAGCTATGCAGACGGATTTCTCCCCTCTGTTTCCTTCTATGTCTTCCCAAAGGGCATTATCCCAGTAGTATAAGCTATCAAACAAAACAGGTAAATAATATGAACTTAATGGCTAGAGAGGCCTTGAGGTCATGCATATTGTTTGACTAGTCTGAATAATATTCTTTTCTTTCTTTTTGAGCCAGCCCATGGATTCCTTCTGCCATGAAGTTAATGGGGAGAAGGAAATGGAGAAAGCATAGCATCTCAACAAATAGGCCTGCGGAGAGTTTCCTTACTGGTTTCATCAACGCAGCTGTTAATAAGACTCAGGAATGCTGTATGTTTTAGGCAAATTCTATGGAGTTATGGTCTCAAAAGAAATGCCAGAAACCCTTTTCTACTGAACTGCTAATCAAACTGCATTGTCATGCAGTTTTAAAGGCAGATAAAGTGACCAAAGAGGCAAGCAATATCCCGCAAGTGATTGCATCCGCTCGCCATCCTAACTGTATATTGCTGCAGCAGGGATTCTGTGAGCATATGCTGATCTGATAATAAAGTCCGAGTTACAAAATTGCAAGGGGCCACGTATGGCACTCTGTTAAGTGCACCATCAGGTCCACTTTGTACATCAGCAACAGACAAACTTATTTTGCTGCAGTACAGTGGTACCTCGGGTTACAAACACTTCAGGTTACAGACTCCGCTAACCCGGAAGTAGTAACTCACGTTAAGAACTTTACCTCAGGATGAGAACAGAAATCATGCGACGGCGGCAGGCCCCATTAGCTAAAGTGGTACCTCAGGTTAAGAACGATTTCAGGTTAAGAACGGACCTCCGGAATGAATTAAGTTCGTAACCAGAGGTACCACTGTATATCACCACTGCCTTCTCACACTGAATAGCCTGGTTACTGTGACACCGATCACACCAGAAAATACCTGTAAACAAGCACCTCATCAGCCGGTGGCCGGATTGGCAACTCTCAAATCAAGAAGTTGAGATCACCATTTTTCTCTGTTCGTGGAAACATCCTTGCAAAAATGTGTTGTTTAGGTTTTCCCATTATGTAATCTTCCGTAACTGTAGAGACATAAGATTTGCTCTTGCAAAGCTGCCCATTCGCCACAAAGCACAGAAATTGGAGAGTACTGGCCACACTCTGGCCCTTGTTTTTTCAACTGGGCAGGAAGAGAGGGATCTGAAAGTGAGGGATATTGACATCTGCCCTTTGTCATGGTCAAATCATTTCCTGCTGAGATTTAGGCTTTCAGCACCTTTCCCCCTCTGCAGAGGCAGGGGACCATCTGTGAGGATGGTCCATAGGCATGGTTTTGGAATAGAAACTGCTTTGGTTGCCCTCTGTTGATTATCTCTGTTGGGAGAAAAACAGGTGAAGTGTGTCCCTGTTAATTCTCCTCAACCTCTCAGCTGCTTTTGATACCATCAACTATGGTATCCTTTTGGAGCAGCTGTCCAAGTTAGGGGTGGGTGGCACCACTTTGTGGTGGTTCCCTCTGAAGGAGTGGGTACATAGTTTGGGGGTACTTACAGATCCTTAGCTTGAAGCTCAGGTGTCCTGAGTGGCAATTACTGCCCTTTATCAGCTTTGGCTGATGGCCCAGCTAGTGGTCTCCTCCATGAGAGGTCCGGAGCTTGACAACACAAGGACAGGCCTTTTCTGTGGTGGCTCCCTGCTTGTGGAATGCTCTCCCTTGAGAGGCTTGCCTGGTGCCGTCATTACGCATCTTTAGGTGCCAGGCAAAAACGTTCCTCATCAACCAGGCCTTTGGCTGTTTAACCTTCAAAACCGTTTTGAATGTGTTGTGGGAGGGGGAATTATTGGTTTGTTTTTTATCTAATTTTTATTATGTATTTTGTCTTTTTTATTTTGTATTTTTATGTTGTGAACTGCCCTGAGATCTACAGATGAAGGGTGGCATACAAATTAAAGAAGTAAATAAATACTGGAAAAGCCATTCCCTCTGATTCAGCCTAGAGCTGTCAATCACGATGGAGCTCTTTTTCTGTGCCCTGTCTCTCTCTGGTGTTTTTTCTCACCTCTCCTATCAACCCACCCTGCTATCATGGTGTTATGGTAAGCTAATTTTCACACCGTCAGAAAGAAAACATTGCTTTAAAATAGGATGAACAAACAAACAACAAAGAAGAATGCCACAAAGTTATGAAAGCAGATGTTACCTTCTATTATTAGCCTTTTGTGAGCTAATACTACAAAGGTGGTTCACAATGTTATGTATTCACAAACCCTTTTGTAATAGGTGCCAAGAGGATACATGAGCTACTTTTCCATATTAAAGTGGTGCACAGAAGGCACTATATTTCTGCAGTTCCATGAGAGAAAAGAAAAATATTCTAAAGCTCAATTTTATATATGTTGGCAGGAGGTTACACAGCAGCAGGAGAAAACTGTCCCTACTTCCTGATGTGGTGCTTCCTCACCCAAAACAACCTTTTCCTAGATGCCTTTGCTAATTCTAATGCCAAAACTGGCTGAGCAGTTGTTACTGAGCAGTATCCCCAGAGGAGCTATTAAGTACAAGCAAAAGTCTAATAAACCTGATGTCTGGAATTCTGACAACTAAAATTCTCTCCTGATACTGCTTTACTTCCTACTGCTTTATTGACTGACTCTTTCTCTTGATCTCACATGTAAATCAATACAGGCTCCTGACACTCAAGCTACAACCAACGGGGGAGGGGGAAATCAGCTACTTCGTAGGGCACTTTGATTCACAAAATAGACATTCAGATACTTTCCAAAAATAACATTATCAGTACCAGTGACTATATTGACAGAAGAACAAAGTAATATAACCTTTTTATTGCCTGCAACAGCACATGACTTTGAACTCACTGAGCCAAGTCACCATCTCACAAAAGTTAAGTATGTTCAATACCCATTGATTTAAATGAAAAAGTTAAGCATGAACTTAGCTTTCTCCCACTGAAATCAGTGGGACTTACTTAAATTTAGCTGGATCATATACGAAAATCCTACAGACACTAGCTCAGTTTGCATGGAATGTTAAACCAAACCATGGCTTAGCACAAACCTTTGAACATCTGCACTCCCAAAGAGAAGATAAAAAAATCCTGGTTACAGTTTCTGGTGTGTCTAGAATGGAAAAAAACCACAAGCTCAGGTTTAGACAAGGAGCTGATCTATGGTTTAGCACATAGTGGTGCAGCAGGAGTACGACCAGGGGAGAAGCTAATTGGCTCAGACTTTCTCTCTGGGAACCCATACACTCATTGCATGCTGCTTGGGCACTGACTGTGTACAATGTATTGGACTGTGTACAATATCCTCACAAAACTTACACCGCGGCCACAAAAGACAAAGTACTACTAAAGGCTGAGACAGAAAAAGAGCATAGCTGTAAATAAAACGCGAGCCTCACATAAAAGAGGTCAACATTGGGACACTACCTAAGTAACTAAGGCACAGACGATACGTTTGTATGCATGTGATGGGAATGGGATTAATTGGGAAAGGGTGGAAAACAAACAAGTATAATGCTGGGTATGGCCCTATGAAGCTGAAACAGAAGCTGAACAAATGCCACCAAACTCTTTTGAAGAGACGGAACTTACAAAAGAGTGAAGGCTGTGAACTTTTGTTTGTTTACACATTTTCTATAGTTCAATACTTCACCACATATGTGGAAAGTAGTGCACTTTTAAGACGTCTATCTCTCCCAACCAGCACTGTGACTGAAGAGGGTTGGATAAGATTCTAGCCCGCATTAGAGCCTAGATCTCTCAAGGAACAAAGTCCAGCTCTCCTCCTCCCCTCCCCTGACATTCTACTTTTATGGTGCTGTAATTAATAACTGTGACAGTTTGGAGACCATTCAAGTCCACCCAATCCAGTCTATAGCAACTCATAGCTGTCTTGACACAATCTTGATTTGCTAGAAACTGGTGCAAATTGGCCTAAATCAGTTCAAGAATCTGACAAATCAGTTGCATAGCCCTGGAAAATACTAGGTACAGATAGTGTTCAAGAATATGAAAGTGGGCTGAGTTGATCCATGTTTCAAGATGCTAAAGGGTTTGTACAACGAAACTGTGAAAGGTTAACACTTAAGATTTCATGTCGAAATCTTGATCCGTATTCTACTTGTTCAGTTTTAGTTCTACTGAAGAAAATAGGATGCCACACAAGAGAACTAATATCCAACAGAGCCAGCAACTTAATTCAATGTGGTCTTATTTATTGACTTCAGAGTCATTACTCTGCCAAGTCCAGGTCAGTCCCACTAGAGGTGATGGGCTTGATCCAGATTACAATGGCTGAAGACTGAAGAGCTCAGATTCTAAATACACTAAATCCTAGGAAATCTTACAAGTAAACATACTTAAGGTTTCAAAGCTTAAAATAAACACAGAAATTACAGTGGATTGACAGATGCAGCCACATTCAGTTTGCTATTATTTCAAAATATCTGTGCACAATGCTTTGGTAAAAACAGAAGCATAGAGCATAACTAGAAGATGTGACCTGCAACCTTTTTGCAGTAACAAACAGCACAAAATAAAAATAAAAAAGATTATGAACAGCAATAAAACACTTGCTCAAGTGGGCCTTGGAGAAATATCTGCAGTTGCCATTGCCAACTAACTATTCTTATTTTAACCAAAAATAACCTTGTCACAAAAATCAGTACATTAGATTGATTGACTATGTACTGACAGATATTAAAAATGCTGCTTTAAGTGCATGCAAAATGTAACTGTGATAGAACCAGGTCATTGAAACAAACGGTCTACCTAGATGGCCAATGACAATTTATTGTTTGGAATTGCTAAAATTAGCATAATAAGGAGAACACCAGCAATTCTAAAAAGAACATAATGCTACCAATTTGTGTTTGTTTTTTGTTTTTAAAAAGTAAATATGATTTTGGAACATTTTATCTCCCTAATATATAAAATTATAAGGATGTCATCATCCTGAAGTTTGCTTGCCTACAAACAGGTGGTGCTATGAACTACAGTGTGTTGAGCTGTAGGGCTGGCTGATGAGTGAACCAGGCATGGAGAGGAAGAGGGATCCAGTAGATACAGGTGCAGGTCCAGGTGATGGAGGGCAAAACTAGAGAGGGTGGGGGAGTAGAACTAAAGATGTGGGTAGGAGAGTGACCCAAGGAAGATGAGGGGAAATGAACCAGAGGCTGAAGATGCAGGCAAGTGAGCCAGTGAGTAGCTCAGGAGAGCCACAGATATAAGGTGAGAGTTTTTTGGAGGGGTGAGGTATAAAGAGAGGGGGGGTTGGCCAGATGTAATAGAAGGTGGAAGGTGTGTTGTCAAGGTATGAAAGGAAGGAAAGTGAGTCAACCAGGTGTAAAGACAACGGGGTAAAGAAATGTGGAGGGTTTACCTGACCAGATGGAAAGGGAGGGTGAAGGGGTACAGGGTATTGATGAGTGAAGTTTGCAAAGATACTGTCCCTAGTATAATAATTGGTTGAACACACTAGCTACAATAGTCAGTAATGGTTAAAATGTTTCCAGACACATTTCATAATGCAAAAAGTCAGACAGTGTAACCTGTCAATGCAGGGAATATCTAATTAATTGTTTTGTACACTGGTCACATCATATATTAAAATAATTTGTTAATCAGAAGGCTTTTTTTTTTTTTTACAAAGTGCTTTTTAAAGTCCCAGTTCTACAAGTGGCTAATTTCTAAACTTAGCTATCTGTTGGAAACCGAGGCAACTTGACAGCCAGTTCCTCTAATCTGAAATTTCCGCTCATCCTCATCCACACACACACACACACACACACACACACACACACACACAACACAAGCTGTTATTACAGAGTGGCTGGTGTGAGTAAAGGCAGTTCTCCACCTGCTTAAAGGCACTCCTCCTGCTAATCTCCGTGTTTCAGAGCTCAGATCTGAAATCCACAGCAGGTTCTGTCACATCAGCTCAAGCTGAGCCCCAAGATTTTATCCTCAAACTTGGCCCAAAGATTTCATAGTCCACAGACTAAAATGTAAGTGGCTTGTGCAGACTGCCATAAAATACATAATTAAAAGGAGCTGGAAGTCTAAGGAAGAAACGAACTTTGAAAGGCAGTATCAGAGAGACTCTTTTTTCTGCCTCCCGTGTTGGCCATCTGGACATCACAGTTCCCTAGAAGTGCAGGGAGACAGGAGGAGGGAAAAGTCACAAGATAACACTTCCTCGCCTGAACAATCTTTAGTATTCAATGCTGCCTGTCAGCTTCTGCAGTGCACAGTGTCCACTGTTTGCCAACACCGTCACTACACTAACAGATTTTCATTCATTGATTTCTAAAGCACTGCTGGGAAAAACTCAAGTATGAAAACTGTGATACAAAGCCAACTCTGTGTGATTAAAGCTTGAAAGCTTTACACAGATTTTATGTGTTTACCAACGTGTTAAGAAGACGAAGAAGACACTCATTCTGAGGCCTAAACCTATCAAATACCCATTAAAATAAAACTGCATTTTTAGTTATTGTGGGATACTGATTATTTTTATTACTAGCACACCTGCCCTATACCTTGTACCCTTGGCAATAAGGACAATGTATGAAAGATGATGAAATGAGTTTTTTTAGTGGAGAAGAAGACAAGTGTCACCTAGCTATTTACTTAGATAGTGAGACTGAGGAAATGGAAAAGACAGATAGAAAAGGAAGGAAGCACTAATAAGTAAATGAAGCATTTCAATGAGAAGTGGAGGAAATGAGGACTTCACAGCCAACAGCAGAATGAAACTAAAGGAGTCAGAGAGTTCAAGGGCCTGAACACGGTGTCAGCTGAACCAAGTGCCTTAGTAACAATGTGTTTCATGTGTCCACATGCTGATAATGATTTGGCGGTATTATGTATAAGGATATTTATATTAGTGCCCAGCTTCAGTCCACGCCATTCCTTCAACCTCCTTATGACAGCTTCCACAAATGATCAGCTACGTATCACAGGTGGCCAGCAAGGAGGAGTGGTACCACACATCTAGACTCCCATCGCTGTGGTGCTTGGGGGGGGGGGGCAGACAGCAGGGTGCAGTGGCAAAAGAACTTGCACCATGCCAATCTCCTCGCCACGTCCCCCTCTCTTTCTCCTGGTAAGCACAGTGCTTCAAGTGCTGTGTTAGATTCTACCCTATGAGGTGATATGTGGACAGTTACAATCAGAAATTAGATCAGCTAGGCCTGACTTCTTAAGAAGTTATTAACCTATATCTTTACCATCAATTCTGTAGCAGTTTTTTTTAAAAGTATTTTTAGACTACATTATTTTCAAGGGTATCGATATGTAATTAAAATGGTTGTTTTTCAAGTCCAGTAAAAAGAACTTGCATTCCTCTGCCACAAAATGAATATGAATAAATCACAGAGCTTTGAATGTACATGTGCAGAAATATGTAAATTTAGGCCAAAAAACTAAAGATAGTAGCAAGAATATCATATGGCTTAATAGTTCCATTTGCTCTCATATTAATCTTCATGGTATACTCTGCCGCAAGTCACAGTTAAGTATGCATAATTAAGATGACCTACCAAGCTCTGGTGCCTTATTATCATAGTTTTCCTTGCTAATTGCTTTTGCCTATCATCTGATACAGTTATCTCCTTTCATCTTATGTTGATATGAACAGTACGATTTCTAAATATTAATGTCATACTTTAATGTTCTCTTTATTAGCAGACTATGGTAGTGTAGGGAGGCTTTTTGCTGGCTGGAAAATGCTAAAGTAGAAGGTCAATATAGAAGTATCCCCCAAGAAAAATGGGCTTATATTTTTCTAAGCTGCAGAGAGGAATTAATCATGATAGAGGCTGGTTGGCTGAGCATTAAGCCTCAAGTTCTCCTCTCATTTTCTTTATCTATTTTACCATTTTTTTTTCATTCTGTCCGTATCTAATCATGTTTACCAGCTCAATTACCCCCCCCCCCCGGAAAGGAAATATAATGAAATATCTTGGCACCTGAGAGCTGATCACAACAGAAATGCAGGGCACCACTAAATACACACAGGTAAAACTGGTGGGATTTGACAGACAATATATGATTGCTTAGGAGAAGAGGGATAAATATATCACTTCTGGTTGTAAATGACAACAAACAAATTAGTAGGAAAGGCGTAAAACCTGGATGTGCTGCCAAGAATCAATGTAAGCATGCAACATTCATTTTTTTTAAAAAAAATGGCATTACCCATGTAGATTCATAACTGCGTTATATGTAGGGAAATGTTAAGTTCTCTACCACAGCCATAATTATGTACCTTTTAAAGAGAAACCCCAATGATTTACTAGCTCCATGGTCTACCTATCTTTTCTCAAAAGGGAAGGAAAATGTAAAACATCAAATTTATTTAGGGCTATGACCCAATGAATTCATTTGTATTGTTTTTTATATTGTACTTTGTGTGCAGCACTGTTTACTGCATCATCCTTAGTGAATGGGATGCAGTTTTGCATAAGCTTTCTTTCATTGATAAACTTGATACACTGATTGTGAGCAGCATTGCAACTATGTTGCAGAAAAGTTCCTACAAGGGTTATGCGCATACAAAAACAAATTTCCATGGATAGAAAATGTCCCCTGAAAATGTCCCCGCGCATAAAGCTGAATGCTGCGGACAACTGTGCATTATACACAAGTAAACTATGCCTGTGCTCCTATAAGACCCTGAAACTATTAACACAAGAAGAAGAGGAGAAGAGTTTGGATTTGATATCCCGCTTTATCACTACCCGAAGGAGTCTCAAAGCGGCTAACATTCTCCTTTCCCTTCCTCCCCCACAACAAACACTCTGTGAGGTGAGCGGGGCTGAGAGACTTCAAAGAAGTGTGACTAGCCCAAGGTCACCCAGCAGCTGCATGTGGAGGAGCGGAGACGCAAACCCGGTTCACCAGATTATGAATCTACTGCTCTTAACCACTACACCACACTGGCTCTGGGGTTGTGTGGGGAAGCAACTCCTCACCTCCCGCCCCCACACGATTAGGCTAATCAAGGTTATAAGCACCCATCACCTGTCGAGGTCAGGAGAGGGAGAACCCTCTCACCCACTACACCATGAGAGGACCTTTCACATGGCCATGATGTCCTGCATCAGCATTACGGCCTCCACTTTGGGACAGGTGCTAGAGTTTACTGGCTAACCTTTTGGAAGAACAAACGCTGTCCATGGAGATTAAAGGTTTAATGAAAATTGATTCCGTCCCATTTTTAAAAAATCATTTAATGACAGAAGCGGCCAGACTGTTCATAAAAATATCTAACCTTAATTTTGATTTGGTATCTTTCCATGTGTCCAGACGTCAGAATTTTATACCTCTTAACACCTGGCTAAGTGACATTTAACTAATTGGCACTAGCTAAATGCACACCCATTAGGCAGATTTTTATGCTAATATTGTTCCAAATAAGCAGCCATCGGTATCATTAAGCTAAATCAGTTTCCCAGGAGACATGAAATTAAAACAACTTTCTTGATTTAGCATGTCCCAATTAAATTGGAAACATGCTCTAACAATAATTTATATTTACAGAGTGCATCCTAAACTGCTGGATATATTATGTATAGATAGTACCCCACAGGGCACTGTTCTTGCAATAGATTCCACTCACTGATGGACAGAAAAAGGATGCCCTTTGATACTGAAATTAGCAATTTCACTTATAAAATACATTATGAGATCCTGAATGGCCTCACATGTATAGAAATGGGTGCTTAGAAACACTGAGGTCAAGCCAACTAGACTTAACATTTTTTGCAGAGGTGAATTAATTCCACCTTCTTTAGAGGTGGCCAAATTAAAGAATATCTAGTTTCATACATGTTGTTCGAACTGCATAAACATGGTTATTGTTCACTTTTCATTTTCCTTTATATTGTTCCAATTGCTTTTAATTCTCCAGAAAACAGTTCTACTGAATATATAGAATTCACATTTTAATTCAAAAAAGTTATTTCTGGTTACAGCTCTGTAGTTAGACAGCACTTGGAAGCATGACAATTTCTCTGACTTCCTTATTAATAATGATGCAGCGGTTTAGATTTTCTAAGTATCATACCAGCATTGGCTAATTAATCTCTCAGACATGCTGTGAGGTAGATTGAATAAGTGTTTGTATACGACTGCAGTGGTTGGGGGAATCAGAGACATGACGAAAATGTTTAAGCAATTTGTCCATGGCAAATTAGCTTGAAAATCCTAGTTGCAAACCATTTTCTTGAATTTCCATCAAGACTTAGGTCCCTAGCGGCAGCATTTTAGCTCTTTTCTGTCACAGCAATAGTGCTTCTTTGTTATAGCTGTAAGAAGAAAAATCCCCGCCCCACCAAAAAAATAATCCTAATCCGATAAGATCTTGCTAAACCCTTTGCATTGCTTTAAGAACAGGGCAAGCACCTTGTAGGAAATGTTTAAAGAGTACATTTCATCTAGAACAAATTCAATGTTATATAAAAAGCCACTGTGTGTAAAAGGCTGGTGGCATTTGACTCTTCTCTGCTCGCCCCTGCCTAGTTTAAACAAAAAGTAACTTGGAATCACTTAAGTTTTGACACTTAAGGGTCATGGCTCAATGGGAGAGCATCTGATCTCTGCATGCAGAAGACCCAAGGTTCAAGCCCCCAGCATCTTCAGGTGGGGCTGGGAAAGACCCCCATTATGAAACCCTGAAGAGAGTCACTGCCAATCAACACAGACAGTACTGAGCTAAATGGATCAACAGTCTAACCTGGTATAGGGTTACTTCCTATGTACTTTCTAATATAATGTGGCAGAACCAAACCTTTCTGGAATGCAAACATCAGAGAGCATCATATGTTTCCTCATAAAAAGGGTGAGTGAATTGTAAACAAAGCACATCATCTGACAACGACAAAGTGCAACTGGACTCCCTCTGCCCCCATGAGATGAATGGACAGTTCACATGAAAGAAACAGCACTGTTCCACTACAATGCATCTCATGTTAGCTCCCATCTTGTTCTATAATGAAGAGCCAGGAGTGCAGGAGGAGCTCATCTAATTGTGGCTCCCTGGACTCCTTTCCCTGCAAGAGAGACCTACAGATAGTAACAGGAGGATAATCCATAACTTGTGGCACAGCAAAGCCCACTGGCTGCTGCCACACTGTCAGCAATAGATTTGAAGATAAGCTTTCGATAGCCAAGAGGAACATCTAACAAAGCAACTTTGGAAATTCTCCCTTACACCACTGCCACCCTACTTGCCCGGAAAGCGCAAAACATTCATTACTGTGCAGCTGAATAGATGGACTCAGATGATAGCTCCTAGGAACCAATTAAAGGGGTTAACTGAGCCATGAGACTTCATAAACGAATCCAATTCCTTTTTTCTTTATTTCCTACTATAGCTCAGAGATAAAGCCAAGGGAAAAATGCATAAGCTCTAGAATCTTATATAGTGACAAATGACTGTGTTAGCACCACCAATAATGGGTCTTTCTTTCAGACACAGGGAACTGCGCCGAGATTCCTATTGCCTTACAACATCAGGAGAAAAAGAGAACATGAAATGTATAAGCAATATAAGCCCACTGCATTAAACAAATGGGAATGCTCCCAGTGTTGACAATAACCCTTTATCTAGTAAGCAAAAGTTTCACTCCCCCCCCCCGCTTTTCTTTTCTTTTCTTTCTTTCTTTTTTGCAAATGTAGAGACTTAAATGCTAAATTACAAAATCTTACCCTCTTTCAAAAACCCAATGCAGCAAAGTATATACTAAGACTGAAAGAAGTCAAATCTAAAATAGAAGACTATGCCAATGTTTTGGCAGTGTGAGCATGTGTGAGGCTGCACCTATGTCCATGTTACCAGTGCAACCCCCATCAATCATCCACACCTATATTACACCTGGGGAAATGTGATATTTCCTCCAGATAGCACATTCAGTGCTGTTGTGCTTATTGTGTGGAATGTAACTGTAAGAGTTTCATGGCCATCTATTAAATATTTACTGTGATTTAAACGAAGGATGGATGAAAACTCTTCTATTCCCTCATTGTCACCACCACAATATTTATGTACCCCTTAAGGAAGAGCCCAGCTTAAATTTTGAGAATGCTGCAAGGTGTATGTGAAAGAAGGCAGCCCCCTGGGGAAATTGCTGGATCAGAGGCACCATTTTTTAATTCCACCACTCAGTGTCATTCCTGTGAAGCCTTCTAGGAAAAATAAAGGCAGCCCATACTTCTGTGCACACATGACAGTACTAAACCTCAACCTTCCAATCTTAGTAGTTTTGTTTATTTGCAGTCATCTGGCCATCATGAAAGTTTAACAGTATGAAAGTAAACCCCCATTTCACATCAGTTGAAGTTCACACAGACCCAGATAAATTACAACAGAAACTTAAAAGCCAAATTTTCCTGGCAGATTTACATGAAGCCTCCTAAAAACAGATCCCCCAACCCTCTTTTAAAATATATATGTACTAGAATGAAATTCTAATCTTAGTATCTGGTGCTTCCACAACGAGTTGCATGATTCAGGCCAAACACTCTGATATATACTTCATGTGATTTGCTCAGCTTCACTTCTCAGATATCACAGACTGAGAGATGAGACATCTTGTTGAAGACAGCAAAATAAAGCATTGAGAAGGAAATGTGTAATAAAACCAACTATACAGCTAAAGGGAAGTTTGAAATTCTAAAACGTTTGTAGGTCCACATGAACTAAACTGTAGATTGTGCTCCTACCGTCATAAATCCATCCAGCAAACCTGAATCAGGCTTTGGAGGTGCTTGTAATCGTTCCATGGACCACTTTTCAATGATGGATGCCACTTGGCTGTTTTCTGTATTCAAAATCCTGAATCCAGTCATGTTAACCCCACTATACCGATATGGCTCCACATCAAGAGCAAAGAGGTCCTGAAGGAAGAGAAGAAAGGATGGACATTTGTAGTAGCTATGACACATCCTGAATCTTTTCCATTCAAACAAGTATTTATTGCCCTCTCCAATGCAATTATGGTGACTTTAGAATAATAAACAGTGCTCAAAAAGTCCAGAATACTGTGCATTGAATTAATTGCTAACAACGTTACATGTACATGAAGATAAATGACTAATTTATACTGCTTCTGATTACCTACATCTGCACTGAGAGCCCAAACGAACCTGAATAGCCATTAACAATATGCGGAAAAGTCAAGCAAAGTCAGTGAGCTGCATACTCCATTGTTTACTAACATTCCATAAACCTGAATTAGGCAAGTGTTAGGCTTTTCTGCTTTAATAAGCCAGTTTTCAGTGGTTTGTCAGATATCAGATATTATATGCAGGAACATAATAGAAAGACCCAAGTTCAACAAATTTCCTCCAGTGCTAAAATCTACAAATTCACAAGCAGAACCATATTCCCCTTTTTTTGCAACATTCTGCCACTCACAAGATTGTCAGTTGTGTGAGGGAGAATACCTGAATAGGGCTACATACAGTGGTACCTTGGTTTACAACCATAATCCGTTCCAGAGGCTGTTTGAAAACCGAAACAGGTTGTAACCCAAAGCACGCTTTCGCCAATGGGGCCTCCAAAAAAAAAATTGTTCATAATCCAAAATAAAAAATAAAAAAATGGGTTGTAATCCAAAAAAGTTTGCAAACCGGGGCACGCACTTCCGGGTTTGACATGTTTGTAATCTAAAACGTATTCAAACCAAGACGTATGCAAACCAAGGTACCACTCTAACTAGTTTGTTCAGCATAGATATGGAAAACGGTAAACATATCAACAAAATAAAAAGAGTACAGTGAAGGCACCTGCCTGATTTCAACAGGCAGGAATGTCCACTTCTATTAACTGGACAAAAATTTAGCCTTTGTATGGGAAATGTGAAGTTTTACTTTTCTTGCCAAAGGCTGAAATTTTGTTATTAGTTTCTGAAGCAGCAGTGCTTTGGCAGGGATCAAACAAGATGCACTTATTTATTCAGTAAAAGGCAGGGAGAGACAGACAGACAGACAGACAGAACAGTGCACACACGCACACAGAGAGAGAGAGAGAGAACGAGAGAAGGCACAGCAGTAGCCCCCCCCCCCCATCCAAGACAGTGGCATATGATTAATTGTTCATTGTTAATGCAAGAACCCAAGCTAATCTCAGAGATAGTTAACATTCCAAATTCCAATTAGAGTTTATAGTATCATTTTTCACAATGTGACTAGGTCACGTAGATGCTTCTTCTGGGTCTATGCTACAATGCACAGTGACTTTCCAAAACACTGAGCTGCCCTTCCACCTTTGTTTTAAGGCACTATTTATTTGGCGGGGGTGGGGGTGGGGGCAGAGAAGAAGCAGTAAGAATTATACAGTATTATCACACAGCTGAAAAGTGCCAAGACCTAATTACCTATCTGGCAAGATATAGTCTAATCACACATTAATCTTCCAGTATACATACCCACACTACCACATATAGTTTGACTTAGTCCATCTTCCTGACTATAGTGTTTTAGGAGGAGAGAACAGAAGTGAATGTGCAAAAGTGTCTGGCACTTCTCAATAACAATTTAAGAGATGGCATGACCAAGACATGATAGGAGGTGGCAAATTTCCCCCACAGCATAGGGAAACAGGTTTGGCTAGGTGCAGAACTGCTTGAAATAATGCCCCAAAGTTCTCCCCCCCCAACTTTTTAAATTTTGGGTGGCTTCCAGACTACCTTGGACAATAGCATAAATAATTATGTAATTTAAACACATTCCTGTTTACTCAAAACTATAATAAATATGCACAACAGTTCAGAGAATTAATGAGCTATTACATTAGGCTCCAAATCAATCATGGGAAAGTACACTTCCAAACAGCACAGCTAAACAGCGTGACTAGAAAATTTATTGGACACGACTTTCGCTGTGTCAGGTAAGAAGTAATTAATAAAGCAGAGGAGCCAAAAAGTGATAGAAGTTACATGGCTCCGCTGAGCATAAAAATCTATCATCTCCTGGCATGTCCCAAATTATCCTCAGTTGTCAACTGCTGAAGTTTACATTCAATTCTTCAGGGGGGCAAAACACCCACCCTCCCACCAGCCTGCTCCCAAGACCTAATTAGCAAATGGGGATACGTAATTAGTCCAGAAGCCTGATCATGAAGTGCAGAACTTTTATGGCATGTTTATTTTATTATTTATTCGATTCATTTATGGGTTGGCCTGGCCCCTTGCTCTTTATTCGAAGGAACTCAAGAGAGACAGACTTCCAGCGAGCCAGTTTACTAGGCTTGGTCCAATCAGCCCTAGAACTGCCACCATCTGCCTCCTTGCCATTATTTTGGGCTTAACCACTGGATCACTCGGGATCTCCAGCAGGAACATCCAGAGGAAATCTGTGCCGATAAAGTATGCAGCAGACGGCTGACATTTACAGCAGCAGCAGCATCTGAAAGTGGCTCATTTTGAAATCCACTTTAATCTGCTAGGCTTCTCTCTCCCCTCCACTTCACAGACATATCAAAACCAACAAATGCTGCTTGACAGCAGAAGGCTGCTAACTGGAATGAGGATGCATGTCCCTTTCTAGTCATCTCATTCTTTCCACACAATACAAGCCTCATTGGGTGCATGGGACTATGAGCTGCCTTTTGCCATTGGTATCTCTTCCTCACGACTGTCTACATTGACTGGCAGCGACTCTCCAAGGTTTCAGGTGGAGTTCCTCCCAGCCCTACCTGGAGAGGCCAGGGAATGAAGTTTCCACATGGAAATCAGATGCTCTACCACTGAGCAATGGCCCTTCCCCACACAGGAAGGAATGCTCCATCGGACACTCTGCATGCAGGCAGAATTTAAGGTTTCAAATGTGAAAACCCTTTGAATAGATCTAGAAACTATTGCAAAACTTTCAGGATTGCTGTTCTGTTTCCAATTGTTGTTGTTGTTTAGTTGTTTAGTCGTGTCCTACTCTTCGTGACCCCATGGACCAGAGCACGCCAGGCATTTCTGTCTTCCACTGCCTACCGCAGTTTGGTCAAACTCATGCTGGTAGCTTTGAGAACACTATCCAACCATCTCGTCCTCTGACGTCCCCTTCTCCTTGTGCCCTCCATCTTTCCCAGCATCAGGGTCTTTTCCAGGGAGTCTTCTCTTCTCAGGAGGTGGCCAAAGTATTGGAGCCTTAGCTTCACGATCTGTCCTTCCAGTGAGCACTCAGGGCTGATTTCCTTCAGAATGGATAGGTTTGATCTTCTTGCAGTCCATGGGACTCCAAGAGTCTCCTCTGTTTCCTATAATGTATATCTATTAAAAGCCTAACAACTGCAGTTTTCTGGTTGTTTGTGAGCTCCAAGTCCTGCCTGTATGTTGGTGAGTTCCTCTAAGGGTGTGGGGCAAAAACTGGAATGCAAGAAAGCTAGAATGCAGATTTTTGGCACAATCTCATTATGACTTAGGGAGGCAAATGGTTAGAGACTTTCCTCCGTGCTCCTGTCTATTCTTTCAAGTGGCTACCAGGTTTACAAAGGGGACCAAAGCTATTCCTATTCAGATAGAACTTTCCCCCATCTAATTACAAGAGCCAAAATACAACAAGCTGTCTAAAAACCCGAAACGTTCCCAGGTGTTGACAAACATTTTTTTATTGCAAAACAAATAGGATCAAACAAGTCTCCTCCAAAAAGAAAGGAGAAGTGATTTGCTCGTTCTGAACTGCATGCTGTGTGTTTCTCCAGAACAAATAACTTTCTGCAAAACTGTAAAATCAGTTCTGCCCTCCAATTTCGTCGCAAGGAGTGTCAGTTTTCCAGAATAATACTTATGAACATTAATTAAACCATCCTCCAGAGCTTCCGCTGCAACTTATCAAAATCAAGAGGAGAAAACACTCAGTACTTCTTTCTCTTCTATTCCTGAGAGACCACTTTCACTTTGTCAAGCAATATAATTAAGAAACCAAAGGCCTTTGTCTGAGACCGACAGCAGATTCCTATAAGCTACTTACCAATGTGGTAAAGATGTAATGATAGTATTCTGTCATCATTCCCATTGCTAAAGCCTAAAGGGAAGGGGGGGGAATCAAACACACACATTATTATTATTATTTTAAAGTTACATAACATTGCTTTTAATATTTCTAAGGTTACACATAGCATTACTTTTAATCACACCTATATGAATAATGAAAGGCTCTTTGAAGAATACCATTGGGATGAAACTATAGGGCTGGAATCATATTAAAATTAGGTCAAGCAAATCATTCCTTAGCAGTTGGAGCAGATTACTTGCTATTAAAGGAATTTATGAAGCAAATCTGCTGATAGAAAGATTATTAGTGAACTGTTTAGGGCTGCAAATGTGAAAGAAGCTTACAGTTTTACATATTAATGGGAGCTTTCAGTTGCCAACCAAAAATCTGAATTGAGAATGGTTCCATTAATTGTATTTATTATACGTCTTCACCAGAAAGGATACATAATGAGAAAAATGTAGAGTTACTCCAAGTGAACAATATTACTCAATTAAAAGGGAGGTTGAAGGCTGGCAGCAAACACAGAACACTTCAACACCCTACCCCACAAGCAGCACTTAAGCTTCAAGCACTGCAGGCACATTTTTTAAGCGTTAATGGCTCATATAAAGCACCAGGGCTACTTTCCAATGCCCCGGTGTTATTTCCAAATCTTTCTAAGCAGCACATCAGCTTCAGCTGTGCAGTTTAGATTTTCCATAATCATTTCTTGGATTAATAAGTGAGACTGAGTCTAATGTTGCCGTGGTCAGAACTAACTTCTTTCATCCACCAAGATGGTGTCATGTAGACAAATGGATAAAAATAGGAAGAGCTATTGTGAATATATGAGCTGAAATTGAAGCTAAATAGAGCTGTAAAGAGGTACACAAAGGAGCACTGATGAGTCTTGAATGACAAGAATCAGGAAGGTGCCTTGCTTCATCCCTGTGACTGAGTCACACCTTCTCTCTGCAGTGTTTTCCCTCTGTGAGGTGGACTGGCAAAACAGAGAAGAATGCCTGAAAGATCACCAAACAGGGCAGCTCCTCAGAGGAATTAAGGCTGTTCTGAGGACCAAGAGACAATCAAACAGAAGCACAAAGAACAGCCTATTTCAGGCCTTGTTTATCAAAAGACAACACTGATAGAACAGGGCAGCACTTTCAGCCCTGCTGCCAAAGTCCTGTGGTTCTTACTTCATTAGTTTAGGTTGAACACCTTCACAGCTCCCTGAGGCTCCCTGCTGCAGCCTAAACATGTGAGAGTCTGGGGAAATTGGTGTGACCTCAGAGGCTGGGGCTAAAAGCATATCCCTGAAGCCTTACTGTACCCGTCTTCTTTGTTTGGTAAGTA
Source organism: Podarcis liolepis (assembly GCF_965112155.1). Taxonomy (NCBI): domain Eukaryota; kingdom Metazoa; phylum Chordata; class Lepidosauria; order Squamata; family Lacertidae; genus Podarcis; species Podarcis liolepis. The sequence continues at coordinate 49,671,067 of NC_139557.1, read as the reverse complement.
ATCATAGAATTGTAGAGTTGGGAGGGACCCTGAGGATCATCTGATCCAATCCCCTGCAATTTGGGAATATGCAGCTGTCCCATACAGGGTTCAAACCTGCAATCTTGGTGTTATCAGCACCATGCTCTATGGCTAATAACTTTAATCTTCTGATATGGATTTTTAAGAATTAAGAGGAAGGGTTGAAAATCAGCATCTAGGACTGCTACACAGTGATGGGAATGTACGCCACATATAGATTAGGGGTAGGGAAGTCTATTCCATTTTGTACCAAAACCCCAGAGTGGGCTTCATTCTCCATTACAAACATGCAAGTGCACCAGACTGCCACTTTCCGGCTCTTAAGCTACAGCAGAAGGAAAGGGTAATGTTCTCACCTACCCACATGGGTATGTGGGCTAGAGGTCAGATGCAGTCCAGTCATACCCCAGGAACATATTAGACCCCGGCTCACAAGCCTCTTAAGATTTCAACGGAGAAGGCGAGGTCAGAAAAGGCTGCTAATTTGCTTGCTTTGATATTCCAGAGCAGAGTTGCAGCAGAATTTTTACATCTTTCTCCCCACATCAAAGACCTTGGAGCATGAGAGGGGGCAACTCAGGGCAGGCATTTATGCTATGCCACCTCATGCTCCAAGGAAGTCAGCAAAGAGAGCTGTGTTTGTTCTTCTCTTTTCCTACACCAAAGGCTTGGGGGAATGCAAGGCTTGGTTCTAGACAACACCACTGAGTCTTAAAGGCAACTTGCATAAGATGTGTGAAAATAAATAGGAGTATTAAAATGCAACTGCCTTCATCCTTTGCCAGCTGAATGCATTGCAGGGCTCTTCATTGCAAAATATATGTAGCATGGATTCAGAATATGAAACTCTCATCATGCTGTTACCCACATAATCAACTCAAATACGGGTGGAAAGGTAGGGGGGCACTTCACATATCAGTGCCAAAGCCTAGTTTTTTAAAAAGACACAGACACTTGTGTTATTAAATGAGCAAGAGTGCTTCGAGTATCAAGAGGGAAAGAAAAGAAATATTTAACAAAATAATTCATATGCAAAAAGTGCTCTCCTAAGAAAAGTAAATCCATGGCTGCATATATTCAAGTCAATGTTCCTGATCTGCTCAAGGAAGTAGCCTGAGAATTGGTTTTGTATATTTAGAGCATTAGGCAGAACAAATCCTCACCATTAATAAGCAAGATGGGAAAGAGATAATTCAGCAAAGAAAATCTTTTTACTGTGTAAAGGAGATGGGAGTGTTAAAGCCAGGGTTCCACTTTGCTCTAATACTTATATAGTACAGGGCTGTTTCTGCTGACAGAGAAACTAATAAAAGCCACAGTTGCTGCTCACCTACAACCTATTGGTCCATTATAAATAATGCAACTTGGCTGATGGACTAACTTATTGTTCAGGTTGCTGGGTTTTCAGCTAGCACAAAACTAGTAAGCACTCTGGACTCAAGTGTTTTAAAGCGTATGAATATTCAAACGACATCAGCAATTTTTGTTGCACTTTTAGGCTGCGATCCAACAAAAGTATGGCTTTGATCTTAACTTTTTGATCTGTGAACAGAGGCAGAACTGCTGAGACGATCCCTTCCGTGAGCACAATTCTCCTGCCATGAACAGACTAAAAAGTTAAGATCTCACCTGTATTTATGAACACAAGTAAGACCACGGGACAGAGGCGACAAAGTAAGTTTTCATTAGTTTCCATCTCCACTGCTCAGGTGGTTGAACAATGGCAGTCTCCAAACAAAAGCTTCAAGGAAAGGAAAGGTGCACACATTTACCCACCTCTTTGCAAGATATGAACTTCTGCGCTAGAGCAGACTATCATGTCCAATAAACGAGATATCATAATAAAACCAAGGTAATGCACATTTTGTGAGTTTGTGAATAACTATTTTGTAGAAAACACCAAGACTTAGGTTGACACGTGACTCAGACCCAGCCCAAATAAATCTGTCCTGCTAATTTGAATGAAGGGCTTAAGGTTTACATTGCTTTCCTCCAGCAGTGTCACTCACTTCAAGCCCAGGTGGAAATAGTTCTGCCTTCTAGTGGGCAAGTCAGTATGGGACCCAGTTCACCAATGTCATGGTGTGGACCTGTTTTCGAAAACACCCTTACCACATACAAGGCACTCTGGAGCCTGCGCATGTCCCAATATTGGGTCTATATTATAGACCATAATACTTTCTCAGTGCTTTTAGGTTCTGACCTCCTAGAAATGTTCTCCTCTTCACTTGGAACTCTCTGTGGTGCCAACATTTTAAAGTACTGCTGTTGCTATGATGTGACTGGGGAGAGGTTCTTGGTGAATGTTGACCACATCCAAACAGATGAAACTGTGGAGGGCAAGCAATCTGACCACACCAGTTCAGATATATTGAGGCTTTACATAACAACGGTCGGAAGAAGAAGAAGTAAAAATAAATCAGGAGGTTTTACTCTAGGGTAGCAGCCTGCCAGACTAAAGCAAACAATACACATTATTAGAATACTTCTGGTAGCATATAGAGGCACCTTTCCTGTATATTATGGTTTGGAATTCAAGAGCCATTTGAGGAATGAATGTTTTCCTTTTCCCTTGGTTTGCTTTTGGCATGGGTTTAGTGCAGGGACAGGAAACCATATATTTGTTTCTTTGTTTTCTTACTTTTATATCACACCTTTATATTGCAGTTTCCTATCCAGGCATAGATTCAGACTTCAACAAAGTGGTGACCTCATCTGCCATCAGACTGCACCCTGGAATGATTGAGAACTACATTCCCTCATTCCCTCTGGGGCAACCTGCTGGGGTCCATATACTAATCAACAGATGGGGCCGAAGACACATGGGGCACCAAACCAAAGGTGGCTCAGGCTGCTCTCTTTTCTGCCACCTCTTTTTCTTGCCGGCTGTCTTTCTGATTCTCTCCCCACCCGCATGCACTATCACTCTCAACTGCTCCCCACAATAGACTGCTCTTTCCAGAGGTCTGAACTAATCACTGACAGAAGGCTTTTGAAACTAGGGCAAGGGCTTCATGAAATTAGGTAGAGGGCTTCGTGCAGCACTAGGGGCCACAGGCTGACCATTCCAGAGTCAATGTTTCATGTGCCGTGACAATAACTCTGGTCACTGCTAACGGGGTTCCATCATCATAACTAGGTTTCCCAAACCTTCACTTCAATACCGTCTCTGGCTTACCTTAGTGTTGTATTTAGGAAAGGGTTGTAATTACCTGTTTCAAAATGCCTGCTGCCATTTCATGACTGCAGTCAAAGATGACGTGGAATTCCTTGCCTCTTTTCATCTCCTTGAGCAAGGGCTTTGCATCCTTTGTGTCAGCTGGTAACTGGCGGATTTTTAGTCGCAGGTTGTACCGCGATGGAGCCTTAATAAGCTCTTGCAATCGAATGAGACCTTTTCAGCAGAAAAAGAGACAAAGGAGATCCAAGGTTAAGTTGTTGAAGCGAAAATATGATCTTGTAAGAGCAGCTGGATTCCCCCCCCCCTTTTATAGCTTTTACACATTCAAATTTTCCTCCTTTTTGCATTCACTAGCATGTGAATATGGAAATTCATGTTTAAAAATAAAAACCCAACTCCAAGCAGCTTCTCTGCCTCCTTCTTTCCTAATATTGATAGACAGTAAGCAGCCTGAGTTCGGATTACCTTCTCAGATACGGACAAATCTTCCTTATCTGGGAGTTAGGGTATTTTCTACTGAAGAATATGTAGCAATCCTCTAATTCACTTATACCAGTGTGCTACACTAATAGTTTGTAATCACACTAGTTACTCTAAGAGACTAATCTATCTGGTTTTACATGCAGCTTTGGTTTTGTAGACCAGCATGGACATTCATACAAAAACTCTGCACCGGTGTTCTAAATCAGTCATGGGGGTTGCCTCATTCACTACAGCCATTCATTCATTAAGTTCTGCATGGAAGGAACCTCAGTCAACCCTGTCATAACATATTAAGAGGTCTTATATAGATTGACTCTTTTGAGTGGAAAGCTTCTATGCCAACATCTCTCAGGAAGGTGAGGCATTTGCATGGGCAATCAAAATAGTAAGCCTCTTTACATAGATTGCACTAGTCACAAGGACCCCTTGCCAGTGTGTGTGTGTGTGTGTGTGTGTGATGATCCATAACAGCAGCAGAAGGATTAATCAGGTCTTAGCAAAAAAAGGCATATGCTGCATAGTAACAATGCTATAGTATAAAGTGGGGCCATGCAAAAACAAACACTATATTCATATTGCTTAATTCAAAGTATTGTATTCAAAGTATTTGCTTTTGTCTATGGTTTATGTGCATAGTGAAAAAACATAATATATATATAAAAATAAGTCTGAATTACTTAAATTTGAAATGTCACTGTTTCTATGCCTATAGGTCAAAGTATAACTCTACTATGGATTGATACTCTGTACAGATAATACTCTGTACGGATGTCTCTATTTTTGAAAATGATCAAAATCATACTAGATGAATGTGAGAAATGGCTGAAAAAGATTTTAGTTTTAAAAAAGAAATATATATTCACCACAACACTCTACAACACTCTTAATAGATTTTAGCACCCATTTGCTTTTACCATTTTGGAAAAAAAATAAACATGACTGTCCAGGGCACTGAAAGCTATTTTTAGCTCACACCTAAAAAAAAAAAAAAAGGCAGGAAAAAAGGTTTTCACACTAAGCTGCACAGATTTTTTTTTTTTTACCACACAGGTTTTTAGAGCAAAATGCTAGCGGGAGAAAATCAGGAACGTTATGTGAAAGAATTCAGCCCATGTTATCTGAAAGCACTTTAGCAAGTTTACAATACAATGGATTTGAAGTGGTCTCAGTCCAGTTCCTAGTATAAGTGCTTTCACACTTCAGTGAGCCTAGAGCTAACCATTAGACATAACCAGACATACTTTTCAAAAAGAAAGAAAGAAAGAAAGAAAGAAAGAAAGAAAGAAAGAAAGAAAGAAAGAAAGAAAATCAATCAAGAGAAATCTCAAGCTATAGCTTAATGCAATCCGTGTAGTCATTGTCATGGCCATTGGCGATATACAGTAAGATCTACTGACTACTGAAATCCATGTAGGCAAGTGCTGGGGCACTTTTCTACTTGAACAAAGATGGACTGATCAAGGTGGTTCAGGAAAGTGAGCACAGACGCTCCAAGTGTCTCTATTTTCCAGGGACAGTCCTGGATTTACAGAAGCTGTCCTTTAAAAGGTAAAGGTAAAGGACCCCTGACAGTTAAGTCCAGTTGCAGATGACTCTGGGGTTGCGGCGCTCATCTCGCTATACAGGCCAAGGGAGCCAGCGTTTGTCCGCAGACAGTTTTTCCGGGTCATGTGGCCAGCATGACTAAGCCTCTTCTGCCACAATGGAACACCGACACCAGAGCAGTGCACGGAAACACCATTTACCTTCCTGCTGGAGCAGTACCTATTTATCTCCTTGCACTTTTTGGCATGCTTTTGAACTGCTAGGTTGGCAGGAGCTGGGACCGAACAACAGGAGCTCACCCCATTGTGGAGATTTGAACCGTGACCTTCTGATTGGCAAGCCCAAGAGACTCAGTGGTTTAGACCACAGCGCCACCCGCATCCCTCACTTTTCCTTAGGACGTCCCTACTTTCATAGGAGAAATGTTGGTGGGTATGGAGTTATCTGATCCCTGAGCCATCTGAAGGCAGCCCTCTATGGGGAAGTTTTTAATGTTTAATGTTTTATTGTGTTTTTTTATATGTTGGAATCTGCCCAGCTTGGCTGGGGCAACCCACTTAGATGGGTGGGGTACAAATATCATCATCATCATCATCAAATAGGACATTCCTATTTTCATCAGAGAAATGTTGGAGGGTACGTTCTTCAATTTGAACCTCCTGTTCCTACCAAGGGTTTCACTTAACTTTTTACAAACATTCACAATCCTAAGCATAGTGGAAGTAATGGAACAAATCAGAAGATATATTGTGTGTAAAATAGGAGGAACTTACACATACTGCAGAAGTAGAAGGGAGCATTTGTTGATATCATATCTGGCCTTCCAATAAACCCTACACACGCTATTTCTGCACAATCTCTGGGGTTCTAACTGGCACTGCCTGAGGCTTCTTCTAGCCCTGTGTTCCCACACAGTTCCTGTTGCTCAAGGTCCATATTACTCAAAGCACATGGTACTGTTATCTGTAGAATCCCCTGCCTACTGACATATTAAACTCACTCAATCCCAAGAGTCCCTTCAGTCAACAGCATTCCCACTCCCAAACAGCCGGGAGTTATGCTGTCTTGTATTGCTGCCATAATTCTACAGGTAATAGATTCAATTATTTTACCACAATATATTTTCTAACCGCAGAGCTAAAAACAATGTATAATTCATCCACAGTAACAGGTTAGAGGAATGAGAGACTGTGAAATGGGGAGGGAAGGAGGTGGAAGTGTTACAACATATGCAAGAGCTTTTTGTTAGAAATATAACATCAATTTAGATGATTGCTTGACTACAAAGACTTTAAAAACCCTGGGGTAGAAATCCCCTCGAAAATTAAAGTAGCACTTTTAACTAGACTGAAGTAAGAGGTTGTAAAATACCATTTTAAATTCCAGAGGGGAAATAAATGGCTGCATATTTGATAGGGAGGATTACTATAAGAAAAATAAAATGTACCCTTGTAAGATGAATTGCCGCTCCAAAACCATTTTTTAAAAACAGGTTAGAAAGAACAGCTGCATAGAACAGGGGTCTGTTCCCTGCCATTGTTTCACCATATGTGTCTCTTTCTGACCCTTTAAATAAGCTGTTCCTCCTCTTTAGGAGTAACTGTGCTTTCAGCTCTACAGCTCAATGGTTAGAAAAATGTGTGAATGGTAGCTCTTTTCAGAAGCTGCCATCAATTTGACTTTAAGGAGAAATAGGAGGAGCGGTTTGCAAGCACTCCAGCTGGCAACTTCTTCTAAAGAGATCAATCACATCACCTCCTCTTCATGCTCTACTTCCGCCAGCCCTGGGAAACAAGCATCCCAAATTTGCTCCAAATACCCAGGTCTCCTGTTCAGCAACCTTACATGCCACAGCCATGCCACCTGGCCAGCCTGTCAAGCTATTTATCATTCTCATTAATGCTGTACAAGAATATTTCACATAGAACAACAGGCTGCAAACAAAGTTGCATTTTTCTGCTCACCTAAAAGCCATTTCTGCACCAGTTAAGTAGAAGTGTTTCATGAAAGACGGACAACCTAGGACCCTCCAGTTGTTGTAGGACTCCAAATCCCATCAGCCACAACCAACATGGCCAATGGTCAGGGATGATGGGAGCTGTAGTTCAGTAACACATGGAGAAGCATAGGTTCCTCATCCTTGATATATGTGCCCCCCCGTGATTACTGGATTGTTTTATATATTGAGGGTAAGGCATAGTTTTTGCTGTTAAATCTCATAAAACTGGTCCATAACTAAATGTACACACACATGCCTTTACAGGAGAGGAAACTTTGACCAACTGTAAAATAGTTAGACTTCCCAAATTGATGAAACAGTTTTGGCTAGTACAAGAATCAGCAACAGATGGACATGTTTATTGTCACTCAAGAAAGCCAAACTAAATGCAATGGGGAAGTCATACTGTGTCTGCCCCATTCACAGAAAAAGCAGAACTGCAGGATGCACCAGGGGTGGGAGACCTTTTGGCTCCCAGGCCAGGTCCTTATCAGAATTCGTCTCCTGAGATTGTCTACCTGTCAGTCAACTGACATCAGTTGATGGTCAGTCAGCTGACACCACAATGACTTCAAGACATGGCTAAAATGAAGGGTTTTCCCCTTCATTTTAGCAAAGGATTCTGACACAAACCCCTTCCTGAATCAGTGTATCTTACTAGTATATTTAGTTACACTAGTACACTAGTCAATAAAAAGGAAGAGGAAAAGGGCAATGATTTATAATTATCTATACACTAATTTCTACGTGGGACAAAAAGCTACAGTTAGACCTGGATATGGAACAACTGATTGGTTCAAAATTGGGAAAGGAGTACGACAAGGCTGTATATTGTCTCCCTGTTTATTTAACTTATATGCAGAATTCATCATGCGAAAGGCTGGGCTGGGTGAATCCCAAACCGGAATTAAGATTGCCAGAAGAAATATCAACAACCTCAGATATGCAGATGACACAACCTTGATGGCAGAAAGTGAGGAGGAATTAAAGAACCTTTTAATGAGGGTGAAAGAGGAGAGTGCAAAATATGGTTTGAAGCACAACATCAAAAAAACTAAGATCATGGCTACTGGTCCCATCACCTCCTGGCAAATAGAAGGGGGTGAAATGGAGGCAGTGAGAGATTTTACTTTTTTGGGCTCCATGATCACTACAGATGGTGACAGCAGTCACAAAAGTAAAATATGCCTGCTTCTTGGGAGAAAAGCAATGACAAACCTAGACAGCATCTTAAAAGGCAGAGACATCACCTTGCCAGCAAAGGTCCGTATAGTTAAAGCTATGGTTTTCCCGGTAGTGATGTATGGAATTGAGAGCTGGACCATAAAGAAGGCTGATCGCCGAAGAACTGATGCTTTTGAATTATGGTGCTGGAGGAGAATCTTGAGAGTCCCATGGACTGCAAGAAGATTAAACCTATCCTTTCTTAAGGAAATCATCCCTGAGGGACTGGAGGGACAGATCCTGAAGCTGAGGCTCCAATACTTTGGCCACTTCATGAGAAGAGAAGATTCCCTGGAAACGATCCTGATGTTAGGAAAGATTGAGAGCACAAGGAGAAGGGGACAACAGAGGACGAGATGGCTGGACAGTGTTCTCGAAGCTACCAACATGAGTTTGACCAAACTGTGGGAAGCAGTGGAAGACAGGAGTGCCTGGCGTGCTCTGGTCCATGGGGTCACGAACAGTCGGACACGACTAAACGACTAAACAACAACAACATACATACACTAATTTGGTGTTAACCATATCCTACATACCAGCCAGGAGATATTATCTTTTCTGGGCTGTCATTAGAAAGCAATACACAAAACGTTCTTAAATCTTAGCTACCGTATGTTCACAGATCTTGACTACCATATATTAACTATCAGTTGAATCTTAGAAAAGTCTCCATAGACTTTATTTGACTATCATCTTCCATTTGTAAAAAGACTGCAAGAGGTTCTTTTTTAAAAAAAGCCTCCTGGGAAGCATCTAACATAATTAAGTCAAGGCTGTGGGAAGTTATCTAATGTGTTTTAAAGTTGAAACTTAGACAAGAAAGAAGCAGAGAAAGATGGTGACACAGAAGATAGGGAAGAACAGAGTTGGCAGAGGGCAGAAGAACATAGCAAGAGAGTCAAGCCATTGGTCCATTTACCTTAGTTCTGTCTATAGTGATTGGCAAAAGCTCCCCAGCATGGATGGGGAACATTTTCCACCCTGAGGGCTGAATTCTGTTCTGGGAAATCATCCAAAGACCACACACCAGTGCATGGTGGGGCAGAAGTGGAAGTGAGCAGAGCAACGATTGCAAATTTTACCTTTGTAGGATAGGCTAATTTCTACAGACATTCTTGCAGCCCTCCCTTTTCTCCATCCAGACATGCAAGAGGCATTGTCAGAGTTCAAGGATGTTCCAGGCAGGCAAGCACATCCAGGGTGTGAAGCCGGCCAGCTGGAAGGCTGCTGCTGCTGCTGCTGCTGCTGCACATGCATAAATTGGAATGAGAATTTCTCCAAAAACAACCTCAACAACAGCTAAAGCAAAGTACACCAAGACATGACAAGAGTCGCAAGTTCTCCATATATTACACAGTGAATGCTCAACTAATGTTCATATCCAGGTAAGACTGTTCATATCTCCTAGCTCTACCTGGACATGCTGGGAACTAAACAAGGGACATTTGCACACAAAGCTTCTGTTTTACTGTTTATACTTGGCAAGAGGGATCTCAGCTGTCTGGTTTCCAGAGAACAGCAATGGGGAGATTTGGGCCTTTCATTCTGGAAGGATTAGCTGTGGTGTCCTCTTATGAATGAGCAGTTGTTCATACAGATCACCCCACCCCAACTTTAAATGTGAGGCAGGCCGTTTCATCCCTTGCACTTACACAGGCTTTGGAATTCTTTTGTATAGCAGGCACACTTGGTCATTATTCTCCCAGCCTTCTGGAAATATTGAAATTATTTTGCTTTGGAGACCTGGGGGTGGCAGTAGGGTGTGTAGGTAGGTAGAGAGCTTGTGCTTTTCTCAGTCAAGTTCTGTCATTATGATTGCTTTTTATTATATTTGATCTGTGTTTGGAGTTTGCTCTTTTTTTGGAATGCTACTTTTTGTGCCAGCAGGAAGGTGGGTTACAAATATAATATAATATAGAATTCATACAAGGTTATTGATATTCACATAACTCCCAGGAAGAACAGAGTGAAGCTATAAAAATGCAGCCTACAACACAGAAATGTTGTGCTTAATATCATGCCTAGCAGCAAACATACACAAGACGAAAGCCAATTCATCAGATATCCCATCTGGGAATAACTGTATTGGGGGCAACAAATAATACAAGGTGAAAGATTACAAGGGAGCAGAAGAAAATGGAATACCACATTGAAAGGAGCAGGATGAATGGAACAAAGCAGAAGAAATATCAGCAGCAGAGTCAACAATCATGTATTCTCAATAACAGAGAGCATATTGTAATGCAAAGCAATTCTATACGTGATGACAGGAGTGCTCTGTGTTGAAAAACAGAGCTGCCCTAGCAATGTATAAAGAAGGAAGAGGGGATCTGATTTGAAATTGCAAAAGGGGTTTGCAAGTTGCAAAACCTTCCCATTGTCTATGGTTCACATCCCTACTGTACTTTCCCTTAGATAGTTTCCAGCCAGGCCAAATTATTTCTAGTATTAAAGTTCGGCTGAGGGAATAAGTGCTTGAGGATAATACCTGTGGTTAGGTAAGCCACTGTAGAGAGGAGAATCTGTTCTCTTCACTATGCACCCCTTTCAGTGTTGAAATCAGACCTTCGTTCCTTCTTTCGATAAGGATGGGACATTAAACAGGCAACATTACATGCATATGTTGGATGATTACTTAACTGGACTGATGGCTTAACATGCCCCCCTCCTAATCCATTATTTTATGTATAAACTGACTGAGCATGTGCCTGTGGAGATGCTATAGCAAAATCGGTCTTGACAGTAAAATATATGAGGGCTGTTAACCAAATGTATGTTGTGAAAACTGTTCCCTAAACTGCCAAATGTTGAGGATGAGGATTTATCACTATGCAGCAAAAAGTGGTGCAGAATCCCAATGAGAACGTTTTCAGGCACAGAAGTTGATGGAGGGGAAACAGTGATCTTCAGAGTGGTTGGCATCCATGTGCAGAACAGCTGACTGCACGAGGAGGGGGAGCGCGAGAGGGAGAGAGGCCAAAGTCATCTGTTACTGTGACTGCAAGAAATAAAATCTCCCGAGATCTCTGTTTCCAGAGTTTATGTATTAAAAAAGAGTGAGGAAGCACATAAAATAATTCAGTCTCAGCAAACCTGCACATTAAATTTATAGTCCCAGTTAAATGAATATTGCATATAATCTAAATGAATGATAAAAACCAAAAGCTGGAATGTGGACTTTGTGACAGCATACTGAAGATATTTAATTAATTTGCAACCTATTATTTGATTTGTTTAATACTAGTGGGGAGTTCGGGCACTGCCTGGGAATTGTTAGAAATCAAAAATATATTGTTGTTTTTAAATGGGTAGTGTAATTTGGTGACGCTATCTCAAGAGGCAGCCCAAACTATGTCAAGAAACAGGCTCAGACACATCAAAGTGATGTTTCAGTCCACCATCTTGAATCAAAATGGCACCTGGCACCTGAATGTCAATGAAGAAAGCCCACCCTCATCTCAGGAACCCTCATACCAGGTTTAGCAATGATATCTTGAGAGGCTGAGGCATCCCAGTCAGATACAAGGGGTGCAGATAATAAAATTATTACCATTATTATGATTATTAGGCACGTGAGCATCTAGAAAACAAACAGACAAACCGCTTTCCAAAATATATACTATAATATAGTTTGGTGGGCTTTGTCTTTAGTTTGGAACAGTCCTAAAATACAGGTGGGTGAACAGTGCTTCCAGAGGCAAGTGGGTAGAATGGGGTGGGAAAACACTCCTCTCCCTGCCAGCAAGGACCCCATTACCCCAAGTGGTGGTGGGCTTCCTTTCCCTTGGGGCGGACTTTGCTAATAGCCATCCTGAGTAAGGACAACATTGCTGCAGTCATCCACCAGCTCAGAGGTTGAGTCCTCTTCAGTATCTTCATCTCCCAAGCCTGATAGAGGTCAACAATCAGATGAGCTCCCTTTAAGTACTTAGCCAGCTCCTCTAGGGAGGTGGAGTCAACCATAGGACACACCCTGTCAGCCTATGAAAGGATTCTGCTTCCTTCAGAAGCAGACAATGTATTTCCTGCAGACAATGTATTTCTACAGCTATGAAAGCAGGACACAGCTTCACTCAATGGAGCTATCCAAGTTCCTGCTTTTCTTTGACCTTTGCCTAAAAGAAACTCTGAATGGACTTTCCCTGTCTTGATCGGCTCTTGCCTGCTGTGACTTGATCTTGTTCACTTTTAACTCAACTTTACTTGTTTGATCTGACCTTGCCTTTTGTGCCTTGATTTCACCTGTGAGTCTCAATTGCCCTTACAAGAGATTACCGGTAACTGTTGGCTTATACTAGCTAGACTGACTTAGAGAAATGTGTGACATTAAAGATACACACACATTTGAACAGTAATATAGTGCCCTATTTAAGTTGCATATGATCTTTTTCCTTTACGTTATCAGGCTGAGCATCATCCCCCCGCCCCCTCACAATATTCCAGCTAAAGACTTTTGATGTCAAATCGGTGTCTCTGGCTTCATGGAGTCCCATATAATTTTTTAGGGGAAACGAAATATGCTATACTTCAACAGTCAGAACCAGAACAATACACCCTTTCCATGACCTCACTTTAAAAGGGGGGGGAAGGGAGGTACATTCTCTGCTGTCACACAGACAAGTCCTGACACTATTCAGCTGTATGAGCTTCTTATTCTTTACTTTCAGAACAATCAGCCAGGCTTCTCCTTCCATCAGAGTCTCAATGAACTTCACATGATTTATGGGGATAAAAAGGCAGAATATTTAAATGTAAGTCAAATTAATGTTCACAGTCATGACAGATTCTTAATGCAGAGACGCTAAAGCCATCAAAACAATAATTAAAATATAAATTTTCTCTGCTTTTTAACACTGAGAAACAAATACAGTTAAACAATACTGAACTAATAAAACAATAGCTTTCCATTAAAAGGAAGGCACCATGCAGTAATTAGCTCTAGCACATAATTACTAATTGTGTTTGCCCTTGGCATTATTGCATAGGTCACTTAAAATATTCTGTACTGAGAGGATACCACCCAGAATCAATAGCCTCACACCCTACAAAACGGATTGGAAAGTGTTATTTACTAATAGTGTGTTTTACAGTGCCTTCTGTTGAATGCCAAAGTCATTTGGGAGAGGTAAAGGTCTGAGTTCTTTGTGAAATGAAAATGCCATACACATACACACACCTTTTTTCTAAATAACAAAAAAACACAGTTAACATTTATATTTAGGCTTCTACCAGCATAAATTGCTTTTTGCCAATATCATCTGTAGATTCATAAGAGATGCTTTCTGCCATACTGAGTTATTATTATTGTAATTCATGTCTTTCTAACTAGACTGCCCCTGGGCTGATTCAAGATGCAACAGTAACTGTGAAATATGTTTCCCCATCAATTTTGAACGTAGTGATCTTATGAAAGAAGCTCCATGATGAGGGAAGGCTACAAGTTACTATTTTCCTGAAAGCTGCACTATAATTGCTGGGCCAACCAAGTAAATCCATAGGTTAAAGAGTCCTGTGGATTGAGGTTAACTTATAGGTTAAAGAGTCCTGTGGATTGGCTTCTTGGTTATCAAAAGTTCCATGCACCTTGAATTTTTGTACTTTTCGCCTGCAAGATTTAATTCAGATGCATTTAAGTGTAGTAAAAGCTGTAGTACTTGCTTGTCCATTCAAAATAATAACAATCATATTACTGATGTATGGTAACAGGAACCACCACAGGGCATGTGCAATTATTTTCCACAAAGCTACTTCTACTAAGATAGCAAAATACCCATGTAAATGTTTCCATTTCACATGGCTCACATTATAGGATAGCAAGAGAATAATCTACATGAAAGCAATGCTATGTCAGGGAGGGTGGAAATTAAATGGCATGTGTAGCATTAGTGTGTTAATTTAAGTGGCTCTGCTAAGAGTAAAACTTACTTCAATACAGAAGAAGAAGAGTTTGGATTTGATATCCCGCCTTTCACTCCCCTTCAGGAGTCACAAAGCGGCTAACATTCTCCTTTCCCTTCCTCCCCCACAACAAACACTCTGTGAGGTGAGTGGGGCTGAGAGACTTCAAAGAAGTGTGACTGGCCCAAGGTCACCCAGCAGCTGCATGTGGAGGAGCGGAGATGCGAACCCGGTTTCCCAGATTACATGACTACCGCTCTTAACCACTACACCACACTGCGTTTTTAAAGACACACATACCAAGGGGCAGCTCACACTGTATTTTTTCATTCAAGCCATCCTGACTTTTCCCAGGTACACTTTCAAAAGCCAAAAGAGAGTGTAAAACAGCAGATTCTGCACATATCCAACAGCAATTTCAATAATTTCAATATAAACGGTGACCTCCTAATTGAGAAGTCACCTTCCTCCAAGCAAGTACATACATTGGATTTTGGTTACTGGTATTTTGTAAACTGGCCCTCACAGCTACAAAACATTGGCTTATAAGTGGAGAAAGGGTGTATAATTAAGAAGTAATTGATGTTTGGATAACTAACAGTGAAATGCTATACATATTTGCAGAAATCCTATGGAGTTCAATGACTTCAACTTCTAGGTAAATAGAAGGAAGTTCCACTGAACTGACTGGGACTTGCTTTTGAGTAGACATCTATAGAATTGCACTGAACAGTTCCCTTCATTGATCAACGCACATTTCCATCCTACTCATGACCCTTGTTTATTTTGATGTTGTTTAATTATGTAAGAGGAGGGAGAGACAAAGAAAACTTTAAAAGGGGAACCTCTGAAGCATAACTGATATTTTTTTTTGGGGGGGAGAGGAGTTTTATTCCAGCACATAACCTTAAAAGCACTTCATTTCTGGAATCATTTCTTTCCACCTTTGGCTTTCACTCAAAGGCACAAACAGGCTCTTTCTCGGATGCTTAAATCTTTCACCTACAACCTCAGGAAATGCTAATTGGCAAAATAGAGGAAGAAAATACCCCTTTCAACTTATAGCAACACATTTGCATATGCCATTAGATGTCACTGAACTATGTAACCAAAAGGTACTACCAAGTAATGGCTTATGCAAATCAGGAGTGAAGATAACAGGTTTCTTGTTACCCCACAGAGGCTTCAACTTGAAATCCTGCTTCAAAACTTTACTGTCTACAAAGTACTCTTTAGAACAGGACTGATCTCCTCCTTTCAGCTTAGAGAAGATTAGCTCTTGTAACTGGATTTTTGAGAAATCCAGGGGGAAAGCTGGATTTCGTCTTTTTAGACCTCGGGAGGAATACAAGAGATCAAGCTTTGCCATTTGCTTTACCTGACATAAAAGAGGCAGGCTTAATTAAAATGTGTGGGTATTTTGCAGGTGCACATCAGGGATGGTATAGTACATCACTAGCACAAATCAATGGATGCTTGCTTAGAATTCTCAGAGAGAGAGAAAGATATTTCCATAGCTACAGCAATGCTGAGATCTGGAGCAAAATGCAAAGTTTGCCACAGACTGAAATCCTCTTCAGTTGTTGAGCCAAATATGCATGAACTGTGGCACCAACTGCTGAGGGAATGGAGAAGTTTGTGTACCAGTCATAGGAGCCAACTCCTAGGGGCCAAGGTCCCTTTGCCCCCTCATAAAATAGTTGAGGCCTCCCCCTCAGTTGATGGGCATTGCCATTTAAATGGTGTGTGTGTGTCCATCTTGTGATGGATTATGTGGGGTGGGGCTTACCTGGCCCCCCAATATTGCATTCAACTTGGCACCCCTTGTGCCAATCCTGCCCCAACAGTCCTGCATGTGCTGGTCATGTATGTCCCACCAATCTTCTCACACTGAACAAGAAAGTACGAAGGCTGAACATGCTTTGAGGCCCCTTTCAGACCTTCCCACTGCTGGAACAGACACAAACAAAACCTGCAGATTTGCAGATGGCTAAGGCCTCAGGCCTTCCTTGCTGCAAAGCCAATGGTCCTGAGATATGTGCTCTGCCATGATGAAGAACATCGCAGGGAAAGTGAGTTCCCCTTGATATTAAGGTTTCATTTTCAGGCAGTTGATAAACAATGTATCTGCAGCATGCTCATTAAAAATGAAATAGATAGTTATGAAGTACAACAGATAAAATCCCTTTTTGTTATAACTATAGTTTATCACTCCCTTAACAGGTTCTTGTTCAGTGCTTGAAACAAGTGGCCTGTAAATCAGATATTTATTGTTATTATTATTAATTATTTATGGTTCACCCTTAAAGTACACAGCACTCTGTAACTGCCCAGGACTGTGCCATGCTTACAACCACCATAAATAGTTTATTATGAATGGCTTCCTATAAAGCATTTATAATATGACTTTTAATACAACATGCGGCCTGTAAATTGTGTTAACAGATTGAAGAAGTGGAGATTTTGCCAAAGGGATGCACACTTTTCAAAGGGTGTAGTCTAATTAGTTTTCCTGCATTCATGGAAACGTGTTTGATCCAGTGGAGTCCTCCTCCAACGGAAGAGATTCCATTGTTGCCACTTTCCCCTGCAGCCTCACATGCCACCTTCCCCTCTGTTCTGGAGAGCCCTGCAGCTCTCTGCAGCTGATTTACACCTCCCTTCTTCACTAGGAGAGGCGCCCACTGTATTAATACACCTATAAGTGCCAACATCATAAATATAAGGGCACCAATGGCATGCCACCCTTAAGATTTGAATGCCAGGGTTTGGCTAGATGAAAATCACCTAGGATCTCCCTGCTGTTAAATATCCTTCCACTTAGGTTTGTGAATTCTGGGGAGCTATTGTACATATGCACCTATGAGGCTTGGAAGCAAATTGATAATTTACAGACTTATTGTTGGGGGAAACAGTGGTCAAATGTTCCACAGCTTTCCCAGTCTCCCCCGTGACATTGCTAGTGCTGTATGGAACACAGGAAGCTGCTTTCTATTGAGTCAAGGTAGGTTATCAAGGTAGGCATCAGGTGGGACTCTCTGGGAGTGCATTCTACAGCCAGGGTGCCACTACTGGAAACATCCTCCATCTAGTAGCCATTCACTGTACTTGGTAGGGGAATCACAATAAGAATGTGCTTTACCTCTGAACCACAGCCCTTCCCATTTTTCTGTGGCTAGAACTCTACAGATCTGGAGAAACAAACACACCTAACCAAAATAAAATAAGACTTATGTACTCATATTTACATCACCAGATAAAACTTGGTGCAGGAGCACCCAGCAGGGAGGGCATTGCTGAACACCTGGCCTCCTGGCAACAGCATCACTGTCACTTACCTGGAGAGAAGGAGGGAGGAGAGGCTAGAACAGTGTGGATGCACTGGTACAGCTAATCCAGCACTCCTACTGGTGCACCCAAACAGTGCCAGGCTCCCCACTGCTTCACCCCTCTTCCTTCCAGTAAGCTGGAGTGACACTGCTGCTGGGAGGCCAGGTGTGTGGAACTGACCCTCCCCACCAACTGCCCATCTCAGTGAACCCTGAAAGATGTATAGTGTTCAAAACTCCGTTTGCATATGAAGTTTCTTAGGAAACTTCAGTAAGGACAGAGACAACTGCACATATACATTCAGCACACAGATCTGATCCCAACTTTGTGGCCAATGCTTCTTAACACAGGAGCTCCTGATGTATATGCGAAAACCTGCACCCTTTTGGGTTTGTTTCCCCCCCAAATGTTACAGATGAACACCTCTGGTTTGCTTGCAGTCTTTATGAAAACAAATTGCAGGTTTACAATTGCAAATCTTTCTACAAAATGTAAACGGCAAGGGTCACAGAGTCCTCTGTTTAATAAAGACACCCATACATAAAACAGACAGTCTTTCCTGATCTGTTTTCTAGCTGGAACAGGAAAAAGGAGTTTGTCCTCATGAAATTTTCAGATGTTTTCCTTGACTTGAGATGCCTAGACAAATAATTGGATAAACCTCTAGCTTTTAATGCGGTGATCTGAAATCCTTCTCTCCCTTTTTCATTTCATTATAAATCAAATATATAGAAAAAGTGATGCATAATGAAGGAGTTGTAGGTAGGATGAATCTGTGCATTTTATTTTCCATTGTTCCGCAACAAAATCTCACAATCACATATTATTTGCTTGTTTAGAGGAACATGACACATTATGCATGCCCTCAAATATAGCTACATAATGTCCTACAGTGATACCTACCTGTGCTGTCATCATAAACAACCGTGACAGTTTTCCACTTGAAGAACTGCACAAGGTCAAGGATGGCGCGGCTGAGTGAAGAGAAATCTGGATAAAGACTGACATAGAATGAGTCTTTGTTGTCTGAAACCTGATGCTTCCAGCGTGTCTGTATATGTGGAACCCCTAAAGCATTGCAGATAGATTGCACTGCATTAGCCGAAGAGCTATGTGAAGGTCCAAAGATAGCTGCTACTCCAAGAGAGAGCTGATCACAAGCTGAAAGGAAAGGAAAGTATGATTAACAGTGTGCAGAGAATAACACACACAGTGATAGTTTTTTCAGGCAGTCATCTGCTCAAGCAGGCTTGCTGTTGATGCAGGTCTCTCTCTACAGGCAAAGTACAAAGTAACTACATTTTGAGAATACCGTATTTTGCGCCCCATAGGACGCTCCGGCCCATAGGACGCACCTAGTTTTTTTGGGGAAAAAATTATTCCCCCCCCCCAGGTGCGGGGCTGGAAGAACCAGGTCGGGGAACAGTGGGAAGGCACGCTCTGCCTCCCCGCTGTCCCCCGAGCTTGTGGGGCTGGCGATGGGGAGAAGTGCGCTGATCCCGGGACTGCAGGCAGCTCTGCGCCGCCATCCGGAGCGGGGCGGGACGTCGCTCCCCGCTCCCGGTGGCCACGCAGAGCTGCGCTGATCCCGGGACTGCAGGCAGCTCTGCGCCGCCATCTGGAGCGGGGCGGGACTTTGCGCCCCGCTCCGGATGGCGGCGCAGATCTGCCTGCAGTCCCGGGACTGCAGATGGTGGCGCAGATCTGCCTGCAGTCCCGGGACGGTAGGCAGCTCTGCGCCGCCATCCGGAGAGGGGCGGGGCTTCGCCCCCGGCTCCCGGTTGCCACACAGAGCTGCGCTGATCCCGGGATGGCAGGCAGCTCTGCGCCGCCATCGGGAGTGGGGCGGGGCTTCGCCCCTGGCTCCCGGTGGCCGTGCAGAGCTGCGCTGATCCCGGGACGGCAGGCAGCTCTGCGCCGCCATCCAGAGCGGGGCAGGACTTAGCGCCCCGCTCCGGATGGCCGCGCAGAGCTGTGCTGAGCCGGGGACTGCAGGCAGCTCTGCGCAACACTCGGAGCCGGTCTCCCGAGGGTTGCGCAGAGCATCCTGAAGCCTGGAGAGTGAGAGGGGTCAGTGCGCACCGACCCCTCTCGCTCTCCAGGCTTCAGCGAAAGCCTGCATTCGCCCCATAGGACGCACCCTGATTTCCCCTTCATTTTTGGAGGGGGAAAAGTGCGTCTTATAGGGCGAAAAATACGGTATGTGCTTAAGTATTAAGTTAGAGATGTGCACATTGTGATCTGTCAGTGTCAACAGATCTCTGTTCACCTGTTGTTGTGGCTCTCTGGGAGGCTTAAAAAGGAGGCAGGGATTCTACCACAATCAAAACAGATGTCCATGGGGCTTAGAAGCTATCTAGTGTCCTTGCCAGCACATCCACTTGGATTTTGGCATTTTTGGTTCCCTTGGCTTCAAACATTTGCATGATCGGTTTTGTGGACTATAGGATCCACACTGCAAACTCTCGTCTTTGCTTCAACATTAGCTTTCTAACACTCAAGCTTGTTATTAGCTAACCCTTAGCCTTGGGGCATCATGTTCACAAACTGCTGTTTCCATTGCCTTACCTAGTCACCTGTGCATCCATAAAGACTAACCAGCACCACCCAGTTCTAAACATTTGCACAAGCTTATCTGCCTGGAGCATAATTTCCCTGACATGTAAAATCAGGGCTTTTGACAATGCCCTAGTACTGCAATTAGCACAACTCATTCTGTGCATTTATTGTCTGTATTTGTTAATACGATATGTAAGCTACAAATGCTCAGTGCATCTCAACCTGCACTAGGTATCACACAAAGAGAAAAGCGATGCGGTAGAAGAGTCCACCTTGGATTGCTAAGGAATTTGATATCTAGCTTGAATTATTTCCTTTTCACCTTGTGGAGGTGAATCCACCATCACTGTGGCTACATTTGAAGCCATTGAATATTGCTGCGGAGGGATCATTTTATTGATGTGCTATTTGCACATTTTAATGTGTCCATCTTTTCTGGATAAGGAGAATCAAGTTCAGTGAGGGTATCTTTATGCTACATTTACTCCTAAATTCCTTGCTAACTACATGATATCCATAATCTAGAAGAAATATCCAGATAGAGCCTCTTCCTAGAGAAATAATAATTCTGTCTTTGGTGAGAGGGAGAAGGCTGGTAGTTTTGTTTTGTTTTTAAATTAATTTAGCATTGAAATGCTGTAGTGGGGTTAGCCTCTTTCAGTAATAGTAGAAAGGAGTTGAAGTAAACAATACAATACAAAACAGTAAAAATAAGGCGTGCGGTGCTCTTTTCTATGCAGTTCATGCTGTGCAATACAGAACATCCTTCTATGATGTTTGAGTATAAGGCACAATTCTGTAAAAGTCATTGGACGCAATCCAATCTGGGTCCATTAGAAACCAGTGGGAAATCTGTCACAGATTTCAATGGGATACAAATTTCCCCATGAAGTTTGCCGCTTCTAAGCATGGGCACGCACTGTTGTAACTACTAAGCATGAACTTTTTTTGAAGTGCATTGTTCACTAATGCATCTACCTTTTGTACCTGTAATAAAATGCTACGAGATGGAACCTGTAACAAGCAGTGATAGCTGGCAAATTGTTCCCTCCCAGTAGACTTTTAAAGAAACCCCATGAAAGGCACATTTCTTCTGCATGTGGCTTACAATGATTCTATTCTAAGCTAACAGTGTGATCTTAAAAAAAGTATTAACAAGAATTTTGATTGCATTTCCAGCATTCTTAGTTCAAATGACATCTTCAGCAAATTCTGCTCTTGCCCAGGGATTTTTCATCGGTATGGTGCTTTTAAAATCTAATTAATTTCCCATCTGTACTCCATTCCAGGCATCCAGCTGATGGGCAGTCTGATATACAGCCAAATTAAAACTTATTGCAACAGCACTATACCAGCTGAAATCAAAGTATGTGGAGTGATTTAACTGGGTTGAGGTCTAAAATAACAATACTTTTGATAAGAACATTTGCCTGGTCACTAAGCATGAGCTACTGCCCCAGCTGAAAACATCAATATGGTTGTTAAGACTTCTGTCACAATAAAGGCACCATGGTATCTGAACTATCCACCTTTCCTTTCTAACTTCTTCCATCTTATAGAAATGCCCGGCAAAGATGTACTGCTGTTTTGAAGCTATGCAAACTACACTTATGAGAGTGGGCAAAGTGTGGGAATTGTGCCAAGGAGACCCGGGGCAACAACCCCTTCAAGTCAAAAAAAGTCAATGTCTTCCTGCCTCAGGTTCCCATTCCTCAATAAAGGGCATCAAAAGCCTGTCTCACAAGACTGCTGTGAAGATGGAAGAAATAATTACTTTCATTGGCATGGCTTTCAGTCACTGATAATGTACCTTGCTCTACTTTGTTGTATGTGTATGCAGGCCAGGAGGAGCCCAGCATGGGACTCTCACTAACAGACGTCTGTACTCATGGCTTTTGCCTCACCACTGCTATAGAGATCAGTGCCAGCCATGAATTTTTATACGAGACAAGCGTGTGGGGGCCAGGGCTGCACAACATAAGCACAATGTAAGCACACCATGTGCGCACACCACGGGGTGTGTGCACAGCCACCACAGAATTTTGGGAGGCACTAGCCCCCTCCTTGGAAATTTGAGGGGGCCTCACCCCCCCCCCCATGGCACCTATGACAGGAGAAGTGCACAGAGCTGCAGTTAAGAAGCATACTAAGGTGGGCTTGGCTTCTGTGATGTAACCAATGAATGGGGAAACCAAGCACCCATTGGCTAACCTCTAAAAGCAGGAGGGAAATCAGGCCTTGTGGCTAAATGTGGCCCTCTAGGCCTCTCTAACAGGCCTACTCCAGACCATGCCCCTCCACCAAGCCATGTCTCACCTCTCCAGACCGTAACCCTCACTGGTCCTCCTCTCTATTTTTGAGTGCTTTATTCCGGGCTGGAAACCCTCACTGGTCCTCCTCTCTATTTTTGAGTGCTTTTTTCCGGGCTGAAATGTGCTGTTGAACTTTGATAGTGCCCCGCAAGGGTGGGTAGATATGTATGTATGTGTGTAGAAACTTCTTGTTTTTGCATGGCCAGGATGTAGCTTACTGTGCAGAGGTAAGTATCACAATACCCTACCCACTTTTGCTTCAGGCCTTGCTCACCAGGTATCTACTGCGCAGCTCCCGGAAAGTTGCTCACAGGCCAATTGGGACTGAGAGGAAAAGAAAGGTTCCCATCCCTGCTCCAAAACTCTTAGAAACATACCTTTTTTGGATGCTTCAAAACTATCATAGAGATTTATCTTCTGAGTATCGTATGTTAATGTAGTGTTTGGCAACAGAGTTCTGTTTCTATTGATTGTGTTCACAGCAAATCTGAAGGCCAGTTCTTCTGCTCCCATTGCTCCAGTTGGGCCAGATTCCACACATTCAAAAATACCCCCTGGAGAAATAAAAAGACAAGAGGGTGGAAATATCACTTAAAATGTCCAAGATCATCAAGTCATGACAACAGATTTTACAGGTAATGTACAGATTGCTCTGTTGATGTCTGGTTGTAAGGGGTTGGTTATTTTTTTTGGGGGGGGGTGTGTTATGCTTAGGTCACAATGCAAAAAAAGGAATCCAAATACATATGTATATCATGAACTGTGGGCAAGCCGCAGGTCTTCCTGTTATAGACCTGCTGGGATTGACAAGGCATCTGACCCTCACCTGAATCTCATAGCTCTCCTGACGAGTGCTCTGGTCTGCCTACCAGATACCAGGCACTCTACTATTCAAATTAGGCCCCAGTGTTTGTTACAATCCCCTTATCAATTAAGTAATCAATTTTAATCTAGAATTTGAATTCTTAAAGCTTTCTTATTTGTTAATTTGAGCAAGTAAACCACTGCTCTCACTTCATTACAAACAGTATTTCTACCTGCAACACACCTGAGCAAACCTGCTCCTCTTCCTTTCACAGATATTTTGTTGCCATTTGCAACTGTAGCTGCCTCTGATTAGTTACCATTTAACTCTTGGGGGAAATAATTAGCATCACACGTCATGTGCATGGAAGTTACCAAACCAATTAACCAACTAGAAGGATTACTGTTAATAGCACCAGTTTTCCTATAACTTGATATTGCTGGATAGTTTTGATGAACCGCAGAAGCATTTTCAGTTTGCTTTCTGTTGCCACTCTGGAACTTTTCTTTATTAGTGCCACTTTGTTTTGTACGATTCCTTGCACATGAAGGAAAACAACTTTTCTGCTTGTATATGTTGATAATATAATTTTGGTTACTGAGGACAAACAAGATTGTACAAAAACAAGATTGGGTGCAGGCCTGGCCAGGGCACAGGTGTCCTGACTGTGACAAAGGTGACCTGTGTGCTTGCTTGCTTGCTTGCTTGCTTGCTTAACAGCTGTTGGGAATTTCAAGGTCCCTGCTCTCACTTCTTATGGTCTTTGTACTGGACCTGGAGACTCCAATAGAGAGCTTTATATTTTAGGAAGACTTTGGAAAAACTGGTTGACAAATCTTATCAGTTGCGGACGTATGAGCGGATTTTATTTGCTGCTATTCTGGGCTCCTGGTGCACCAGGGTTTACACCAGCGTAATAGAGTTAGCCAGGACGCCAGAAGGGATACAATTTATGAGCCTTCTCCATTATCTGCACAGCAGGGGGTGTTCAGTCAACAGTGCAAAGGCTGAGCTGAAGCATTCCCTGCTGGTTACCTGCTTTCAGCAATAGGAATCACTGTTTGGTAGTACCCAATTGGTTAGCTGTCAGATTCTAGATCTCCCTATTGGTGGCTCTTAGGTAATTCACAAAATACAGAGTCCATTCATAAAACACAGCGTTCATTCATAAAGCAGTAACATAAATCTCCATTGATACATATTGGGTGTATATTTCAGCGGTTGAACGTACAGGTTGATGGCCATGCTGCAGTGTAGTGCTTATGCGACTGAATAAAAGCTGGCAAGGCTCATTGTCTTGGGGTTTGGGGGGGAGAGAGGTGACAAAACTGATTTCCAATAATTTTGGGAGGGGGAGACTACCCACTGGGGAGCGGGCAGGCTGGTGAGGCCCCCTAGATTTAGAGGCCCTAAGCTTCAGCCTACTTAACCTATACATAAACCCAGCACTGGGACCCTGTCTGTTTTCAATGGCTTTGCAACCTGTGTGTGGATTGATTTGCTTTCTTTCTTTCTTTCTTTCTTTCTTTCTTTCTTTCTTTCTGGGATCTCACATGTGTCAAGGTATCTAGTGGGTGTCAAGGCTCACTTTATAGGACGGCATCTGAATGAAATTCGGACATGAGAAACAAGTTGAAACGACATGACACAAAAAGAGCAAAGCATACAGGCAGTAATGGGCACTTTGTAAGTCCCTCATCACTCTGCTAATTAGTATATTATCAAAGCCCCAGAGAGGTTTAGCTTAGCAAACTGCCTCCTTGCTTCAGCCTCCTGTCTCATCACTAGCAGAAAAGTGGAGTGTTTATGTTTGTTTTTTCTACTGCCAAACCTATAAGAACCCACCCCTTGGGAAATGGATAGTGAAATTACATGAAAGCAAAAAAAAATCACATACTGTGAAAGAAAGTGAGGAAATTGCTGTTTAAAATGGTACCTCGTTAGATCTCACAAAGATCCAATGATTAGAGCATGATATTTAAAATGTGCAGATACAAACTGAGCGAGCAGGAAAAGAATTTTCTGCAAATGACTATAATGGGACAATATGAAAGGGACCACAAAAGTTATAAAGAGAGAAGGGAAAAGAAATGGGTCACTCCAGACAACAGTCAGGTGGTGTTAAACAAGAAAAGGGGCAGAGAAGCTGAATAATTGACTAATGCACATATGAATATGAGGGGAAGATGAATATGCTGCAGGTTAATGGACAGAGACATATTCAAGAATTTCTAGTCTCATTAGCAATCCTCTATACTCAGGGCTTTACCAAGGTATTTACTAAGATATTTGAAATCGCACTGCATCCTGAAGATAGATTCTGTTTTGATTTCAGCAGTCTCAAAAAAAAAAAAAAGTTTTGCAGCAGAACATGGGCAATTATTCCCTTTGCTAGATACCAACTGACAAGGAGAGGAAAAGCATGTTTGTTAAAAATGATCAAGACTTTTAAAAAGGGTATTTGGGGTTTTTGTTGAGGCAATGATAACACTGTGAATAAATAAATCCAGGCACACTGGATGGGTTATGAAATAGAATATTATATCCAAACTGACAATAGATTCATATCAACAAAAAGGCAAATTTAATGGGATTCCACCCCCCACCCCCCATGAAATGTACACTTGGAAAAGCATCACAGTTCTTTTACATCTTAATCAAAAGCTCTGCACAACACTTCTGCCCATCACAAACGCACAGCATTCTTCCTGCTATGGAATATATTGCTACTTCTGTGCTCCTGTTTGTATAAATTGTCCCTTAGTTGCTGGATTTAGAGAATCACGAGTCACAAGCATTAGTAGAACTGATAATAGGCTTGACCACCATGTCCGTAGCAATATTTTCCTTCCTACGAAATGGGAGGGGGAGGGGGGAATCTATGATGCACTAAATTACCCCATACTACCAGGCCCTGCCTTCCAAAAGGCTGTCATGAGTCTTGTTAGTCGATCTAAACTTGTCAGTTGCTTTCCCTACCATTGTTGTGCCTATTCATGACAGCAGTATTAATAACCAAGTAAGGCATGCAACACATGTTCTCAGATAAACAAGGAGAGAGAAAAGTAATAAATCTCGCAATTCTAAAGTAGAAAAGCTGCCAAAACCCTGGCCTATCTCTGTCTCACAGCTTGAAGGAGGCAGAAATGTGACTTGTCCGATTTCCAGGGCATCCTTTGGGACTGAAATAGGACCTTTATCCAAAACTGCCATGGCTCAAATAATCTAAAATAGCTACTTAAAATCCACTTAAAATCCACCATTTTTACACCCGAAAACCAGGGCATTTCACTTTCCTGGTGTATGGAAAGACTATCTTATTTGCATTCAAAGCTTTGAACTTAATACATGACACTGTGGTTGCAATCAAAACCATTCAAGGACCATGGTAACCCTGTATGCTGCATTTAACAATAAAAGTTAAAAGGTAAAGGACCCCTGGGCAGTTAAGTCCAGACAAAAGTGACTATGGGGTGTGGTGCTCATCTCGCTTCAGGCAGAGGTAGCTGGTGTTTGTCCATGAACAGCTTTCCGGGTCCTGTGGCCAGCATGACTAAACCACTTCTGGTGCAACAGGACACCATGACAGAAGCCAGAGTGCAACGATTGCCGTTTACCTTCCCACTGCAGCAGTACCAATTTATCTACTTGCACTGGTATGCTTTCAAACTGCTAGGTTGGCAGGAGCTGGGACCAAGCAAAGGGAGCTCACCCCGTTGCGGGGATTCAAACCACTGACCTTCTGATTGACAAGCCCAAGAGGCTCAGTGGTTTAGTGCCACCCTTGAATTTAACAATAAGCAGCCAGGGACAACAGCATATGGAATGTGGTCCAAGGTTTCTTATCAAGCTGGAAATTGTTAGACAAAAGATCTGCAAATTCATGCCAGAAAATACACATGCCTTAACACTGACCAAATTCTTTATAAAATATGTGCCATATTAATGAAAATAGGCTCTTCTGAAAGCAAGAATCACCACCTCCTGACTACTTATGATGTTGGGGTCCTATGTTTCATTTATCTAAGAAAATCACATCAAAATAACTGAACACCACTGTGAAGAACTGTTTCAACTGTGTTGTGTTCTATTTTGTTTGTAAAATAGTTGTCTTCTGCTTTTAGTAGATGTGTTCCAACCAAGATGTCCAACAGTTTACAGGCAGCAGTGGACTTGGGGCTTTCAATTTTCAACAGCACCCTGTGCGATGCCAACATTCAGTGTGCCCTTACCTCTTGCCTTCCATTCTAAGTCATTGTTGGGGCACCCAGCTCTCTGGAGGAGATTTTTGTGGGCAGCAAGGGAGCAGAGATGAAGGAGAAGTCCGCTTGTTCAAGTTGAAATCTGGTCCAGTGTTGAATATAACTCATTTACTTGGTGGCAGGCACAGAGTAGAAGGGGTTGGATTAGCTCATTTGCTGATCTATCCTTCTTGACATAGTGTAGGCTGCAGACCATGTGACCACAACCACCATAAGTTTTATGGACCCAATCAGCTGGGAAGCTCCTCTTGAGCATGCCCTACTGAAATGAGTAAGTGCTCACAAAACTACCATATAGTATTTTATGGATCTTCTGAGCCCATTATATCATCTCTGGCTACCTGCAATTTCACAGTAAACATACAGTAACCATAAATGGGAATTAGTTTGCCCTCTCGATGACAGGATATTACTTTACATGAGGTACCACAAGCTGTTGTCTTGGCACTGCCATATCTAAAGCAGATGTGTCCATAGGAAAGTTTAGTAAGACAGACTGAAGTGTTTTATGAATGCTAGTACAGAGGAAGACATGTGATAACCCTTCGTCACTGACTTCCATACCATTCTTATCTTCTTGAGATACTAATAGGGTGCTGATTTAAAGGGCAAATGAATTTCCTAGTGCCCCATTGAAACACGTATTTCAGGCTACCTAGTGCCTATGCAAAAGCATATCAGAAATGCATACCACATTCTGACCGCTTCTGTATTCTGCCCTCTCTAGCAGATGGGGAACATGAAATAGATGTTTCACATAAAACCTGAAAGCTGCCACTGACCACTTGAACAGTCACACTCAAATGAATTCCAAATGATGCCAGGCATGATAAAGATGGCTAAAATAACCTGATACAAATGCTAATGTATAACTCCTGGGTTCCTAATGGCATCTCACTGAAATGGCTGAAGGATTCTATCTAACCTTTGAGAAATGAACTTTCAGTATGCAATGGAACGTGCACATCATGTCACATTACAACGTAATTATGAACCAGATGGATTGGAAGATCATAAATCATGCTAATTCAGTAGGCTGCCTACAGACCTGATCATATTTCAAGGAGAACCAATGAAATAAAGGGGATCTCAGTTAAATGTGAATTAAAATAGTCATGTCTATTTCAGTGGGTCTAATCTAAGCATGTTTCAGTTGGGATTCAACCTACTGACTCTAAAATAGGACCTCACTTGTGTAGAGTTAAACATCCAATACTTGTCACGGTATCTGAAAATAAGTTCACATTATCCGTGGTGAAAAAGAATGGTCCTGTTTAAACATATTATGAAACTTTAGAGGAACATATTTCTAAATTCATTAAAAAGGGGTTTAAACAGGGATTTATATAACAGAGCCATTTCCACCCCCACCATCCATCTTTATTTTCTGTCCGGAAGTGATTGGTATGCAAATATTTTCTCAGATACACTGATTATATGTACATAATTAAATCCTATCTTGATTCAGAAAAAGACCAGAGAGACAGAATCAATTGAGTTCTGCAGAGTCATATGCACCAAAGGAAAAGCAGTCAGCTTGCAGTAGGGCTGCTCTATTAGGGTGAATGGGGGGCACTGTCCCACCAGCCTTCGTCTACCCTCAACCAGCTCACACTTGCCTGTCTTCTAAATTATAATCAGCCCAAAGAATGGAAGTGACTGCCAGCTTCCTCCTCAGTCCCGCTGTTTTCCTTGTAAATGTTTGCAGGGTAGGATGGGGGCAAAAGTAGAATGAGTTGCCTCTGTCCGGCATTGGCTCTGCCGCCACCTACTGGCAGTCTCCCTGACTTCTCCCCTACCAGTCTCAATGGACACCAGCCCCCATGGTTGGCATGGTACACAAAAATAATTTTAAAAACTTTATTTACCAGAACCCTTTCAAGACAAAACAACCCACCCTACTAAAAAAAAGGGGGGGAATTCTGGCTCAGCTACTTTTTCACTTCTTTCTTTTTGGAAAAAGTGAATGAAAAATACTCACCCTACTTAGATTTTTCTTCATATTTTTATCTGCTAAAGTCCAGTGCTGAAATGGGAAAAAACTACATTCTTCCACTGAGCAAGTGTAAATATATTGCTACCATAATTTTAAAAGAAATATGGCTTTCACCACATTAAGAGTTCCTGTGCATGCTCTGAGCAATATAGAGGGACCTTGGGGCAAACTGCAATAAACATTTTTGAGAATTACTCATAATCTAAACAAGACTAATATATATGGTTTGAAGAATTTTTTAAAAAGTGGAAATTAACACACACTGATGGGAGTACGGCTGTAAGCATAATAAAACAGTATTGCAGATTTTCAGTTTTGCTAACTTTTACCATTCAACGTTTCCTTCTGCTAAGATATTAATGGCCCATGACCACAAACAATCAACAAGCTCATTTACATTATGCAAAGTAGGATTACCCCATCTTCTTTCTGGTCTTTCACTTTACACAGCACAGCTTGCTCGATGACATGTTTAGTGCCTGCTTTTCTGAATGACAGCCACTGATAGATAGATATATACACACACAAACATTTTTTTCTCTTCACCCCATCCATGCTTTACAATACAGTACAGTATTTAGTGGCACCACTTTTTCACATAAGAGGTGTGCGTTCTTTCACATTCAATGAGTGTAAAATCTATGTTCACAATAGTAAAGCTATACAATTTAGCAAGAGTGTAGTCTTTCACACAGACACTTGTACATGTGTAGATACAGCTTCTACTTATGTTCAGTATAACACGTGAATAAGCACAGACAGTGTATGCTGTATTTTCTCTATAAGCTGAGCTTTCCTTCAATCAGAACTCGCCAGAATTCAGTTCTGTCGTATCTCAAGTAGGCGCCATTGCCTTTCTAAGAGAACAAGGGAGATGTTCATGGTGAGTTCCAGAACCTCTTTTTTCTAGAAAAATAGCACTGTCATTCTCAACAGTTCAACAGTATCTAAAGAAGTGTGCATGCACATGAAAGCTTATACCAAGAGCAAACTTAGTTGGTCTCTAAGGTGCTACTGGACAATTTTTTATATATTTCGACTGCGTCAGACCAACACAGCTACCCACCTGAATCTGTCAACAGTTCAGTTCAGCATACTAGATATTAATATGATTTCGAGTTTCTGCCACATAATTAGCTTCTGATGTTGCTTGTTTTATTTTTTGGCATTTTTAAAGTTTTGCAGTGATTTTCTATTTGTTCACCATCTTGTGAATCCCTGGAATTTAAAACTGAGTTCTAAAGAGTCTCTATGGCTCATATAGTGCAAAAGGAACCCAACTCTCAGTTTTTCAAGGTTTGTGTGGCAGCTCTTTTTACATGATTCTGTAAAGTCTGCTTCTGGAAAACATAACTCTCTGTATCACCCATTATTTGGGTTCTCCCCCCCCCCTTTCTTTTTTAACCAAAACAGAATAATCAGGACAATCGACAGACAAGTCATCGTACAGAAACAAACACAACATTTACTGCTACCTGTCTATGGTACTTCTATGCACTTGCTGCAGATGTTGGTTAGCCTGAGCCATTAATGCTTACACAGAAAACAGGATTTTGATTACCAGTCCATTATGATCCTTTGGGGAGCCCTTAAGATTCAGACTTCTCTGTCAGCACAGCATTTTTCCCCATCAGTGGTGGTAAAGAGTGAATTTCAAAGCAGGTTCTGCTGAACCACTTAGCTTGGCAATCTTTTCTTTTCAGGCCATAATGGTTTTTGATATGCTTGCAAAGGGGTAGCTGGTTATGTTTTCCTTGATAGACCATTTCTCTAAGTATCCATTTCCAGGCCCATGGAGGATTCCCTAATGCTAATGAGGCTTTTTGTTATGCAGTCACAGAGTGGTATTTACATTCATGCAAATGGGAGCAATATTATCCCACACTTAAAAGACAAGCAGGACCATCATTCAAAGCAAATATCTCTGTGCAAGGGTGTATACTACTGAACGCTTAAAGGTGGACATGTGAACATATGGGCAGACAAATGGCTTTCAGCTCATACATTCAGGGTGGCTTCAGACATTACTGTTTCAGAAACTTTATAGACCCATAGTGCATTCCTGTTAAAATGCTAGTGCCAGAATAGCATTATCAGTGCTATTTTTCTAGAAAAAAGAGGTGCCAGGACTCACCATGAATGCCTCCCTTGTTCTCATATAATGGCAATGGCACCCACCAGAGGTGCCAAAACTGAGTTCCGGATGAAAACTCTGTGCATTATGGTTATAAAGCATGGCTCCCTGCTGAGTGTACCCACAATAAACTTTAGTGGGTTGTTCTATAACAGGGGTAGGCAACCCTAAGGCCCAGAGGCCAGATGCGGCCCAATCACCTTCTCAATCTGGCCCGCAGATGGTCATGGGAATCAGCGTGTTTTTACATGAGTAGAATGTGTCCTTTTATTTAGAATGCATCTCTGGGTTATTTGTGGGGCATAGGAATTCATTATTATTATTTTCAAAATACAGTCCAGCCCACCGCATGGTCTGAGGGACGGTGGACCAGCCCACAGCTGAAAAAGGTTGCTGACCCCTATTCTATAACATGGACCGGCTAAAAATATAGAGGGTGGGCTGGGCCCTTTAAGGAGTGTGTAAGGATCATACCAGGAATCCCAAAAGCTGTAAGTGAAAGCGTAAGCCTTCTGCTATTCTCTTACTCTAAACTAGTGTTCAGTAGCTGTCAGGGACTGGGCAGAGGAGAAATGGTGGAGACCACCTCCCCATCCTGATCCTTCCAGGGAGGAAAAAGAATAAGACAGTATAGATTTACAACAGGGGTTTGCGGGAGGTCACAGCTCAGAGGCAGATGAGGGGGAAAGTTGGGAAATAATGGGAGAGGAGGAACAGGCAGAGCTGGAGCAGCAGTTGGTTGTCACGTTGTCATTAGAAAGCATTCCAGACCCTCCATCTCCCAGAACCCAGCAAGCCTTAAAAGTAGGGGAGCAAATAGCTCAAAGATGGAGGGCACATAGCAGCACCCGTAGAAGTAACAAATGACGAAGTGGGAGAGACGGGGGATGAAGATTCACTCAGGAAAACGCCATTATCCAAGAGACTGGGTTCTATAGCCTCTCTCTGTAAAGATTGAAATAAAAAAGGACAGGAATAAACTTTTCCTTGTCTTTATACTTTCCTGGGCAACCAGCCAGGAGCCGCTGACAGCATCCTGACAGTAGCACACTGCCTTCAAAACCTGAGGCTCCATTCAGCCACCATAGCTAAGAGCCAACAATGGACCTAACCTCTATGAATTTACATAATCCTCACCTACATTGTTGATCATTAATCAATTCAATAAATCAACTCTATAGAAATATATAACTAAGTTTGTTCTTGGTAATGAGCTTTCATGTGCATGCACATTTCTTCAGATACCTACCTAAAGCAACTCTGTGTTAGTCAGTAGTGGGTAACCAGTGGTCCTACATATGTTGTTGAACTTCACTTCCCATCAGTCCCAGCTGGCATGGCAAATAGTCAAACAGGATGAGAGTTGTAGTGCAACAACTTCTGGAGGGCCACAAGTTCCACATTCCTGTGAACAAGTACTGTCTTTTGTCTGCCTGTAATCTATTGCCAATCAATTGCACTGAGGAACTGTGAAGTCTCATAAGAGGCAGGGGAATAAATCTCCCTTATCTACTCTTCCAACACCACTTCCAACACCTCTTTCATGCCCCCATCACTTGTCATGTTTTCCTAAACGAAAGAGATCTAAAATGCCTTGCAGGGCGTGTGTGTTCCCCTTGTGTGCTGGTTTCAACTCTTCTTTTGTGGTTTCTTTCATCCTTTCACAACTGGGAAACTATTATTTAATTTCAATTTAATGAAACTAGGAGCATCCTCTTCTAAAGCACCTGGTTACTCACATATTAATTCCCTTACACGTGTTGTAATAACCATGTGTTGTTTTTTTTCATCATCATCTCATCTTAATACTTTTGCATTGTTTTTAACTGTATTAGCTTCTGTAAGGTGCCTTGAGAACTCTGCAGAGGTGAAGTGTGTTGTGTTCTGTTTGTTTTATAAAGAAATAAGACTGGAGTTGAAGTTGATTTCCAAACTCCTAGTTAATAAGGACTTTATCAGATACTAGATAATGGATGGTGTACTCCCTCCATCTCCAGTCCAGAATGCATTACAGTGGTGCCCCGCAAGACGAATGCCTCGCAAGACGGAAAACTCGCTAGACGAAAGAGTTTTCCGTTTTGGAGGTGCTTCGCAAAACGAATTTCCTATGGGCTTGCTTCACAAGACGACAATGTCTTGCGAGTTCCTGCTGGGGTTTTTTCCTCCCCCCCCCTTTTCTAAGCCGCTAAGCCGCTTATCAGCTGATCCGATCAGCAGATAAGCCGCTAAAAGCTGCTAATAGCGCTAATCCGCTAATCCGTCAATGGGCTTGCTTCGCAAGACAAAAAAACTGCTAGACGAAGAGAATCACAGAACGGATTGTTTTCGTCTTGTGAGGCACCACTGTACCCCACACTTTCCATTCTAATGTAACGTAATTGCCAATGTAACACTTATAACAGAAGGGAGAGGGGATTCATGTGAAATGGAATGTACAATCCCATATTTCCCTCCTGATTCCTTAACCACAAGAGTTGCCCCATAACCATGATTCCTAAAGACTACCTCTTCCTTCCAGGTATGTATTCTAGGACTGAGGTGTATAGAAGCTTGATGTTGTAGACTCTGATGCCAAGGAACCTATTCATGGATTAACCTTTTTTTCACCTTCTTCTAAGTGTAATTTTTGAATTTCTAGCAACTGTGACTGCAACAACCTTCTCATTTCCATCTTGATTCTTGCTTGATGTCCTTACAGTAAGGATAGCTCAGGAGAGGAACATATGCTGTTTTGAGAACAAGAAGTCCCAGGGTCAATCACAGATATCTCTAGTTAAAAGGATCAGGTAGCAGGTGATGGAGAAGTCCTTTCTCTGCTCAAGGCACTGGAGAACACACAACGCTGGACTAGAATGGACAAATAATCTGGCCTGCATTAAGGCAGCTTTGTGGACGCACACAATGTGCTGGAAGATGCTGTAATGTGCAACTTTGAAGACAGCTTTGTATCAATATTCTGATGCAGTAAGTGGTGCGTTTTAATTGGCATCAACATTGGCACACAAACAATTACAAAATTATCCATATGTTTGGAGACACTAAACCGAGCACTCTTCTACACTGAAACAAAGGGAGTGTTTTCCCTAAACAAGGAAGAAAAATAACACGCAGTGTGCCTAAGAAGTCAAAATATGTGCTTGAGCATACTGTTGTTTTCTTATTTGCTGTGCACAATGTACAGAGAGAATAACTGCTATGCTGAGTCTTGGGTATCTTTCTTTTATTAAAACAATCTCTCTTCCTAAATGAAAACAACTTCCAAACACTGTAAAATCTAATGAGCAATCACTCTTTGGAATAATAAAAGCATTTCTTGGATCCCTGGCGTGCAGAAGGATAGTATAATTGTTTTCCCCCCTATTTGGAAAATGTGTTCTTCTGACACAGGGTAGAGTATCATTCTTCTATAACAATACCAGGTGGAAAGAGTAAGTGCTGCACACAAAACAAAGGGTCAGCATTTTGTTATATACCATTTTATATACAACCAGCTATCATTCTCTAATAAAAGAGTGTGTTTCTTTTATATAGGGGTGGCCCAATACATTGGGCTGCCTGAGGCAAAGGACGTAATCCAACAGACTGACAGCTGAATCTTACTTCAACACTGGTGATGGGCACACCTGAGGACAGCAGCAGGCTAGCTTAGAGTGATGGACAGACAGCTGTCACCCCCTGGGATCTGCTGCCTGAAGCATTTGCCCCACTCTCCCTGGTGACAGAACTGGCCCTGCTGTTATAACGAGGCAGTGTTTAGCAGTGGCTCTATATTCTAGCTAATTTTGTAAAGCATATCATTGGGAAACCCAGTCAAACTAAAGTCCTTCTATTTAATGGGATGCAGCCTTTCTGGTTTTAGCAGGGCTAAACTGACAAACCACATATGCCACTACCTTTTATTAAAATGACATAATTGATTTGAACAGTTTCTCGCGGTTTCCTAAGGAAGTTGCTAGTTCAAAAATGTGTTTTAAACTGCCCTGAGCTGCTGGAAAAGTAAAGTATGTTTTTCAATAAATAAATAAAGTTTATTCAATATTTGCACATTAGAAGTCATAAAATAAGACAATCAATCAAAACAATTCTAAAGAAAATTTTCCATCAAGACCTGAGATGTTCCTTTTAAATCCTAAAGCAAATTAGGTTTTGTTCTAGTCTAGTACTGTCTCTACATAATCTGATTTTTTTAAAATAAAGATCTTACCTCCAGCTCTTCCTAAGGCATCAAAACATTTCCAAGCTACTAAATGCCTTTTGCTTCCCTCTTATTCAACCTATTCTGTCCTTCAAGTCAATTCCTGTGTCTCCTGAAGGTGCCCAGATAAGAAATGATAAGGTTCAGAACTACTCAAAAGTTTAATTTAATTGTATGTCATCTCCAACGCACATTATAACACTTTCAGGATGCATAGAAGATGTTTGACTTCAGAAGCAAATGAATCACAAGAGATACGTATTCATACTTTCCACCCTAAAACAGATTTTCACACTTTCCCCCAAGGGGAGCAGTAATTAAAACCTAATTATCATATTAGTGGTTATTACTGCATAATAATTATATATCAGCTGCTAACCATCTTAACCATTAGATTCTTAATGAAAGAAAATATCTGTTCAAACAGGGATTAGCCTGACCATTTGCATTTATGTGGATGGCATGCAGTTCTAAAGAAGCTTCACAGATTGTTTGCAAACAAAGACAAAGCTGCAGTTCTGAGTACTAGGTACCCAAGTACTAAACCAGCATGGCAGTGTAATACAAGGCCACTATCCCTTCCACCATGCACAAAGCTTCCAGTGTGAACTTGACCTCTACCTCTCTTTCAAATTGGAAACAGTGAAGGCCGTGAAGGTCCTGTGTGAGTGCCTGGAGACGGTTGGAGGATGGATGACGGCTAATGGATTGAGGTTGAATCCTGACAAGACAGAAGTACTGTTCTTGGGGGACAGGGGGTGGGTGGGTGCGCAGCCTGAGAGTCATTTTGGATTCACAGCTGTCCATGGAGGTGCAGGTCAATTCTGTGTCCAGGGCAGCTCCATTGGGTACGCAGGCTGAGACCCTACCTGCTCACAGACTGTCTCACCAGAGTGGTGCATGCTCTAGTTATTTCCCGCTTGGCCTACTGCAATGTGCTCTATGTGGGGCTACCTTTGAAGGTGACCCGGAAACTACACCTAATCCAGAATGCGGCAGCTAGACTAAGGACTGGGAGTGGCTGCTAAGACCACATAACACCGGTCTTGAAAGACGTCCATCGGCTCCCAGTACATTTCTGAGCACAATTCAAAGTGTTGGTGCTGACCTTGAAAGCCCTAAATGGCCTCAGCCCAGTATACCTGAAAGATCGTCTCCACCCCCATTGTTCAACTCGGACCCTGAGGTCCAGTGCCAAGGGCCTTCTGGCGCTTCCCTCCCTGCGAAAAGTGAAGTTACAGGGAACTAGGCAGAGGGCCTTCTCAGTAGTGGTGCCCACCCTGTGGAACGCCCTCCCATCAGTTGTCAAAGAAATAAACAGCTATATGATGTTTACAAGACATCTGAAGGCAGCCCTGTTTAAGGAAGTTTTTTAATGACTGATGTTTTAATGTATTTTTAATCTTTTGATGGAAGCCGCCCAGAGTGGCTAGGGAAACCCAGATGGGCGGGGTATAAATAATAATTGTTGTTGTTGTTGTTGTTGACCTGTTAGGCAGAGACCCAAGTGTGCTGAAACAACGTTGATTCTCCACCAGTCTTTTTTTTCCTTTCCCCAAGAAATATTTCTATTTAAATCATGAAACAAAAACAAAACAGGAAAATCTAATTGAGTTTTAGTTAGCAACACTTGCAGAGCTTCCACGTCTCCTATATTTATGGAATTTCAATAGCCATAAGTAGTCAGCATTATTTTCAAGGGCTGGTTGGTCATCACAAGTGGTCCAACATCAATCAACAAAGTCAATGGGTGATATTCAGCTAGGTTTTGCTCAAAGTAGACACACTGAAATTAATGGGCCTAACATAGTTGTGTTCATTAATTTCAGTATGTCTACTCTGAGTAAAACTTAGTCGAATACCGCCCAGTGTCTCAGAACATTCAGAATCTGGGGATGTTTGAGATTCAACAGCAAAGAGGAACTAGTCACAAGCAAAGACAAAACAGTTCAATTGAGAAAGCTACTTCCATCATCCTAATTTACTGATATTATTATTATTAGTAGTAGCAGCAGCAGCAGTAGCAGCAGTAAATGTATTACCCACCCTTCACCATCAGGTCCAAGCATGGGTTACAACAATTCAAAATTCAATACTACAAATAGTTAAGACAACTCACAGTCACAGGGCTATTCATTACAGAAGGTTCATGCTTTTGCCCTGTCCAATAACTGAACATCTCCCAAAGTAAAACAAAACTGCCATTTCAAGATTGACAACATTATTCAGTACACACTGTGCCTAATACATTATTTATCTAGTGCAAGAAAGGCTCTGCCTCACAGTCACGGCCACTTCATGAGCATGGTAGTTAAATGCATTTGTTTTCCCTCAAAAAAGGCTGGCTTATCACAAATATCTGGAGGATTTCACACTCAGTTGGCGGACAAAAAGTTTCAGTAAATACTTCTTGATGACAGAAAACTGGATAAAAATGTGTTATTAAAATTTATCAAGAAAGAAAAGGTCACACACTAAATTATATTTTGTTCTTTTCAGGGATGCCAAAACATTATTCTACTTTTCCTCTATTTTTGCCAGAATGCAGATAAGATTAGGCAGATTTTACTGTGTGTGCACACAGCAAGCAAGCACACATTTTGACTCCTGCTTCTCCCCAGTTTTTAATTATAAATTGACCGTTTTCTCAAAGGATTAAATTACTTTTATTTTAAAAAGGAGTCTTTAAACCCCTTGATGTACTTCATGGAAGGATTGTAACACGACAGCATTAGGTTTGAGGCGGAGGCCAGGGAAAAGTGAGCCCAGGGGGTGGCCCTGCCTCTTCCTTTCAGAAAGTGTGGTCATGAGGAAAGAGCTTCAAATTGCAAACTGACCAGAACAGAATTTAAGAAGGGGGTGGGGGGGAGAGAGCGCAACAGAGAAACTGAAATCGACTACCGTAGTTTGTCCATAATCCATATGAAGTTTGTCTGATGTTATTAGCAGGCCCCTATCTTGAATCCAGACACCGCTATGCCCAGAATTCTGTGAGAGACTATTGTGCAATTAACACAAGGCATTCTGAAATACCGGTTTGGATCATGGAAAGGGTCTTTCACAAACACTATAGTAACCATATTTATTTTGAAATTCACTTTCATTCATCAGTGAGATTCACTTCCAAGTAGGCAGAAAATGCTTGGAATGTTGCCTAAAAGCTATGTATCAAAATCCATCAAACACCGACGGACTTGCAGTAAGGAAACAAGCCTACAACGTGCCCCTCATGTATATATGGTGCAATTCTGAATTGCACCAACACAGTGCCCATGGGCATACATCCTCCGACTGCTGAAATTAGGCTTGAAACCTAATTGTGTTTTTTCAAACCTGATAGCAGCATGGTGGGAATGATTTTTGTGTTTGTGGGGGGACAGCTAGGAAAGGGAGCTTTTGCATGACATCTGCATCAATGCCAACCAAGTCAAACCAGGACCTGTGAGAATGCAGGTGTCCGGCTTCTGCTCCTCCCAGAGTTTCCTTTCTGCATTAAAACACAAGCAATGAAATATAACTTATAGTCAACATTGTTGTTCCCCAGGGTAATATGATGCCAAGAAAAGCATCTTAGAAATAATTCCTTTTCTGTATTCCATTTCCTCCCCCCCTTTTGTTATGATTATCCTTCCACGTTACATTGGTCACCTGCTCCAAACCCTTATGCTATAATTTTCTACATATTTCTAAAATTCATAAATTTGCTTAGTCACAAAACACAGCTTCCTTGACAGAAAATTACAAAAGTCAGTCTTAGGAATGCGAAAAGAACATAAAATTTGTTTTATTCTGATAATGGCACATTAAATAATGTCTAATGTTGTTCTAATTATAATGCGCACGCACACGAATGTATTGGCCTTACTATGAAAAGAACCTTACAAGATATTCTGCAAAATGATGGTTTTTCTAACTTTAGTAGGGAGAATTTTCTTTTAAAACACAGAACAACCTGAGAGAGGCGAAATCAATGGCTTAGCTTCAAGGATGTTGAGATTACTTTGTGGTATTTATAGTTATCGAGATAATTTAAATTAGATTTAAACAAAGTCATCTTAAGTTACAAGCCAATACTTATTAGCAGCCACCCTTAAAAGAAAAGCAGGTTTTCTGATGCAGGATATTGATTTCTTCAACTACTACTCACCCCCAACCTTGTGTCTCGATAATGCAATTCCAAACTAAAATGAGTCAGAGCTGTGGAAAGGCATACTCTGAACAAGCATTGACAGGTTGCTTGATATGCTGCTCATGCTTTGGAAACAATGAAGTGTGACATTTTGTGCATTAAGGTTGGCTGCAAGTTTCCCACAAAATAAAGTCAGAATTGTCTTCCCTCTCCACATCACCCCAGGGAATATGGGAGTTGGTTTATTCAATTTACAGCCCACCCTTCCACACCCACCCACACCCAAGGGGGGTTGTCCAGAAATCTGAAATAAAACACTCCAAATGCTGCTATAAAAACCCAATTGAATGCCAAACAATTACAAACAACAGACTGAAAAGTAAAAGCTGTGGGATACATCATTGACTATCATTCTTGCCCATGAATGACAGCTCCTTAAAACCTTAGGTGTAGTCAGTGTGATGCCCTCCAGATGTTTAGAGTACAACTCCTGGTGTTGCCCATATTGGCTGGGGCTGATTAGTTCCAAACATCTGGAGGCCCCCACCTTGGCTACCCCTGCCAAAATAAGTGACAAAAGAATACAGTTGCATTAAAACTCACCACAGCACAGACAAATCAAGAGACATGCCTGCTTCTATTGTACTTGACAAAAGCTTGAAGTTTCTCTATATTACTCAACATAAATAATATTAGCCTCATATATCATGCAGTTCTGAATATATCTCTCCCTTTCCCTTATGAGCACTGTGAAATCAAGCAAAGTTTCAATCAAGCCAGTCACCTTGGTTGCAGTTTAAATTTTGCATGTCACCTAAGAGCTTACATCCACATTTTACATCTGCTCTCTTCTGCCTCCCAGGTCTTTTCTTGTAAGCCAGCAGGGTAATGAAATTTGCAAATTCAGCAGTAGGCTGTGAGTTGATCCAGCCTTTTTTTTCTCTCCCCTTCATCTTTTTGGTCTTAAAGAGAACAGCTGGCGGACAGAATGGTGGAATTGAAAAAGTGGCACATGGATATCCAAAATCAATTATCCATGGTACATCTAACATTCTGGACCTGTTAATGGCAAATGTAATCAGAACTAGTTTCCTACTTGGCAATCTATGTTGGTTTTTTTGGAGGGGTGAAACTTTCAACACTGATGGGTTTTGGATATCAGCTGCTTCACCTCATAATGACCATGTAAACCATGTCCAGGTACGAAGGAGGCTGTGCTCTTTCTTGGAGAATTATGGCTCACCTCATCTAGTTCTCATCATCATTGATGAGCTGCTAAAATAGAATATGTAGGAAGGCTTGCTTTTGACTAGAGGGCTCTCAGCAAGGTCTCAGCCATAGCAAGTACAGTGGTACCTTGGTTGCTGAACTTAATCCATTCCGGGAGTCTGTTCGACTCCTGAAACCATTCAAAACCAAGGCGTGGCTTCTGATTGGCTGCAGGAGCTTCCTGCAGTCAAGCAGAAGCCACGTCAGACGTTTGGCTTCCAAAAAACGTTCGCAAGCTGGAACACTTACTTCTGGGTTTGTTGTGTTCCGGAGCAGATTTGTTCAGGAGCCAAGCCATTTGACAACCAAGGTACTCTACAAAAATACACAGTGGCACCAGTGGAAATGCTAAAGGTTTATTTTGTAATGGCCAAGCAAATAAGGAAGCTAAAATTGTTTTCAGGTTGTTTAAGTGGAATAATATCCTAGCAATACCAATTTCCAGGGATTGGCTTTAAAAAGATTGTTTCCATTTTAATAAGAAGTTATGTAATTTACACCTTTTGAACCAATACACAAACTAAAACACAACTAGCCTACAAAATTCCCACTTCTCCAAAAGATGCAATGCAGTTCTCCAACCAAATGATATGTTCCAAAACACCATATGTTATTAGAAAGTGGACTTAAAATTGTATACATTTGTGAAAATAATGTGAAAAAATGCATATAGGTCAAAACTGAATACAAAAAAATGTATATATTGGTCATAAAGGCAAGCATATGCATTTATGAATATATATATAATATTGTTTCATAAGGACTTAAAGAAACAAGAAACAGATCACTGTGGAAATGTGGAGAACAGAATTTAAGCACGGAAAAATGAGAAACAAACTGAAATTGAAAAATTTCTCCACCTCTACTTATACTACCTACAATGCTAGGTGTGAAGCATACACTCAGTGCCCAATTTTTTTGAGTGGAAAGTCTCCTTCTTCTTTGGCGATCACTCGTAGCTGAGTAAAATTGTCTTCCATGAACACAATCTTAACAGTGAGTCAGTAAGTGACTGTGGAGACCAATTCTGGATCCATACATCCTT
Source organism: Podarcis liolepis (assembly GCF_965112155.1). Taxonomy (NCBI): domain Eukaryota; kingdom Metazoa; phylum Chordata; class Lepidosauria; order Squamata; family Lacertidae; genus Podarcis; species Podarcis liolepis. The sequence continues at coordinate 49,628,680 of NC_139557.1, read as the reverse complement.
CCACAGTGGGGACATAGGTTTCCAGGTGGGAGCTGTTCACGGTGAGGGTTTGCCAAGAGTGCCTTACTGTTAGCATGTTTTCCCCTTTTGTCCTGAGTTCGAGCATCTTCAAAGTCCATGGTAACTTTGGTAAAGGCTGTTCTCCAATTGGAGTGCTCGCAGGCCAGTCCCAGTTGTCAGTGCTTTTACTACATTTTTTTTTATTAGAATTGCCTTGAAAGAGTCGTTAAACCTCTTTTGTTGACCACCAGCATTATGCTTTCCATTTTTAAGTTCGGAATAGAGTAGTTGCTTTGGAAGATGATAGTCAGGCATCCGAACAACATGACCAGTTCAACGAAGTGGGAAGTAAGCCTATCCCTGCAATGTAATGCATAAGCCCCATCCTGATACTGCCTAATATTAACTGTATCATGCATTCCCTAGCAGGTTTCTAAAAACATTAGCTAAAGAAGCACAAAAGGAAAGAGGCTTCTGTACCTTGTGCAATGTGCACTGTGTGCTGTGCACACCTAGAATCAATGTCTGTTTGTTTGGAAAGCAAAGAAAGCTCTTGGGGAAGGAAAGCAGAAGGCACACAACAAAGCCAATTTTACACAACACAGCTTCTCTTGACCAGCAACAGCACTTCAAAATGACTCCCTACAGAAACATCTGTGTCACTGTGGTGTGACTTAAGCCTCTTTGGGTTGATGGACGACAGACTGAAACAGCCCAGCTAGTCTGCACAGCTAGTCCCCACCCCCCAGTGGTTCTCTGAAGAAGAACTTTTACAAATTGTTGTAAGTGTTTTTAAAAAGAAAATAGGCTGTTTTTTATAAGAAAACAGGTTCCTGGCTGGTGTACCTCAAAATAACAGAACATTTTTCTAAATCCCAACAAAAAAAGATGCCTTTGTGACTCCGCCGGCTTTCTGATCTTCAAAAGCACCAGGAGGTCTCCTAAGTCAGAGTTCATGCTTTGGTGATTGTAGTTTTGTCCAAGGGAAGCAGTTATAGGCAAGTCAAACAACTGTCAATGTTTACAGAAACAACATATTGAGGATCCCCACAAACAAAAAACCCCACATAATCCCATTCATGAAAATACCATGCTCATACCTTACCCCACACACACACACATACCAGGTTCTCAGTTTCTGTACATGTATCAAGTCAGACATGAGAACAAACTTCAGAATTACAGGTACACACTTTTCACTACAGCCATGAAGGAAAAGTGTCCTGTGTGACTGTGAAGTAGCACCTGCCTGCATGGTAAATGTGTGCATGTGCACACACACACACTTTAAAGCTGAAGAGAACCGACTCTACTATTGCCAGGTTTGCAAAAAATAAAATAAAATAAAAAATGACCTGTCTCTGCAATCCTTATTATGTAAAGAGTTACAGTGAATACTTTCCCAATATATTCATGCTTTTTAATGGTTGTGTTTTCCTCCAACACAGTCTTAAACAGCCTTAGTTATAGACTTTTTAAAAAAGTCAATGAACCATGTAATTAGAAGTTCGGTGGTGTTCTGCTTTAAACCTACAACTGGCCAATTATTTTATAAGAATATGTCTAGCATATCTACCCTAAAAAAAAAAAAGCTTTATTAAGTCTTACTGCGTTCAAAGGTGGGGGGGGGGTCACTATTGCTACAATCTGTAAACCATTTTTAGGGTTTACATATGGATATGCACCAAGATATATGGAGCTGTGGGTGTGTATCTCTGTATATAGAAGAAGAAGAAGAAGAGGAGGAGGAGGAGGAGGAGGAGGAGGAGGAGGAGGAGAAGAAGAAGAGTTTGGATTTGATATCCCACTTTATCACTACCCTAAGGAGTCTCAAAGCGCGTAACATTCTTCTTTCCCTTCCTCCCCCACAACAAACACTCTGTGAGGTGAGTGGAGCTGAGAGACTTCAAAGAAGTGTGACTGGCCCAAGGTCACCCAGCAGCTGCATGTGGAGGAGCGGAGACGCGAACCCGGTTCCCCAGATTACGAGACTACCACTCTTAACCACTACACCACACTGGCTCCCACACAGTACAGTCGTACCTTGGTTGTCAAACACCCTGGAACTTGGACGTTTTGGCTTCTGAATGCCACAAACCCAGAAGTGATAGTTCTGGTTTGCGAACGTTCTTTTGGAACCCGAACATCTGACAGGGCTTCTGCGGCTTCCAATTGGCTGCATGAGCTTCCTGCAGCCAATCAGAAGCCGCTATTTGGTTTTTGCACATTTTGGAAGTCGAATGGACTTCCGGAAAGGATTCCATTCAACTTTCAAGGTACGACTGTACTAAGTTAAACCTTATGCAGACTTTGCATACAGTTGAGTTTCATGTCACAATTCCAGTCTGTAGGCCTCTGAATGGTGGGTATTTACAGTCTTTACAAGGTTTTTTTAAAAAAAATAAAAAATAAATGGGTGCAATTGCACTGGTTTTTAAAATTGGGTTAGAGCAAAGCTGTGTTTCAATCTGTATTCCTACCTAGATGCTAATAATCTGTGGTCACTTAAAAAAAAGTTTTTATCCTCAATACTGTTGTGGAACTAAGCAAGAAGGCAGAAGATGATGGAGGTGTATGGAGAGTGAAGGGGAACAGTGTGATCTGTAAAAGTGCACTGAGGCTCACTTAGCTGCAGCAAGTTTAGTTTTCTAACCACTCTTGCCTAAGATGTCTGTAGCAGGGTGGTTGGGGAAAATTAACTGAGCAAACTTGAATTAAACAAAAGTGGGGGGGGGGGGGTTCAGACATTTTGACAAATCATGGTTAATGCAAGCTGAGATTCATAAGGCAACTTCAGACCATTGGTTTAAGGTCATGGTTTGTATTTGGCCAGGACAGAAAGATTACAGTTAAGTAAAACAAACTATGATTTAGTACTATCTCATCTTACCATAGCCAATATGAATTTTGCAACTATTCATCTTTCCCCAGTCCATGGATGGGGAATCTGTGGCACTCCAGATATGGTTGGATGTCAACTCTCATCAGCCCAAGCAGTGTGGCCAGTGGTCAGATGCGATGAGAACTGCAGGCAGCTGCATCTCAGAGGTCACACATTTCCCACACCAGCTCTGCTCTACAGAAACTTTCCCACTCCTTAGAAACTGTACTCTTCTATATCAGAGTGTTAAATATTCTCCTTCTATAAAATAGTGTTAAATATTAGCCTAAGCAAGCAATTAAGAGTTTGTAGTGGCATACAAAAGAATAGGAGGAAAAGATTTGGGCAACAGTGGCCATGAAGAAATGATCAGCACTGGAGTCCAATTTAACAAAATTCACCATGAGGATAATGTTAACACACATTTATCATCTTTATTTTTCTTAATAAAGTACAGCAGATATAAACTGTCAGGGGTTCAGGGACAGAGGCACAGGTGAGGGGGGAGACGGAGAGCGATGGGGAAGAATCCCAGGACAGTGAGGAAGAGGATGACAATGACTTGAGGTCTTCCATGAGTCTCTCAAGTGAATCGGAGGATTCCCAGAAGGGGGCGCCCCTGGTCAGGCCAAGGGGGGTCACAGGGGGGACTTGCCAGGAGCAGGGAAGCAGCAGGGAAACCCCGAGTGGGAGTGGGAGATTGGGGCCGGCTTCCCAGCAGGAACGGAGTGAAGAGGGTGGAGTTCCCAGTATGACACACGGAGCAGAGCAGGAAGGAGACAGGGGAAGGAGATCGGGGCAGGACGTCCTGCCGGAAGGGGCGGAGAGTAGTACAGGGAGTAGTGTGAGTGTCAAGAGGAAGGTCAGGGGTAGCGAACGCGCGCCAAGTTCAAATGTGGAGGCGCGCGGAAATGCAGAGAGCCCGGAGGAGGAGCCTGGCCCCAAAGCACGAAGGAGGGGGGAGCAGACATCTGAGGAATCCGCTTCAGGGGAAAGCAGGAGGGAAGGAACCCAGGGGGGCAGAAAGACCCTGCGGAAAAGGAAAGACAGGAAGAGGTGGACCAGCACAAGCCTCTTAAACTGGTGTAGGGGCGGGACCGATTCAGAGGGGACTTCAAATGTCTAAGGCTAAGAGACGCGGGGCTGCACGCCTCGGTTGTGGAACCAATAATGAACTGCAATAAACATCCTTGTATATAAGAAGATCTTGGCGTTGGTCTTTTGTGAGCTGAGACCTGAGGCAGCCCCTGACATAAACATATGCCATGACTCAGCAAATGTTATGCATTTTAAAATTCCATTCACATCAATGGGAGACTGTTAAGCCTCTGTTTATCTTGCCCTGAAAAATAAATGGGATTTTATAGTGCTTAACAGTAGCTGGGGGGGACGCGGGTGGCGGGGGGACACGGGTGGCGCTGTGGGTAAAACCTCAGTGCCTAGGACTTGCCAATCGTATGGTCGGCGGTTCGAATCCCCACGGCGGGGTGAGCTCCCGTTGTTCGGTCCCAGCTCCTGGCCACCTAGCAGTTTGAAAGCACCCCTAAGTGCAAGTAGATAAATAGGTACCGCTTTATAGCGGGAAGGTAAACGGTGTTTCCGTGCGCTGCGCTGGTGCTGGCTCGCCAGAGCAGCTTTGTCACGCTGACCAAGTGACCCAGAAGTGTCTTCAGACAGCGCTGGCTCCCGGCCTCTTAAGCGAGATGAGCACGCAACCCCAGAGTCGGTCACGAATGGCCCGTACGGGCAGGGGTACCTTTACCTTTACCTTTAACAGTAGCTGGATTGTGGCCTTATTGTGAACTCTATGACAGTCAACCACAAAAAGAAAAAAATGACTATTAAAATGACTTACAGAAACATCTATCCATAATAATCAGCTACAGGGACACAGATATTGTAAAAACAGGAGTGGTTAATCTGTGGCTGGCCAGGTGTTTCAGACTGTAACTCCAATCACCCCTGAACAAATTGGATGGGGTTAATAGAATTGATGTCCAACAACCAGGTTGGACACAATGACAATGAAGACCACCTTTTAGGGAAAGGCCTCATTGTCCAGCACATAAGCACAAGACATATCAAGAACCTTTTTACAGCTAGCAATGTCATGGAAGGCTTGGGTGGGGGGAGCCAAACATATCTTCATTTTTCCTGTTACAGATAGGTAGCCGTGTTGGTCTGCCATAGTCAAAATAAAAAAATTCCTTCCAGTAGCACTAAGTTACTGTATTTTTTGCACCATAACACTCGCTTTTTTCCTCCTAAAAAGTAAGGGGAAATGTCTGTGCGTGTTATGGAGGGAATGCCTACGGGTGGCATGCCTACGGATTTTCCTTCTCTAAAAACTACGTGCGTGTTATGGACGGGTGCGTGTTATAGAGCGAAAAATACGGTAGTTCTTGGTATGAGCTTTCGTGTGCATGCACACTTCTTCGTATCTGAAGAAGTGTGCATGCACACGAAAGCTCATACCAAGAACTAACTTAGTTGGTCTTTAAGGTGCTACTGGAAGGATTTTTTTTATTTTTCATTTTTCCTGCCATCCATTGAAAATGATCTATTACTAGCCTGTGAATTGGTAGTCACAATTTCACACTAGAAACGCAGCAGATTTGTTCTACCTAAGCGTCCACGTTGCAGGAAATGTACACTTTCAATTCCCAAAATCGTCTAGTGGTGTGTTCATTTAAAAAATAGATTTTCATTTGACAACTGTGGCAATGTGGCAATGCTCTCATTCTCACTCATCAGAGCCAATGAAAAGATAGGACAAACACCAGTCTGAACATAAGCAAAGGAAACTGTTCTCAGCATGGAGATAGTCACCGAGGCCTATTAAATAACTTTTGAACAGCATACCTATCAGTTGACTCATTTAAAATTGGAATATAATTGTAAGCTTGATGCAGCTAACAATTTTCTGCTGTTGAGCTCTTTACTGCTTTGATTTGTATTATTGTGCCTCATTCAAATAACATAATACATGTTCAGTTTCTAAGATTAGAATTTTCAAAATAGATTTGTTTGTTTAAGACATATGAACACTAAAGTTAGTAAAATGGGACTGATTTAGTCAAGAGAGGAAAGTGGGCTGTTGCTTCACTCAATAGTCAATGCTTGTTTGGGTTTTCTTCATTATGGCACAACCAACAAAAAAGCGCCAAGAGGAAGAAAACAAGCCAGACATTGATGTGGCTATGACAGACAACTGGTACTTAGCTGGTACAGAACTCTGGTTGTTTGGTGTTTGTTTGCAAGTTGCTTTGAGCTGCCTTGGGCAAGATAAAGCAACTAACAAATTTAATTGTTATTAATAAAGCTTCCAGCTGCTAGGAAATACCATCAAAACACACAGAACTGAGTGCCACACAAGCACACAAGCCACTAATGAGAATCTTCCCACCCAAATTATTCCAGTAGATTTTGCAGTTCCAGCTGTAGGAGTAGTTTTTTTAATTCCTATATGGCTTATTGTGTGCAGCATCCACCTCCCTGTGTGCTTAGACTGAGCACTGAACCATGATGGAAGCTTGCCTCCTTGAAACCTAGCTTGTACTTACATTACAACACATTGATATAAATAAGAAAGGGCTCATCCAGCTTCAGTAAACACTCAGGCTCACTCTTGATCTAAGTGGGAGACTATCAACAGTCTAATAGAGAAGTGTTAATGAGGAGGCAGAGAAGCAATCGCTTCATAGCTGTCGACATTTTAACTTTATCTACCTCGCTGAATCTGTTTTGATGCTCTGAAAGCCTTAACATCCCATCTTCTTAAGACCCATTCTTTATAGTACCCTTTTCAGTGTTGTTTATCATTTAGCACAGAGAATGCTTTACAGTCTTCTCATTGCATTCATTCTCACAAGAGCAAACAAGAACAAGGAGACTGGTTCCAATTTGATCTATTAAAAAACTTAACACTCCAGTCCTTACAGCTGTGGCAACAGCGAAAGGAGTAAGGCTCTCTGTGTCAGTGCAAAGGGCATCCCTTTGGTATGATGGGGACCTCCTATAGTAAATAGCAGCATCTTAAAAAAGCCTTGGCTAATTGGCCACTGTAGTCCATGAGCTGATGAACTCCAGGGCTTTCTGGAGGAGACCAATTAGCAAGATCCATTTCAGTCTGGTTTCAGGCCTAGTTATGGGACAGAGATGGCTTTGGTCACCTTGGTGGATGACTTATAAAGGGAACTGGATGGGAGGTGTGTATCCCAGTTGGTTCTACTGGACCTTTTGGTGGCTTACAATACCAATGACCATGGTATCCTTCTGGGTCACCTTGCTGGGATGGGATGGAAGGCACTGTTTTACAATGGCTCTATTTCTTCCTGGAGGGATGAACTCAGGTGGTGCTGCTGGAGAACTCCTGTTCAGTGTCTTGGCTGTGAGCCTGCAGGATCCCCCAGGGTTCTGTTCTGTCCCCCATGCTATTTAACATTTACATCAAACTGCTGGGAGAGGTTGTCCTGAGTTTTGAGGTTTGGTGTCACTAGTATGCTGATGACACCCAGCTGTTATAGCCCCGTCTGAGTCCCATTGCCAATTAAGCAGACTATGAGGATGAAATGGTTGTGCAAAAAGCTACTTAGTGGGCCCCAACCTCCTGCACAAAGCCATAGATTATGCTGTGTGCCTCATTCCTTTCTGGACAACCTTCTGAGGGCTACATGCTAGTGGTGGTTCTGGGCAGAGGCAAAACTGGGCAAAACTAGTTTCCACACATGCATACTATCCTCTCTAGCCCCCATCCAGGCATTATTAGAGTTCAAGGACACATTCTCATTACACAAAAATACTCATAGTAGGAATCAGGTGAGTGAGAGGTGTGGCCTGGAGAGAAGGGGGTGTGGCCTAGGGTGAATTCTGAAGGCCAGGTAGAAAAGTAAGTAACGTTGCATTCAGCCCCCAGGCCTGAGGTTTCCCACATCTGTCACAGATATTCAGGCAACAGAAAAAAGCACTCTGCAGACACATTAAACAGCAAAGCGGCAGTCTAGGCAATAAGATCAGAGGTCTATGCTTTCACATAAATCACAACAGAATAAGATATTTGTTCTTTGTTCAAGAAGGCTGAACAGTGACCTTTTGGTACAAAAGATATGCTCAAAAATAATTTGGAGTTTTCATTGGCAACTGAAGATAAGCCATGTAGTTGAGACAGAGCATTAATCGGAAGACATAGCGCTGGACTAAATAGTCTCATTATTTAAAACTTCCTTTTTTTCTGTCTCTCAGCATAATAACAGAGACATTTCTAAGCCTCACAGTTTCCTATAAAGACAATTACTGAACTAATTGGGGTCAGCAGAAGCTCTTACTGAAGAATGGCTTTATCCACTGAAGGCCAAGTAGCCCAGCCATCAGTGAATAGTTTTTAAGTCACAGTGGACAATAAAACAGCTGCCACAAATTACATTCAGTGCATTTCAGAAGAGCAGGGGATTAAGAGTTAAGGACTGTATACTCAAGTCCAATGGAGCATGGCATAGCAAGCTTTTAAAATAATATATAAATTGTCAGTCACTGTACTCTTCTTATGGTCTTGGTTTATGGACTAATAGCTTGATTTATTGGTGTTTTTTAAGCACATGTTGGATGGCCATCTGTCACGGATGCTTTAGTTGACATTCTTGCATTGTAGGGAGTTGCAATAGACGACCCTCAGGGTTCCCTCCCAACTTTACAGTTCCATAATTCTGTGGTTCTATGATTTGTTAGAATTGTGCATTATTTTATACTTTAAAACTGTGACTTCTTATCGTTAGCCACCTTGATAATAATAATAAAGTCACAATATGGATAAACTTTTTGACACAGGACAAGAGCTCAACAAAATATATAGCTAATTTAGAACATTTCTGTATTCCTTGTGTCTTCCCAAACCTGTCTCTAATAGGTTCATCCTTGTATAAGCCCCAACTCTTGTATTTTTACCCTCACCCTCTTGTTCCTAATGATATGTTACAGGGGAAGGGGATGCCTTTTGTCCAAGCTCTCTGTAGAAACAATCTTCTAGTTTTTGAGTTGTTTATTGTTGTTGTTGTTATATTGATTAGGTACTATTTATAAAGGTTAGTAATGACAGCATCTTAAAAAGCAGAGACATCACCTTGCCAACAAAGGTCCGTATAGTAAAAGCTATGGTTTTCCCAGTAGTGATGTATGGAAGTGAGAGCTGGACCATAAAGAAGGCTGATCACCGAAGAATTGATGGTTTTGAATTATGGTGTTGGAAGAGACTCTTGAGAGTCCTATGGACTGCAAGAAGATCAAACCTATCCTTTCTTGAGGAAATCAGCCCTGAGTGCTCACTGGAAGGACAGATCCTGAAGCTGAGGCTCCAATACTTTGGCCACCTCATGAGAAGAGAAGACTCCCTGGAACAGACCCTGATGTTGGTGAAGATGGAGGGCACAAGGAGAAGGGGACAACAGAGGACGAGATGGTTGGACAGTGTTCTTGAAGCTACCAGCATGAGTTTGACCAAACTGTGGGAGGCAGTGGAAGACAGGAGTGCCTGGCGTGCTCTGCTTCATGGGGTCATGAAGAGTCGGTCACGACTAAACGACTAAACAACAATAACAATAAAGGTTATGTTCCAATATAATTCATCTTTCAGCTTCAAATATCTGGCAATGCTAATTAAGAAAAAATCATGTTAAATATACTTTAGATACTCCCCCAGCCTGGCCTAATTCATTTGTTACGTTATTCCAGTTAACTGGAAATTGCTAGGAAGATTTGCCAGTTTCACTCAGTATCCTTCAGTGCCCTATGACTGCAAAAGGGGGAGAAAGTTCTTTAAACCAATCATTTCACTTGGCTTCAATGGAACTACTTTGGAGTATGTAATGCAAGGGTTATTACATAAATGTTAATGGGTTGAATTATTTATGCCAGCATTTTTTAACATTCTAACTGAAAAGTTAGCTACCTTTCTTTTCTGGCTGTCATTCCTATCACTGTAGTGGCATAGCTCAACTTTTCACAGTAATTCTTTTTTTTTCTTCAGAAGAGCACCAAATTTACATAGATCATGGACTAACTCAGAGTACAGTAAAACAGAGAAAAAGGAAGGTTTTGGCCCACTCTGCACTTCAGGAAGTACTGAAGACTTTTTATGTCACATTTTATGTTGTGACAAATGCACATTAGTTACTCTGACTGTACAATGTAGAGTCATGCTCAGCTTACGGTTATGTGCAAATTGAGCTAGTGTGGTATATAGATAGCATGCAGTGTTTGGATGTGTGTATCCCAAGTTATTATCCACTCTCATGTGGCTCTTTGGGTTGAATCATTATTTCTCAGCCAGTCGCTTGGGGCTTTTGTTCAGATAAACAATAGTGAACTCCCATGGTTGCCTCCATCTTTTTCCCCGCTCTTCATATAAATTGTTCTAAGAACGCTCGTGGAAAATGGCATATTTCAAAATTTACTCATATCTATCTTTTGCCTTAGCTAAAAAACAAACAAACCCCTATCTCTACCTAACGTTCATTCATCTACCCTGCAGGAGACCTGTGTAGTTTTCTTATACATGTAAAGAGCTACACATGAGCAAGGCTTTATTGAGTATTAAATATTAATGCAGTAATTCTAGTTACTGAGTCAAATTTACTGTGAAATCCAAAGCAGCCTTATAGTCTCATGGGAAATGAATAATTCCTGTCTGACACCATGCATTTGCAAGTCTTTGGAGGGCCTTATTTAGCACAAATGGAAAAAGCAAAACCAGAAGTTAGATTCTCATCCCTCTCTAAAGGTATTGAAGGCCTTCCACAGTTCGCATAAGCTCTAGTAAACAAGAACTGTGCCTGACCTATCCATTTTCATTTCAATAAGTAGAATGTTGTTATATTAGTCCAAATATTAAAGGAAATCAATGCTGAATTATCTAATGATGTCCAGGACATGTGTGAACCTATCCACAAGTAACAATAAACTCCCATGTGTAAGAAAAAGAGGATATCAGCCATTTGCTGTGTTCCCATGCAATAAGTTGTAAGGTCATCATTGTGTCCAACCAGTGCTTTTTGCTGGAGGGGGGGGGGACGCAAGGGTACTCCTAAACATATTGTGAATCTAAGTTTGGCTTCATTGAGGGGCAGTATTTCAATATGAGTTGGAAAATGAGAGTACCCCAAACATTTTTATTTTATTTTATTTGGGGGGGGGGAGCACTGTCCAACAATATTGTTTTCAAAAATCACATTTTCAGCCTGCTCTTTCCTTCAGGAGATCAGGGTGACATGTATCGTGGTTCACTGCTTTCTGCCTGTGAATTAAGTGAGAAATGGTCACTGGCCCAAAGTCACCAGGATGCCGAGGAGGAGGACTGAACCTAGGTGAGGTCTCCTCATCTAGTATTCTACACTACATTGGCTTTTCATTTTTCTTATTTTGATTGAAGTTCTTAGCAGCCTTGAAAGACTGTTTACAGTGGAATTCTGGGATATACACACAGGTCCCACTTTACGAACACAATGTGCTCCCTGGAAATGGTTCATTAGGCAAACGTTCGCATAACAAGTCAACAATTTCCGTTCACGTAACAAGTAGATGATTTCCCATTGATTCCTATGGGGAAATCCCATTGATTCCTGTGGCAAAATTCCTAACCACAGATTCTGTGGTGCATATAGTGAGATTTGGATACAATTACTTATGCTCGGATAAGTGAACTTCGCATAGCGAGTGTTCGTAAAGCGGCACATGCGTGTACAGCTTTTAAATAAATTCACATACACTCTATCACTGGAGAGCACCTGTTCACCCCCATTTTGTCCCCCACTCCCATTTTGGCATTTCTGTACTGGAAAACTTAGCCTGACCATTGATAATGTATTTAGACATTTTGCGGTGGGGGGTGGGGATGGGGTAGATGGCTATAACCCTAAGTTGTATTCTCTGCAGAGGCATACCAAGGTCCTCTTTACCTATTCTGTATAGCACATATTGTGGGGGGAGGGTAATACCCTTGTCTCCTTGGCAACAAGTAATCATCTATGTGTAGAGAAGGAGATAAGTAGCTGCTAATGCAACATCAGCGAGTCAATCAATATGCACTGCTGGCTGCATACAGTATCCAAAATGTGAATGCTTTCCCCCCCCTTCCCCCTCTGCATAAATGACATTTTAGATTTACTTGCAGAGACCACGGAAACAGCAAAGCAGGGATAAACAAAGAAATGGCACAATTCAAGGATGAGCAGTGCCTTCAACTCACAAGCTCACATCTGCAATGCATTATGAACCAGAGGCCCACAGCTAATTTGCGTATGGTAAACTCATGCATAATAAACATACTGGAAGACCACAGCAAAGCCAGGAAGATGGGGGGAAGGCTAGTTGGGCATCCGACTAGGACAAAGAGGGCCTGGGATAATAATAATAATAATAATAATAATAATAATAATAATAATAATAATAATAATGGTTGTGATCAAGGGCTATATCTCTCAGGTTGAATAACAACAGTGGAGTAGCAGGGGAAGCAGAAATATACTTCATATTATTTGCAGACAAAGGATTGTAACCAATTAAGCCTGGGGAAGGCATGTAGGATTGTATTTTTAAGCCTAAGGGAGCTGGGCATGTTTAGCCTGGAGAAGAGGAGGTTAAGGGGTGATATGAGAGCCATGTTCAAATATATAAAAGGATGTCATATAGAGGAGGGAGAAAGGCTGTTTTCTGCTGCTCCAGAGAAGCGGACACGGAGCAATGGATCCAAACTACAAGAAAGAAGATTCCACCTAAACATTAGGAAGAACTTCCTGACAGTAAGAGCTGTTTGACAGTGGAATTTGCTGCCAAGGAGTGTGGTGGAGTCTCCTACTTTGGAGGTCTTTAAGCAGAGGCTTGACAACCATATGTCAGGAGTGCTCTGATGGTGTTTCCTGCTTGGCAGGGGGTTGGACTCGATGGCCCTTGTGGTCTATTCCGACTTTATGATTCTATGATTCTAAGCCATACACAAGGTAGCCCTATTTAAATTAATGCAGCTAAGGAAGTTGTGCCAACTGATTTCAAAGAATCTACCTAAGGAAAACTATGTTTGGATACAACCCAGATATTTTGTCAGATAAGCTAGATTCCTGATGCATGGATGCACAAACATTCAAGGTCCTGATAAGCACGTATCACTAGTGTGGCATGGCAAGAAAATTTCTGAACCTTAATGAGTACAGTGCTACCTCGGGATGCGAACGGGATCCATTCTGGAGCACCGTTCACATCCTGAATAGAACGTAAGATGTGACTGTGTGTCTACGCATGTACGGGTCACATTTTGCCACTTCTGCGCATGCGCATGACGTCATTTTGACCGTATGCGCATGCGCAAGCAGCAAAACCCGGAAGTAACATGCTCTGTTACCTCTGGGTCACCACGGAGCGCAACCTGAAAATACTTATCCTGAAGTATATTTATCCCGAGGTATGACTGTATATATGCATGGTGTGTGTGTGTGTGTCTTGTGTGTGTGTGTGTGTGTGTTGTGTATGTGTATGTGTGCAGTGGCATGAGGAGTGGTTACCCAAAGTGGTAGTGGCGCCCTCCCAGAGTGGGCAGAAAGAGGGAGAGGGGAGGTCAGGAAAGCTCTGGATTGGCAGCATCAGCATCCCACAGGTGTTCACATACATGCAGGGACATTACTTCCGCCATCAGTCTAGAGCTCCCACAACCTCAGTGCTGCCTCGCCACTGTCAGGAGAGCACACCTGGAAGGGCAGAGCTCTCGCTCAGTTTCTGTCTCCTCTCTCATTCACACACAGCTACTGGTGAGACTTACTCCACAATAAGTGTACATAGGATTCCAGCCTTTGCATATACTGCAGCTTGCAAAGGTCTATGTTCAAAACTAAGGTCCCATCTGCACTATTTCATTTAAATTAATAGCCAAAAACAGGGCTTTTTTTTCAGCCAGAAGAACTCACCAGAACTCAGTTCTGTCACCTCCCAGGTGGATGCCATTGCCATTATAGGAGAACAAGGGAGGCGTTCAGGGTGAGTTGCGGCACCTCTTTTTCTAGAAAAATGGCACTGGCCAGAAGATTCACAGGAAAAGGGAGAGCAGTACAGTGGATACAGTATTGGATTTTAAACTGTGGAAGTCCTCATACAATTCAATTGGGTCATCTTAGATGAGTTGCTGCTATCAGAAAAAATGGAGAGTCTAAGTTATGTTTTATTATTGTTGTTGTTGTATTTTATCTTTTAGTAACTGTCCCTGGAAATCTTTGACTATTGGACACTATAGAAGTGTAGTTAATAAATGAGTTGCATGAAGGAAGGGAACTAATTGATAAACCAAGGACTAAGTGCTTGGTCTTATGTACACAATACCCAATAGAGACTGATCTACTGGGTCAAATGCCACACTAACCTCAGTCTGCCCTGACCCTTCCTGCCTTCTTATAGCCAGTCTAGTCAGCTTCCCCAGCAGGGATCTGTGCCTGTAACTGGCTTTGGCGCCACATGCTGTTGGCCTCCATGCCTGCTGCACTAATAATCCCCGTGGGCACCAGCAACCACTCACAATATCGGCTGCATGCAGTCCTACAACCAGTCAATACGAAAAGATCAACAACAGCTTGAGGAGCAATACGTATACATGGGTCTGACGGGGTGGAGAGGATAAGTGCCTAGTGACTGAACTAGACCCTTTGTTTGTGATTACACAGCATAGAAGCTTAAAGCAGCAGTGTGGAAACTATCTCAGTATTCCATTATGTGTAGCGAAACGCCAACACAGAAGGCACTGAAACCACTTCATAGCCATTACGTAAGGGGGAATGGCTTAATATCACCAACCGCCGCAAAAACAGTATTCGTTTCAAATGAGCCTCTGCAACTAGGGTCCTTTCAATGTGTCGGAAGGAGGAATTTGCACTTGACTACTAATTTATTTAACTGAATACTGCACAGGTGCTCCCAGGCAACCTAAACAGCCGCAACGTAAGATGCTGCTGATAGCTGTCTGGCTGCGTCTCATTTCAGAAGGAATCATCAGAGTTGGGGAAGAATGAAATGAGGCTGTGATCGGAGACTGCATTTCATTTTCATGCGGCGAAACCAGGCAATTATATGCCATTATTTGACAAGTCCCATATTGCTAACACACTGGGATGAAGCTCCGTGTTTCATGAATGCTGCTCATTTCTAAACAAAGAGTTACAGTTACTGGCCATAAATATATCGTGTGTTATTGGCTTTTTAAAAAAATAAAATAAAAATCAAGCATTGTTTCAGGTGATGTATTTGAATGCCACTCCTATTCATTTGTAGTGCGACAACACCCATTTGCTTTCACTTGGATCTGTGAAATATTGTAGGGTTACTGGGGTGTGGGGGTGTGTGCTCCCTGCCCCCCCCCCCCGCCCACCCTTGTAACCTTGTGGAAAATGTGCCAGCAGAGGGAAGCTGTTTCAGCCCTAAATCATGAGTAATATGTTAATGATGTAGCATAGGGCCTGGCAAAATAATGTCAACATAATCTGCAATCTGTACAGCAAAAATGAAATGTCAGCCAATTCCACCAAATGGCAAATGATTTTTACTGTGCAAAGAAACGCCTTATAAATCTGTTAGCTCAGGCACGACAAAACAAAAATGGGAAATTAAAGACTTTCGCGGAAGAAAATCAATGCAACTACAACTTTTACATTTCCTCAAAGCCAAGGAGTAGGGCTTAGCTGGAAGTTGTTTGTTTTCACAGAGCCTCCCCCTCTCCCGCCCCTCGCCCCTTTACAGTAGATATGCTTGATTGATCTAAAGGCAGAAAGATATAAGAATCAATACTGTGTTAATGTCCAAAAATGAATTACTTTTAAGGAAAGTGTTTGTTTATTTTTCTGTACAAGTACAACACCAGAACAACGCCCTGTATGAAAATACGATCTATAAGTATTTTGCTAAGGTGCTAAATAAATGTATTGGACCAGTAAAATCAATGGGCTGTGTCTGTAATGCTCTCAGGCAGGCTAGCTATTTCCTGGATCAAGTCCAGCTCATTTTTAAAAGGACAAGGCAAAGGAAGTCTGATATCAACATTGTCTCTAGGATGTCACAAATGGTATCTCGCATCCAGCTGGGAAAGAAGCAGGGAGGGTAACTATCACATGTCCTTCAAATATTAGAGAGAGAAGTCGATAAATTAGCAGTGCTGGATAGAAAGTACAGTGGTACCTCGGATTAAGTACTTAATTCGTTCTGGAGGTCTGTTCTTAACCTGAAACTGTTCTTAACCTGAGGTACCACTTTAGCTAATGGGGCCTCCTGCTGCCGCTGCGCTGCCGCTGCACGATTTCTGTTCTTATCCTGAAGCAAAGTTCTTAACCCGAGGTACTATTTCTGGGTTAGCAGAGTCTGTAACCTGAAATGTATGTAACCTGAAGCGTATGTAACCCGAAGTACCACTGTAGTTTTCATGGATTAGCATCCCACCCGCAACCTAAAGTTGCAGAAGACCAGTAAAGCTTTATTACTTAATTTGGGCAGATTGTGACCAACTGGTTTATAGGGACCCAGGTGGTGCTGTGGGTTAAACCACAGAGCCTAGGACTTGCCGATCAGAAGGTCGGCAGTTCGAATCCCTGCGACGGGGTGAGCTCCCGTTGCTCAGTCCCAGCTCCTGCCAACCTAGCAGTTCGAAAGCACAAAGTGCAAGTAGATAAATAGGTACTGCTCCAGCGGGAAGGTAAACGGCGTTTCCGTGCGCTGCTCTGGTTCACCAGAAGCGGCTTAGTCATGCTGGCCCCATGACTCGGAAGCTGTCTGCGGACAAACGCCAGCTCCCTCGGCCAATAAAGCGAGATGAGCACCGCAACCCCAGAGTCGGTCACGACTGGACCTAATGGTCAGGGGTCCCTTTACCTTTACCTTAACCAACTGGTTACTGAATATTACTAGAACAGGGATAATTCTAACCAGTTTCAGAATCAGTCATAGGAGCATAGGATGCTCTGCCGTATACAGAGTCAGACCAATGGTCCACATAGCTTAGTATTATCTACATACTGATGAGTAGTGGCTCTCCAAGGTTTCAAGCAGAGGCTTCTTCCAGCCCTACTGTGAGATGCAAGGGTCTGAATCTGGGGCTTTCTGCATGTAAGGCAGATGTGCTATCACCGAACAATGTCCTTCCCCCTATGCTCCTATGGTTTTTGTTGACCAATGTCATCTCCAGGAATCAACCCAATGGCTGGCATGTCAGACTAGGACCTGGGAGATCGGACTTCAAATCCCCCTCAGCCATGAATCTCACTGGGGAACCTGGGGCAGTCACTGCATCTCAGCTTAGCCTACTGTACAGGGTTTTTGTGGGGAATGGGAAAACCATGTAATCACCTTGAACACCTTAGAGGAAAAGGTGGCAAAAATTTAAAATGAATAAAGTGTCTGGTGAGAGTGTACTGGTAAAGAGTATCCATAGGAGACAGCAATTGAAAGATGGGGAAGGAGTAATTGTGAGATGAGGGATTTATGCGGAGGAAATTCTAACTCCTTCTTGGGATGTAAGGATTACAATTGTCCTCATAAAGAAAGAGTAGATAATCTATTCACATTAGATATGGTGGATATTTAAGCATTAGGTCATGAATAACCCTTTGAAAAATATAGAGTATTCTCTATCATTTGCATGACAAAATGAAGCTAATTGGGAAGAAATGCTTTTTGAATATGCAGCATTGCTTCAAAATTTCAGCATGTTCTGTTCCAAAGGAGAAAGCTCTTCAGCAATTCAAAACTACCAACAATTTTCTATCGAATTTCACATTCTACAGTGAATTGCTGACAAAAAAGAAGACGTAGTAGTGAACAGTTAATTGGTCACTTCAAAAATCTCAGCCTTTCAGTAGTTTGAGAGTTTAATTATAACTGAATGACTGAAGAGTTTAATCATAAACTCATCTGAGATTCTTCAGAAGCTCTCAGGTGAAATCAAACACTGCATTTTTATGCCACATCATACTGAATAAGTAATTTCTGAAGAATGATTGGGGAGGTGGGTGTATCACTTTATTGAAAGTGTTTGCATACAGAGGTGTAGGTTACTTAGAAAATTGGGCTTAAAGAACTTAGCTTGTGCATGCGTGAGTGTGTATGAAAGTGACAGACTGCATATACATTGGGGAGGGTTGTGTTTGTTGTTATTCAGAGGCATTCTGTCTCATCTCTGTTCCTGGGCATAGTATATTGTCCAACCCCAGTTATCTATGTTTTTGATAATCATTACTACTTATGGAGGCCAATTGCGGTATATACTATTAGCCATATGTGTGAAGTCATACTTCCTTTTGTCTGTCTCCCACCATTCAGATTCCCTGGATGACCATTGTTTCTAGTATTACCTACTTTCGCCACATTTTCCATAATTTTATACACTTCTTTCATATTCATCCTTACTTGCCTTTTCCCTAAACAACTCCAAACATCATCTTTCCTTGTAACAGAGTTGCACCAGCAACCTGATCATTTTGGTTGTCTTTTTCCTCTCCTGTGCCAATGGACTGAGTTTTTAAAATAAAATATAATAAAATAATTTAGCATCATTCCTGGGACAAAACCTGTGGATTAGAATAGTAGTTGGTGGGACCACAAGGAGTATCTAGTCCAAACCTCTGCAATGCAGGAATCTTGAGCTCAATGTGGGGCTGAAAACCACAACCTTGACATTAAGAGTCTCATGCTCATCTACTGACTGAGCTATCCCTCAAGTGCCATTGGGAATTAAGTGTGCCATAAAGCGAAAGTATCATCATTCAAGGCTTGTTGGGTATTGTACTGCTGTGAGGAGTAAACTACAGACCCCAGGATTCTTGAGGGGAAGTACTGTGCTTTAATTGGCTGGTGTGGATGTGGCAAAAGTGAGTCATTTTATCCTATTATGTCCTCAAAGATTAAAGATGCCACAGGGAAAGATTTTCCCAAGATGTTCCAGTCCTGTGAGGATATAACACATCACATCTAATGTGCTGCATATAGGGACCTCTCGATTTTTTACTTTTATGCATGATGGGTGTATGGGGGAGCGTTACTGGGAATGCAGTGCACAAGGAGGGGAGGCTTATTTCTTTCCTCTGCAGTGCTATCAGAATAAAGATCATGCATGCAGCTAGAATGCTGGCAGCGTGGGGTTTCTGCTGACAATAATGAACGAAATAAACTTTGTTACCGTATACAGTGGTACCTCGGGTTACATACGCCTCAGGTTACAAACGCTTCAGGTTACAGACTCCGCTAACCCAGAAATAGTACCTTGGGTTAAGAGCTTTGCTCCAGGATGAGAACAGAAATCGTGCTCTGGCGGCGCGGTGGCAGCTGGAGGCCCCATTAGCTAAAGTGGTGCTTCAGATTAAGAACAGTTTCAGGTTAAGAACGGACCTCCGGAACGAATTAAGTACTTAACCCGAGGTACCACTGTATTAGGAACAGGAACAGCAAGGTCTTTATGTGAACCAGAGGTTTTCAATCTTTTGAGTCCATGGCTCCCTTGACCAACTACATTCTGTCTGCAGCACCCCTGTGGGGCTCAAGGACCCACTTATGTCACCCCTTGCCTCCAGAGCTGGCAACCTCTTACCCTTTCTTGAACACCCTCCCTTGTGGAGTGTTCCCTCGGCCTCCTCTCCTCTCTCCTCTCCTTGGGAGTCCTCCTTGACAACAACTGCCCTGCCACCACCCCTGGTCTCTGAGGTGCCTCCCCCAAAGAAAGGTGGCTCCACACACTGCCCCACTGGGGCCTGGGACTTGTCCACCCATTCCTAACAGCAAGGGCTACTGGACTGCCTGGCTGGGATCCCTTGCCCACTTGGCTACTTACTCCAAGGCTGCTTCAGCTCCTGGCAACCAGCATCCCCTGACTAGCACCAGAGGCAGGATTTACCTGAGGAGCTTGTAGCCAAACAAACAGCTGTGAAAGCCTTTGGGAGGCAGAGATGTGAGAGGGATTCGGAGGAGGGAGAGAAGGTAAGAGGGACAGAGGCCAGTGTTGCCCATGGCACCCCTGACCATCATTCAAGGCACCCCAGGGTGCCACAGCACACTGGTTGAAAACCACTGATGTAAACAATTCTATTGACAAGAAAAAACAGGAGGGGTGTGTGTGTGTGTGTGTTGTGTGTGTGTGTATGTGTGTGTTGTTTATATGACCTGTACCCAACAAGATGAAAACACTGGATACAATACTGGAATCATCAATTCTTTTTCAATCTGATGTACAGAATTGTTAAAAAATGTGACAGACTATTAGAGTCAAAATATGTCACCACATGAAAATCCCTGGAAGATTTTAAATACTGCTGAAGGGCAGTAAAGGAATTTTAATAATACTAATACTACTAAGAATAATAATTATGCAGGTCATCATATTATTCCAGGACTGTTACATGGACATCTTGTGACTTTGTGATATAATCTCTCTTTTAAAAAATCTGTACACCAAGTCCTTGAATATTATGAAAATATGTTCTAAAAACTCTACTTAAATAATTATGTCCAATAGCTTTCTTAGCTGCTTTTCTCATTTGGGTTACATAGTACTTTTGTAGTAGCACTATGGTTTCCATGCTATACAAAATTTCTTCTGTTTGCCAGATTATAAGAACTTCCTGCTACCTGAAAGAAGAATCACAGCAGCTACCACTGTAACAAACCAGGAGAGGGCAGGTGTGGATCTTGCTTTATAGGCAACAAATCCAAGTAATAAACTATAAAATGATGTGTTCCAAGAATACACTATTGTTAGGGGAAAACAAGGATTTCCACTTCCAGCTTTGTCCTTCCAGGTCAACACTAATATGTGTATTAAAGTGAGGTGAATTATGCAGGCCAAGAGAATTCTGTGCAGAAAATGTCAGAAAGAAAAAACAAATCGGCAGGATGTAAGTTTCCAAAAATGGCTGGTTGAAGAAAGGGTCAGCAGCCAAATCAGCCAGCCCTTAAGGATTTTGAGACTTGAACTCTCTTGACGCTCTTCTGAAAAAAACATTCTCTCTCTGTAAAATTTTAAAAATCAGTCACATGTTGTAAGCAAGATATTGCACTTTTGAAAACTCACAAAGTGTTCTATTGATTCTTTCTTAGGACAGGGCACATACATTTAAAAAAACAATAACATGGAAGGCTGTTATCTGGCCCTCAGGTTAGCCTCCCTGCCCTAATATTTCCACTTACCAACTTCATCTGTCATCCAGGCTTCTCTCTCTGTTTAACCCCTTCCCAGTTCTACACTGTCCCTTTCCTCCTGCACCACCTGCGGTCTCTTTTTCTGGCTGCCTCCTTGTGTTTTAGAGCCAGAAATGTCCTATCAGTTTACATATTTAGCGGCATGTAATTTGCATAGAATTACCTAGGGCATAAGGTGTTTAAATGGCAAACAAACTGTTGGGCATGTAGTATTATTACACGGGAACAGATTATTGTCAAATATGGAGAGTGAGCTGCTCAGAAACTGACTATACCAATATCAAAATCTTGGAAATGGAGACTTACATTCCTTTCCTCGTGTTCTTTGGGCTTTGCCAACATAGTTCCATTTTTTTTTTCTACAACCACAGATTGACAAAAAGTGTCACTATTTTCATTTTAAAGCTAGAATTCAAGAAATTCAAAACAATAATTCAAATGATCCACAGAAGTGATTTTTGTGGCTATTTTCAATGTCCGTCTCTTCTACATCATTTATTAAATGGATTTCCCCCATCAACATTAAAATCTTATGAAGATACCGTACGAGGAGAGGAAATGCTGATATGGTTCTGGGCAACTGGAAACAACGGAACATGTCTTTTTTCACTGTCAATACTATACAGATATACAAGCTAGGTTCATCTTACCTATGCCACTTAAATTCCCAGGTCACACAGAACAACTTTATACCTCCCTACTACTTCAAGATGAAAACCCAGATGTTACATACTCAGTTGCTAGATTTTGCGCTGCCATGATGGATATTCGTTGAAGGATGGTTTGCGCCACAAACTAGGCCCAAAATGCAGGACCTGTGCTCCTTCACGCTCCCTCCTTTATAGTTGCTTTTAACTGTTTGTCCTTGTTACTATCTTTTTAAAGTATGTATGCATAATCACCTTTTAATTACTAGTTTTTATCCCTTACCTGTTTTAAGTCTTATGTGTTCAGTTTATCTGTATGTTTTATCTTATGCTTGTCTATGACTAAAATGAAGTTTGATACTGATACATACAGTGGTACCTCGGGTTACAGACGCTTCAGGTTACAGACACTTCAGGTTACAGACTCCGCTAACCCAGAAATAGTACCTCGGGTTAAGAACTTTGCTTCAGGATGAGAACAGAAATCGTGTGGCAGCAGTGCGGCAACAGTGGGAGGCCCCATTAGCTAAAGTGGTGCTTCGGGTTAAGAACAGTTTCAGGTTAAGAACGGACCGCCAGAACGAATTAAGTTCTTAACCTGAGGTACCACTGTACTTGTGGTTTGTTTCATCCAAACAAACCTCAGGTTGCAGTGTCTACGGCCATGCTACCCAAACCTCAGGTTGCAGCTTGTAGTTTGAGTTACAGGCCTGGGTTTGGATGTGATGCTAAGTCAAACCATGCACAGAAGCATCAGGAACAGTGTAGGAACAAAGTGGCTATGTGTTTACCTTTAAACCACAGTTAAATTTATAGATCACTAAAAGATCACTGAGAAAAATGCAAATAAGAGAACACAGGTCATGGTCAAGTCAATGCTAACCAATTTCAAATTCCAGTGATTTCAACGACAGTCATAATCAACAAGCTTCAAAATGCTTAACTTGGCCAAATGCCCAGTTAGAAAGTATAACAGAGCTCTCTCACAATGATTCTGTACATTGCTTCTTCTGCATTGTTGCCTTCTGGATAAGTAGCATGAGTTACTTGAGTGTTTTAATTAGGTAGGCAGTTAATTATGAAGCCTTATTGCAAAGGTGATAGATGTGCTGCAGAATCAGATGGTAGAAACAGAAACAAAATTAAAACTGGCCGCCGGCTTTATGATTCACCAAATCATATGATTCACCGTCTATGGCAAATAATTTCTTATAGTCTTTTTTCACACTCATGCTGACAACACTACTCAGAAGAAGGGGACTACTACTGCTATTTATTGTTATAATATAGGCTTTGACATAGTTGGGATTAAAAACCTCAAAAGTCTCCAACTCAGGAGAACAGGTTCGATTTCTCCTCTCCTTCCCCCTTGGGAAGATAACAGAAGTTGCATGGCAGAAAATCAGTGCTGATGCACACAGAACTCATGACTTTAGCCATTAGGAGCCGCAACATATTAGCAACATCACATTTGCTAAGTCAGTTGGGAAAACTGCAGACCAAGGGCCCAAATGCGCCCCCCCCCCAGCCTCTTCAGTTGGACCTTGGGACTTTCGCCTCCTGGCTGGACAATGTCCTTGAAGCATGATAATGCCTTTTGCTTGCCTGGAAGAAGGATGAAGTGATGTGTGTATATGTCTGACTATATGTGGAAGTGTGGGTACAAACTTTTGCATGGTTGGAGATCAGTGAGTCCCTCCACAGCTTGGTTCAAGGCTGACACTGTATCATAATAGTCAAAGCCAACATGGATATGCTGTCAGTCATATTGCTGTAGACATGTGACTAAGGTATCAAACAGAAGTACAGAATTTGTATACATTGTTTCCCTCCGAATTCAACACAAAAGCTAAAGAGGTGGCTTGGGCACAGTTCTCTGGTAAATTCCAGGTTAGATTATTGCAAAGCACTCTACATGGGGCTAACTTGAAAATGGAATTGATTAGAAGTTGAAAGTAATGCAAAATGCAATGGTTGAAGTGACACCAGTACTGGAGGCATTGCACTGTTCATGAATATTCTTCGAAACCTGATTCAAGGTACTCATGGTGACATACAAAACCCTAAATGAGTTGGGGCCAAATATTTTTGGCACTGAGGTGGAAGAGCAAGGAGCTCTGACAGCTGGACCTCCTCAACCTACTACCCTCCAAGGAGAAAGGATGAAGTGCAGCAACTTCTGAAGACAAAACAAGGAAGGATCCAGACACACCTCTTCTCCCCTTTTTTCATGCAGGAGAAAGGGTTTGGGTTGGGTTTTGGTTTTTTTTTTTTTTGCATGTTTACCACTCATTTATTTTTTAAGAGCAGGCAGACACCTTTGCTGTACTATTTTCAACACCTTCTAAAAGCCTTTTTGTTTAAGCAAGCATTAACTTTATCATACACATTCATTTTAAATCTGCTGATACTCTCTATATTCCGGTAATTTTATTGTCTACTATTTTGTTTTGTATCACTATTTTAAATATACCATTTTATGTAAACCACCTAGAGAGACATATTTTCGATTAAATTGTATATAAAACCTTGTTAAATAATATAAATAAACAGACTTATAAACTGTATAAAATTAAAATGACTTACAACCTTTAAAACATGAAGCTAGAGCAGCCTTGCCTAACCTGGGGCTTTTCCAATGTTGCTGAGCAACAACTCCCATCATCCCTCACCATCATCTGTGTTGGTTGGGGCTGATGGTAGTTGTAGACCAGAATACCTGGAGGGAATGAAAGGCTGGAGTAGAGCTATAGAGAGGAGGAAGGATGGATGAGAATCTATAATCGAATGAATTTGGTTTTTAATCACCACATAAACTTAGTAAGTGAAGAGACATAGCAGAACAGGAATGGAATACATTAAACCAAGGCAAACATTCATTTAAAAGCAAGAGAAGCATAGCTGATGGCCTCAAAAGTAAATATCATAATCTGTGTTCATTACATAATTTGTAATCTGGAGGAGGTAATACTTTAGGTGATAGCAATGCTGCTGAACATTTTAATGCCAAGATATTTTTTAATGCTGAACATATTGCTAAGAATTTTTTTAAAAGGGAAACTTTTCTTTGTGCTCAAAGATCTAGCATGCCACTGCTGCTGCACAATATTCTTGTAACTATCTAGCTGCTCCTGTCTTTTAAGAACCCATTTGAGACTTTAACACCATTTACCATCCACAAGCTACCCTCCAAGGTCACTCAAAGATCACTCAAACCAAACATGTTTCCAGGGTGTTTTTTCAGCAATGTTTAGAGAGCAAAAACATTAGCACTTGAGCACAACCTTTGCTGCTGCATAAAAGTCTATGCCACCTCCAGACTGCCAGCATTTTGTGGGAGGCATTCCATCCCATTTTTTAATAGAAACAAACCCCAACTTTTTGTGATTAGGAAAATTACATTTAAAAGGGTTGGACAATGACTGATTGATTGATTGATTGATTGATTGATTGACAGAAAGGTGTGTAACCTCTCTACAAACAAATTAGAATAAATGTACTATAAAGAGCAGACATCATAGAACCCCTACATCAGCTTTGTGCCAACAAATCAGTATGAATGTTCAGTAAACTAGCTGAAATTCATCTCAACATTTTAGTAAATCTTTTCGCCAACCAGAAACTACAATAACCAACAAGCTAACTACAGTGGTACCTCATGTTAAGTACTTAATTCGTTCCAGAGGTCTGTTCTTAACCTGAAACTGTTCTTAACCTGAAGCACCACTTTAGCTAATGGGGCCTCCTGCTGCCGCTGCGCCACTACTGCACGATTTCGGTTCTCATCCTGAAGCAGAGTAACCTGAAGCACTATTTCTGGGTTAGCAGAGTCTGTAACCTGAAGTGTATGTAACCTGAAACATATGTAACCCGAGGTACCACTGTATTAATTGTCTGTCCCATGTACTTTTCAACTATTAAAGTCTTTAATCTTAATCTTTTTGAGACTAAGATCTCTTTAGGATAAGATATTCTTCCATCCTTAGAATCATAGATTGTTTTGAGGGATGACTGACGTTTAGATAATGCACTGGAGTCCAATATTTTCTAAATGAATTTGGATTATATTGGAGCTCATGATTTCTGTTATATCCTATATTTCAATCCATTTAATGCAAAACCAAACCTCATCCAGCTGTTTCTTAACTGGGTGGTTAACCATACCATTTGTTCTTGCCTATGTCTGTAGTAGAAGAAAACATCATTTATTCTGGGATATAAGCCAAGTTCCTCAGTTTAATAGTGGAATGAGTTTGTGGTTAGACCAATGGACTTTTGAGCCTTAGTCAACTCTCACTGGCCTTGCTCCATGCTCTTGCCTGGCTGGAATGTATCCCTGAACTGTGACCATACCCCTTTCTTCCCTGAATGGAGATGATGAGTGGGTGTAGACCTCTGAGTTTCACATGGCTTAGATGCAGCCTCCTATACAAAGTAAAAGAGAAATCAGCTGCTCTGCCCACTTTGTCCCACCCACCACTGGCATTTGGCCCTGGAAATGTGGCCTTCAAGGGAACACAGCAACCCTCAGCTTGAAAAAGGTTCCCCTTTTGTGTCACCTCAACAGAATGGAGAGATATAAAGAAGAGTCTACAAACGTCACTGGGCTTGATAAGCTCTGCTTTCTTGCTTCCTCTTCATTGCCCTGAGACAATGGTAAAGGAGAGAAATAGCAGGCATTGTATGCGTGTTTGAATCAAGCCCTTCCCTCCATCATTGATATCTGAACTCCAGCTATTTTTGAAAGGGATACTTTTTGCACTCCTAGGTTACCAGCCACAGTTTTTTTAAAAAAGGAAGGTCCTCCCATGGCAGAGCATACTGGATACTTTCCTTGCTGGTTGATTACATTTCTGGTTGCCACTGGCAACTATATTTGTGGACCCCTGGCTATAAAGATGCAGATGGCTTCCATTTCTACCAGAAAAGAATGCAAGTGAATGCTGCAACTGGGACCTTTTTGTTCCAAGAAGCAGAGGAATCTAAAAGGGGAAAAGAAAATACTACGGCATTACTGCCCAGACTCCTCCCTTAACAGCCTTTTCAGCTACCTGAAGCAAAAGCAAGCTTCCCCCCCCCCCCTCGAAAATAGACATTGGGCGGAAAGAAACGGATGAGCAGCTGTAAGCTCCTGCCAGGGCCTGAATAATAGTGGTGAGAATCGGAACTAATGCCAAAATTTTGCAGATATTTTCTGGGGGAAATGCAGCCTCTTCCAGGTGTTCAGGAACAGTCAAATGCCCAAGATGCATGGGCAATGCCAAGCAACTTAAAGAAATCTCCAAATCCCTTTGAGAAGGGAACTGTGTGAGTTATTGATTTACTTTCATGAGAAATTTGCAGCAACCCACTATCGACCATATCCTTTGTGTTGCCTAGACAGAATAGGACAATACTTTTTTGGGTGGCTCTGTAAGAACTATCTTTCATGCATGTATTATGCAGTTAGCAGAACTTCAGTAATATATGAAACAGATATTTGAACTGATCAACCCCTTCCATTTCTTTTCAGCTATGCAGCATCCACACTTATTCAATCAAGGTCAAAATTCCTGTATAGCAATACTACTCGCCCACCCGCTCAGTTCTTCAATATATTTTCTTACAGACAAAACAAGTTAAATAATTGCAACTGCCATCACATCCAGGAAGAAAACTCAAGAGGCAAAGTAATGGTGTCAAGGTCATGTGTATTTAAAAATATAATAATTGAGGATCTGCCCAACAATAACCAAAACTACGTGCAACTACATGCAGGAGAGTTCAAATCAAGTCTATAAGAGAAGTACTCATCGCATCCTCATGGCATGTTAGCAGCCTCACGCTTTGGCTCACAAATAGTCTATTAGGAGAAAATTATCCCTCCTTGTTAAGCAAGCCTTGGGTATGTGAGCCCAACCTGCGCACCTGTTCATCCAGGCATGCCCAAAGCTCCCAGTTTGTAGCTTAGTCCGTTAGGTACACAACTTCCCATTTATTTACTATGGAAATCAATGAAACTAACCCATTTCCTTTACACATGCATGTTGAAACCAATTGTTGTTGCAAGAGCTGTTGTGTTTTTATTTGAAGGCCAAGCATTCCTCTGCTGTACCAGCATGTAGCATAGGAGCCAATTCCTAGGGGCCAAGGTTCCTTCACACACACACACCATGAAAGATTTGAGGGACTGCCCCCCCTCCAGTAAATGGACATTGTTGTTCAAATGGTGTGCATACACAACATCTTGTAATTGATTATGCAGGGTGGAGTTTACTTACCTCCCCTCAAAAATGTATTCAAGTTGGCACCCCTGGCCTGTAGCAAGGTAAATAAGGCCTTCTCACATGTAATGATAAACCATGGTTTAGTGCTACGGTAATGAGCCTCAGCAAGCCTTGAGTCCTGCCTTCTCCTCCTCCAGAATGGTTGTGAAGAGAACGTGAGCTTCCACTGTTTAAACTGAGCAGCATTCCTTGCTATGGTTTGTTCAAAGAAGCCAGAACAAAAAAGTGGTTTATTGTGTTGGCTTGTTAACAAGGAATTAGAAACAAAACATGGTTTTCTAACAAGCCAGATCAAAAAGCCAGAGGTTGCCTCTAACTTATTTGAATAAACCATAGCTTAAATTGTCTCTCCAAGTTCAGACACAAATAGGACTTTAGCTTAGCTTAAAAGCAGATGTTTGTAATCTCCTTGGGACAACGCCAAAGCAGAGGAGGGTGAAGTATTTAAGATTGTTCCTGTAGCACTAAATTAGGTTTTAGCATCATGTGCTAAATGAGCCACTGATGAGAAAATGCAAGGCAAAGTTCTGAAGAATCTTTTGTCAGTTCCACCTCTACTGTGAAACCATCTGACTATGACTGTCAAAGGGATTCCCCATACATTGGATTTTGCTATCAAAGTGAAATGCAAAAAGTCACTAGAAAGTGTTTTGACAGCCTTCAGTTCATTTCAGCTTTTTATCAGCTCTGAACACACTCTTTCTTCTATATTAGCATGCACTCATTTAACCTTTTAAAAAAGCACCAAGCCCAACAATGGTGTGGCTATCCTATACCTCCTACAGTAGCAGAGTCCATTTCTTGAGCCTTCTGTCCCTTAACCACCACCACCCCCATCCCTGAAAGCTATTGCATTTAAATTAAAAGAGATATCATGCTGTAAGGACTTGGGGGAGGACAAAATGCAGCTAGGGCACACTTAGCTTCATTGTGTGGAAAAGCCTCTTGAAGGTCTCTCTCCAGATTCATCAAACTGCATTTTAGATTAAAGTTGCCCCAGGCTGGAATTTCACCGTGAAACTACAAGCAATGCTTCAAGACTACACAGATGCATTGACAAAGCAATATCAGGATAAATAAATGAGAGTTATATAGAAGGGAAAGGATGCTGTCATGCAAGATAAATACAAGCTTGTATCAAGCTTACGGAGACTGCAGCCATAAGATTTTAAAGAAAATATTTTACAGTTGGCTATATGCAGCAGGGATGGGCAACAAGATGGGGGCATCCAAGTGTTGCTGGACCACAACTTCCCTTATCATTGGCCATTGGTGACTGTGTCTGATGGGAGATGGAGGCCAGCAACATCTGGAGGACTGCAGATTAGCCAACCAAATATACAGAATAAGTAGCATCATCAGAATGCTGTTTTCTACAAGAGCAACCAACCTGAAATAAACCTGGCAAACCAGAACAGACCTTAGTTAGCAGTTCTCAAAAATACCATGAAATCCCATCTGTGCAGTGGTGGCAAATTTGTTAAGGGTACATACACACCACACAGTTAAAGCACACGGCTTCCTGCAGAGAATACTAGGAACTGTAGTTTGTTAAGGGTGCTTGGGAATTATAGGTTTGTGAAGGTAAGTTACAATTCCCATGATTCTTTGAGCAAAGTCATGTGTTTTAAATGGTGTACGTGCAGGAGTTTTGTGGCAATCCTCATCATCTGCTGCTGCTGCAGCAGCAGCAACAACAACACTTTTGGTCCCTGAGCTGATGTGCTTTGATTGCTCACCAGCATTCTGAGGGAGTGAAAACCGGCTGCTGGATGCTGAGAGAAACTGTCCTCGGAGAGAAGGTTATTACATTTATAGGCTGCCTTTCTGCCAAAGCACTCAAAGTGATGGTAAGACTTGTGCGATCTGCTTTGTTTGACACTAGAACCCCCATGATTCACTGAGCAGAGCTGGGTGTAAAAGGTATACAAGTAAAAGTACAAAAATTCTGAGTCCAGAGGATTTCTTTTCAGAGCACAGTTCTTTCAAACAAAACAATCTGCTTCTGGTTACTCTCCCCAATAGATTTCCTAATTTAAGTAGTATACTTTAAGGGAGGAAGAGAGTCCTTTTGTTGTTGACAATGTTAAACAAACTGGAAATCAGAAATCCTTGCCAATCTATTCAAACCACCTAGGAATCTACCAGTACATCCAGTGTTGGTCAGTAGGGCAGTGTGGGCTGCACTGCTTACCTTGCTGAGAGGTGGTGGGGAGGTCAGTGCAGTGCAGGCACAGCAAGCAGCAGGGCATCAAGTTGGCACAACAGCCCTGTACCAACTTCTCCACCACTGCTCCCTCTGAGTGACTGTCAGTGACCTCTGCGTTGAGAAGCCAGTTAAACATTGCAGCCCCACTCTACTAACCACTGCTGAGTAGGTCCCTATTTACCTTCTGCCCACCTCTGGCAGTGAGAATAACGGGGAGGCCATGAGCTACTTGAAGGAAGAACTGGCATGATCTCTCTGAAAGCAAGGTAGCTAGGTGAAGGGGTAGAAAACTTGGTTCATGCTGCACCATAAACTTGCATTTACAGGTTATGCCCCAGGCAGCTCTGGATTGGGTCTTGCTGCCATTTCACCCTATATCTAATGCACTACGCTGGTTCTTTGTGAGTTTCTGTGTTTGTCTAAATACTTCTCTTATGTCTTGATTTTTAAAAGAGGTCCAAATGCCTCCTTCAGGTGATGCATCTGGAAAGGAGAGATTATGACATCAGTGTCATAATGCTGATTAGCTGCTGCTATATTTGTTCTTCCTGGAACTCTTTGCTCTTAAGAGAATCAAAAGAACATGCATGGGTAATTAGAGGAGCTATGGTAAAGCACTGGTATAAGTTTTCATCAGTACAAGTAGTGGCATTGGCACAGCTACCATGCCAACAAGCAGTAATAGTGGGAGATGATTCAGGTTAAAAAAATATTACATATTCAGTTGAAATCACACACTGAAGAATGAAGCATACAATCTCCCTGTATGTCTTTGTATGTCTTTTAAAAAGTATAAGAATGTGCCTTTGCTTGATGCAAGAGATTTACACACACATCTCATAGCAATTGATACCAAGGCAGTATCTGTTAACAAAATATTTGGGGGGCTTTCCAAAAAGATGTGCAGATAACGTAGAATTCCAAATTGTTGGCACATACCCTGAATGTTTTTGTCGGGAAGTAAATCTCAAAGAATCCAGTGGAGCTAATATCTTAGGATGCATTCTTAGAACTGCAGCCAATGCCTGTTTGACTTCTTTGTAAAAGTCAGGTGTTGAATGGTTTACTCTAACTTATCTACACATTCACAGAATTTTCTGTTTTCTTTCCTCTAAAATATATGGCATCAAGCCAAAGTGCAGGGAAATAGCAAAAAGAAAAAAATTAAGTAGAAAAAGCCAAGTGAGTCAGACAAGAGAGAGAGAGAGAGAGAGAGAGAGAGAGAGAGAGAGAGAGAGTGTTAGTTGCTGGGGTGGAGAACCAGTGGCCTTCTGAATATTGTTGGACTCCAGCTCCCATTATCCCTGACCACGAACTATGCTGGCTGGGGCTGATGGGCTTGAAGTCCAAAAGCAGCTGAGGTTCATCCACCACAATGCTTTCATTAAGAAGAAACTTAATGCTGGTCTTCAGGAGTTGTGAAACTACCGAATATCTTTGAGAACAAAGAGCTTGTGAGCAGTGAAATTCAAAGTTTGATTTTGGCAAGAAACAGCAATAGTCATGAGAGACATTATTCCATTTCCATTTGCTGCAATAAAAGAAAATAGATGTGTAACGATCCAACAAGCAAACACAAGGACCTGGATTGTATGGGATAAGAGGCATCATAACACTAAGCTAGGAAAAGAGCGTTTGGAAGGCGCCTACAATTGTGAAAAATGATGTCATCATCAGAGTTGCAGTGAGGAAAGACATTTTGCAAGGTGCTGCTAAACACCAAAGAGAGTTTGATATGGCAGCTGGTGATTGTGGCCATTCTTACACTGAAGGGACTTTTCACACATTATGCATGCACAGAAAAGTCTATGGAACCTAGAATATCTCCTGTCCCAGTATCACACAGAAATTGTTGGAGCAGGTCAGCTTCTCACAAGCCCATGCATTCTGAACATTTCACAAGCACTTACTTGATGCTTCCAGTGACTGATCGATTCAACTTGTGGCATCAGTTAAAAGCGTGGCTTAAAATCAAGCATGAGGTTCTGAGAAAAGTGCCTGGAAATGAGATAGCAGTTCAGCAAACCTTAACATATTGGTTTGCATGTGCAGAATTCCTCCCTGTTTTGCTTTATTTTAACTTTTTAAAATAGCACTCGGCAATCAAAAACTTACAAGGGTGGGTTACAAGCATACAATGAAACAACAGCAAATCAATAAACCAGTAAAGGACAGTGACAGAAACTACCAGAGGTTAAAAAGCCTACAAAATAAAAAGGCACCTAAAAAGCAGGCGCCTCTGGAGGGGAAAGGGAGCTCCAAAACTGGTGCACCACAACTGAAAAGCTTGGCATAGAATAAAGTTTACAAAATCAAGTGCATGAATACCACAAGCTAAAAAAATGTAAAAATTCCCTGAAAACCATAGCATTAAACATGTAAGGAAACTGAGGCAGACTTAAAGCCTAAGGAGGCCAGCTTTTATACATGTGTATTTCAGTTGGACAGTTCCTGAAGGCCCAGGAAACAGAAATCTCATCTTTCAATTTACTCTGCAACCACACTCTGTCCCTTTGCATCAGTTCTACACACAATTCCCAGATGCTTACCAAGCAGAGCATATATGCAATGAATTATCCATGTGAGAGCAACCAACCATATAATCCATATGCACAGCCTGGTTAAAAAAACACACACAGAGAGAGAGGCTTCAAGATGCAACAGCAGCAAGAATCCATTTAACAGCCAGGCAGGATCTCCAGAAACAAAGTGGAAGGGAGGGGAGGCAATGAGTGCTTTCAAACAGAACTTGAACATGTAGAGCAGAGATGAGTTTTCCTGCCCTCCTGCCAAGATTTTGACCTAGATCTGCCACTGATTGTACACCATGTTTGTGTTTAGCACCTGCCACCTTTCATTCCTAGGGACCCCAAGGCACATCGGCGTCCCCTTATTGCTGCCAATTCTCAGTTCCACGTTAGCTACAGATTGACAGAGAAAAGTGCTAAACTAAACATTTGATGTCCATATGACAAACTCATCTCATTTTGAAATGTTGAAAATTCTGTATTTAGAAATATAGCGAACACACAGAGAACTTGTTATTTGTAGAAGTAATTGCCATTTAGAGATCCACTGAATACAATGCAAAAACAGGAAACCTGGTAATCATAAACAAAATTGCTATTATGAGGTGATTGTAGAAACTCTGATACTACAGTACTTAAGAACGCAAGTTTCACATAAATCTATTTCCAGACTGACCCAGACTGACCATGTGGCCATCTTATTTTATTCAGAATGAAAGTAAACAAAATGTCAGCAGCATAATCTGTATTAATCCTTCTGAATGGCTTCTAAATAATGTAGAAATGCTGGCTGCTTTCTTCTTTTAGCGTTTAATACATGTGAACATAGCTCACATTCAAATGACCATGGCCTTTTATTCCATGTGGTCACCTTAAACAGGACTGATGCAATGATGAGGTATAGAGAGGCAGCTGCCTCAGGCAGTAGAAGTCCCTGAGGTGGCACCACCATGGGTGTCCCACTCATGCTGAAGAAGCAGCACCAGAATCAGCACTAATTTCTCCTTTGCTGAATCCCGCCCAGCAGGGTGGCAAGGCTTTGCAAGGTCTTCTCCTGGAGGGGAAGCCCCTGAAGACCCTCAAGCCCTGCCATTATAGGAGTGGCAGCAGGACATTTTGCCTCAAATGCCAAAATGCCTCAGGCCACCCTTGACCTGAAATAATTCTAACACCCACTCCTACCACTGAGAAGATCTAAGGGGGTAGCACTTACCTGGGATTGGCTTCCGCTGGAATCCTACAACATTTTACAATACCTTATATTATTTACTAAATATACAAGCTGAACACAGGTGGAGGCTTTATGTTTCAAAACCCTGGACAGTCAAGTCTACTGCCCCATTTTGAAAGCACCTTCTAGACTCTAGAGGCTCAAGAAACTCAGGTGTCTCCCAGTCTCTTTCCAAAAACTGAGTTTCTTCCCTTTCATTCAAATACCCAGATTACTTCATCCTTAGTTGGAGAGATTTATGACACCTACCATTGTTCTTTCCCCCATTCTGAACCTTCCAGAGTGATCCTGTATCAAGAGTAGATAGGTAGCCGTGTATCTGAAGAAGTGTGCATGCACACGAAAGCTCATACCTAGAACTAACTTAGTTGGTCTTTAAGGTGCTACTGGAAGGAATTTTTTATTTTGCCTGTATCAAGAGGTAGCCTCCTAACAAATCAGCTGCCACTGACCCTCATTGTCTTAATAGCCTGGTCTATTAAGAGTCCTTTGTCAAGGCCAAGGCTCTGTCCAAGGATTATCTTAAAGCAAACTCACAGTGATTATCCGTATTTACAGAAATCTGATAGCAAAACTCGTAACATGGGGAATACTACCTACCAATTCTCCCTGGTTCCAGCAGCTCTCATACTTCACCAGCTACCTGATAATTTTAGCTGGAGATACCCAGAATTTAATAGCACCTTCTGCATGCAAAGCATGCACGCCACAGAGCTATAGCCTTACATAATTCCCACTGCACTTACAAGCATGTACAACATTTTGACTTTCTATCTAGAAGATCACAGTTCAAATCCCAGTTCTGTTTTAGAATTTAGGTAGTATTACTATCAGGTCACTATTTCTTGGTATTCATTTTGCTGCCTAATCCAACCCCAGTTAACAATTAAAGCTGCACTCCTAGCCCATTGTCCATTCAGAAGCATGTCCTATTGAATCCAATGGCACTCATTTCCAAGTAAGTGGAATTAGGATTGCTGGCTAAGTATGGGAAGATACCAATGCAGAACTGCATGTTAACTCTTACTGCTGCATGCATAGATCTGTAGAATGCATACTAAACAGGTGTTAGAAGAATGGAGCAGGACACATGATAAGCACACCCACCCACACCCCTGAAACCTCATAGGGTCTTATTAGAACAAAGCAGCAGTTTTTCCTATACAGTGGACCCTCCGGATACAAATTAAATTCATTCCGGGGGTCCGTCCACAACCCAAAAAGTACATAGGCAGAGGCGCTGCTTCTGAGCATGCGCACATGGTTCGTAACCCAAAAGTATGTATGTATGAGTGGTATGTAATGAGAAGGTCCACTATACTTACTTCTTTCCAAATCAGATCTGTGATAGGACAGGGAGAAGACTGCCACCCCTCCAAAACTGATGAGAATCAGTGAGGACCTATTCAAACATTCAAACCCCCTAGGGAGGGGGAGGGGAAAGTGGGGGGGGTGTTTCCATCAACATCTGGATCCTATTCATCCCTGGAACTTGTACTCACATGTGCACATACACACTTCAGGTGCCATACCTCAAGGCGGGGCCCCAAATCTTGATCCCAGTGCAATCCAGAATCTTTACATCGCCAGCAAAAAGAAGCAACTCATTATAATTCCTTGCTATTATTATTCTGCAGTCTTTAGAATTCTAGAGAAATGTTTAATGCAGCCTTCCAACCAAGGAACTAGTGCTAGCACTGAATTTCTGCTTTAGAAAGAAGAAAAGTGTCGCAGCCAAAAGGAATGAAATTTCAGGATAAACTAGAACATTGCACGCTTATGCCAATAAAAGTACTCACACAGTGCATCTCATTAACACTGGCGAGATATGCAGCTGAACTGACAAAGCATGCAAGACTGGAATCAGCATCAAGTAGTTTATTCTTAATGGATTTGGCATGTTCTTCTATGAGAAAGAAACTGTGTGTGCTCTGCTGACATCGATCTAATTAATTTCTAATCAGGAGTTGTGCCAATTGCTTGACACAAGTTAGGGCCAGAGCCAGCTGTTTGGAGGTGCATGTTTACTCAGAACCATCTCTTATGTAATCCTCTGGTAAGATAGGCACCAAACTTAGCTCTGTTGGGGCTCTAACTTTTCTTTGGCCATTTATTCAAGGAGGTTCAGGAAACACAGCAAGGTCTTCAAATGATATGCATAGTTGCCTGCATGAAATCCACACTGCCCATTCTGAGTGAGACCATTGGTCCATCTGGCTCAGGTGGTTTGAAGTGGTTTCAGGCAGGTTTATCTCCTTGTCCTGGGAGATGTCCTGGAGATGCTGGGGATTGAACCCAGGACCTTCTGCACACAAAGCAGATGCTCTACCATGGAGCTCAAGTCCCTGATCAATGGGACTTGAGAACAGAATGGCAGCAGTACTGTGTTGTATCATAATAGGAGTGCACCATTTTTTTAATCTGCACCTCCCATTGTAAATATGGGGTCCACAATTTATTTTTAAAGTTGATGTGTCAAGCATAGTGGGACTTTCTGCCTGGATAGAAAACACATCTATCTGATACATTTTGCCATGCTGAAGGTTACATACAAGAAATATACAAGCTGGCATTCCATCAGAGTCTCCTCCTTTTATTTGTTAACTCAAGCATTAGTTAAGCAACCACATGGGATATGTGCTTCTTCCTCAGCTTTAACTGATTTATTTATGTCTAAAGTCACATTTTATACTGTACAATTGTCACCCCAATGCTACACATACTGTATAAAATTGAGTTCAGGTCAAGTCCCAAGGAAAAGAAAGCAAAGGGACTTCACGTTTAACTCAAGTGTGATTGATTTAAATGGAACACAAGTCCTTCCCACTCACCCCTGCACCACTATTACGGTCATATGAGAAAGTGGACAAGGACAAGACACTGGCCCTGCCCCTCCCCCAGGCCCATCACCATATCTGTGGTTCTTCATCATTTGGGAGCTGAATGTCAGGAGTAGGGAACCTGCTCTACTTTGACAGGGTCCTCCCAGCATGACATTTTATCCCAACTTTTGCTAGATTGTTCCATAAGCATGACAGTATATTTATTGATCTCGGTGGATTTTGCAAAAGGGGTTCTGGGTATTCTTTCCATTTTCAAGAATGTCCTCTCCACGCACTTTTTAAAAAGTGTATACACCATGTATAGGCAACAAAAGGAAAGGGCACAAAAACCAGTATTCAGTTCACTGCATGATTTAGGCCTTCACCTACCTACAACATTCTAACTTGATTTGATTTTATCAGCTTTGTTTTGTTAGCTGAATATTCAGGTCACTGGAAGAAAAGAAAGAAAAGCATTCAGCCAAGAAGAGTTTGATGGGTTAAAGGGTTAAAAAAAAAAGAAATCTAAATTTTCAAAATTTCAAAGAGGCCATAGTTTTGTATGTTTCATTTTCCACCTCTTTCAAAGTCCTATTTGTTGACTATACAGTGTGCCTCACCATCATACAATATAGCTGCAAGCAGTATTGTTTATGTCTGTTGTAAAACAACTGCTTTTCCCCCTGCCATATTTAATAGAACCATAAAAAACCCTGTTACACTGCATGCATGACCACAAAAGCTATCCTGACACACATCAGCTGTAAAAACCTGCACATTTACAGCAGAAAGTAATGGCATGGTACGTGCACCAGCCACTAGTGGTTGAAGCTGCCTGGAAGAATGTGTCAAGTCAAATAGCACCAGCCTCTGTTTCAGGCAGTGTAATGCCAGTAATCATTCCAATGATGCTACTGGAAATAGGGTTCTTATTCTCTTTTTCCAGCCAAGCAAATGAGATATGCCCTTAAAATGCTCAAAGATAGCATTTCAGGTACATTTAAGTGGAACAGTGATATCCAGGAGACAGGTAATTCCCAAGAGGCCTCTCCACCATTGCATTGGCATATGCTCCCCTCCCTTCCCTTTCTGTCTGAGTCTTTAGAAGGGAGGCACAGAGCATTGTGAATGTGCTCACTTTTTAAAATGCATGTGTTGACTGTAGCACATCAGTAAATCAAGCATTTCCACAAGCAACAACCACTGGCTGGCTGCCATGATCACCTTCTTCTTTCCCTTTTGGAGAATGGAGCACCCTCAGGCAGTTGCCTAAAGACATTGTGCTGTGGGGCCTTTTGTGGCTTAGCAGCAGGAAGTGGAAAAAGCAACATCAGCTACCACCTGCTCCAGCTGGTCTTACAAAGCCATACTAGTGTCTCTGACCAGGATAGGAGCTGCACTGCAAAGCAGCAGAGATCAGGCTGAAAGCTCCCTCTGCCTGGGAGCTGACTCAGTGGTGCAGGGAATAAGGTGATCTGGCATTAGACCTGGGCTTAAGCCCCTGGCAGCTTGCAATCCGAAGCTGCCTCTAAAGATGGTTCGGAAACTTCGGTTAGTGCAGAATTCAGCAGCCAGCTGGCTCACTGGGGCAAGATGGTTTGAGCATATTACACTGATCCTGACCTGACTGCATGGGCTGCCAATTAGTCTGAATTGGGCCTGAATTGGAAACTACGGTAATTAGCTGCTTTTGTGCTGGTGTTGACCTATAAAGCCTTGAATAGCTCAGGGCTGCAATACCTCAAGGACCACCTCTCCCCATGAACTGCCTGCACCCTGAGATCATCCTCTGAGGCCCTTCTTTGTGTGCCTCCTCCACAAGATGTCCAGAAGGTGACAACATGAGAATGGGCCTTTTCTGCAATGGCTCCCTGTTTGAGGAATGCTCTCCCCAGGGAGGTTCATCAAGTGCCTTCATTATACATCTTTAGGTGCCAGGCAAAAGTGTTCCTTTACAACCAGGCCTTTGGCTGATTGGCATTGTATGTCCTTTAAAATGTGTTGTGGGCAGGCAAGCAGGTGGGGATAATTGGTTTGTTGCTCTTATTTTTACGATGCATTTTGTGGCTTTTATTGTAATTTTATGTTGTAAAATGCCCTGAGATCTACAGATAAAGGGCGGTATACAAATTTAATAAATAAATCAATAATAACAATCACACAGAAAACACTGAAGACATGGTGCTCAAAATGCAATTCATAGAACCAGAAGGTCCTTTCTAATGGAATTGGTTCTTCTCTCCAAGTACAGCTGAGAAGTATCACGATGTGTCAGAGAAGGGAAATATTGCACAGTATCTCACAGAATTACAGAGCAACATTTGTGGTGGAACCTGGACCCTCAGTATTCCAACACCAAGGAGGTTCCACCACATGGAACCCCACATGGGTTAGCTAAAGCCAACCTGGCTGGCCATTGCTCTCATTTTTAGCCAACTTCCTCAGAGCAGACATGGAATAATATAATATCTGTGTTTGCAGATCTCTGAACACTCTCACACATGATACAGCTAGGCAAGGAAATTTATTCAAAGGTTATTTGCATATCTCTTCCCAAGACTGCAGAAGGCATATTCTAGATGTAAACACAATACTTACTACAGAAAATCTTGCATATGAATCACAGATTAGTATTCAACAGGGAGCTGCCTTTTACATATCTTTCTAGCGGCTTTGAAGAACACAGATGAAGCATGTTATCACACTTAGATGCAACTAGATCAAGACATGGGCAGCTGAGAGAATGTGGCCATCAGGTATGAGCAAGGTTGCCAATGGGCTAGGGGGCAGGAAGCTAAAGATTTACAAAGCCAAAGATTCCAAAGCTAAAGATTTGCAAAAGAGAAAAGAAGAGAAATACCTTATGCAATGCATAATGCATAATGAAACTATGGCGCTTGCTCCCAAAGGAGGCAGTGATGGTCACCAACTTAGATGGCTTTGAAAGAGGATTAGACAAATTCATGGAGGAAAGGGCTAATTCAATGTCTACTAGCCATAATAACCATGCTCTTCCTTCATAGTTGGAGGCAGCAATGATTCTGAGTGGCAGTTACTGAAAATCACTGGAGAGGAGAGTGGTCTTGTGTTTGATTCCTGCTTGCTGGTTATCCACAGACATCTGGGCGACTACTGTGAGAATGGGGTGCTGAACTATTCTCAGGTTTTTATAAGCAAAACAGCAGCAATAAGGGAGACATGTATTAGGATACTATGCCACAACAACAATAACATTCAATATGATGCAAAGTTAGTTTTGCCACAACTTTATACCAGAGTTGTTGACAAACGTCAGCACAAATTTTCTGTTATTTGCTAAAAGAGTTTAAAAGGGAATAAAAAGGAACTACATTTGCCATGATCAGTGCTACAGAGTTTTCCCTTTTTTCTGATTCAGAAAGAGGCTTTCTGGCATTTTAAAAACCCATTTATAATTCAAAAAACATTTTACAGAACAGAGAGTGCACTTTTCTTCACAAGGGAAAGTAAAAATAAGACTACATAAAAGCCTACTATTTAACTATAGCCATTTTGACAGATCAGTAAAAAAAAAAAATGCAGGTG
Organism: Podarcis liolepis; assembly: GCF_965112155.1. NCBI lineage: Eukaryota > Metazoa > Chordata > Lepidosauria > Squamata > Lacertidae > Podarcis > Podarcis liolepis. The sequence continues at coordinate 49,588,337 of NC_139557.1, read as the reverse complement.
ATTTGCTGTAAGACTGGTTGAAAATTGCAAGCAGAAATACAGCTCCATTCAGTACTGGACAACCTGATCCCTCTACTGTTCTATTTGCTATATAACTGTATGGCATGAAGGCTGCATCAAGCAGCCTTCAACAACCTGGTTCTCTGCAGGTGTTATGCACTAAAATTATATAGCTGGCTAGGACTGATGGAAGTTGTAGTCTAAAACATTTACAGGTCACCTTCTATAAAGGTACATACATACATACACACAGCCATACACACACACATACGGTACATAGACACAGCCATGTTTCAAGATAAATATTCATTCTAATGGAATTTTATCACACAATATCATGCACATACTTGAGCCAGCTCAAAAATGTAACATGTATACTGTACTGATTACAGAGATGATTACACACACCAAAAAATAAAAAAGTGGAACAAATGACATATTTGTTCAGACGTACAGTTAGAGGCCATTCTCCTGCCTATGACAGTACTGCTGTAAACCAGTTTTACAGTGAGCTGGCTCAAACCATGGCTTATTGCAAACCCATGAATGTGCAGGCTCCCAGAGAGGATATTGTGGCTGCTTTGCTGCTTCCCCAATCCTCCTGATACTTCTGTGATCTAAGCTGTCTGAACCCAAGCTTCTGGTTTGCCTCCTCCAAGTAAATCATGAGCTGTAAAGGATCAGAAAACATGCTAAGCCAAATCATGTGTCACAGCAGCAAGTGGAGCAAAATGGCCCATATGGTCACACATTTTGCACTAAGCCATTATTTGGCTTGGTGTAACATGTGAACTGTGTTTGCTCTTTGATAGCCACAAAGAGGCTATTCAAATACCCTGGTGGTTTGTTCCATGTATAGAAACCTAAAGAAATGTGCTTAATTCATGCATGGCACTCAATAAAAAATGGAAAGACAGTGGTACCTCAGGTTACATATGCTTCAGGTTACAGACTCCGCTAACCCAGAAATAGTGCTTCAAGTTAAGAACTTTGCTCCAGGATGAGAACAGAAATCGGGCTCCGGCAGTGCGGCAGCAGCAGGAGGCCCCATTAGCTAAAGTGGTGCTTCAGGTTAAGAACAATTTCAGGTTAAGTACGGACCTCTGGAACAAATTAAGTACTTAACCTGAGGTACCACTGTTTGTTGGTAACTGATTCCATGCCACCCTAAATCTGAACAAATGGTGGGGTGGGGGCAATAGTTAAGATTTTTAAAAGACTCTTATTTTTTTGACTGGCAGATGTTTAAAGGCAAAAAAGAAGCGTATATAAGAAGCCCCACTAGGGTAGAGATGTCCAAATTCTGATCAAATGGCCCTTTTGTCAACCCCTCAAGGGATGGTTTTGATCATTCAAGGAAGCAGCCATTCAGATGCTAGAGAAAATGACTGCAGTTTTGCTTTTTAAAACAGAAAAAGAAAGACAAAACTAGCTGATCATATATATGCAGTTATTATTCAATAAGTGGAAGGAAAATGTTTCAAAAAATTAGGGACGATTGGCAAACCGGTATAAAATTGATAGGGCAGCAATGAAAGAAATCACATGGCTACGTTCAAAGGTAACTTTTATACCCCAAAGTATGTAATTAACTTTTTCTAAAACTAGCCTTGGACAAAATGTTATTTCTTATTTTGTCTGGAGCTTTCTGCTTTTATTGTCAATCTATATTTTGGGGGACATTGTGCAAAACAGTTTAGATGATCTCACCAAGGCATGGAAACAAGCTATGATTATCGAGAGCTAAGAATAAGAATCAGTATTTTTATTTCTCTGCATGACTTAGAAGCAAAAGATCCTGAGAGGTACGGTATACTGTAGTCACCCAAAGATAAGCCACATGTCTGGTATGGCTACAATGGAGTACAACATTGTTATTAAATTGGGAGAGAGTTGTGTATGAAACATTTAACAGAGACAGTCTCTGCTACATCTCCGTGGGTAAAGTTGGGTATCTCCTTAGCAGTCCTCGCAAAGGTCTTTTGGGCTGGCAAAAATGAATTAGTTATGCCCTTTTGGTCACCAAATGCATCATATTACAACAACAGAAACACAGATTTGGTCCAGCAATCCACCAACAGGCAAAAGACCTAACCGCCTCCGCTATCCTTACTGATGATCCGATGCTTACTAAGCTATATGGGAAGCCTGTACTAGGCTCTGTCCAAAATGTACCGTATTTTTTGCACCATAACACTCACTTTTTCCCTCCTAAAAAGTAAGGGAAAATGTCTGTGCGTGTTATAGAGGGAATGCCTACGGGTGGCATGCCTACGGATTTTCCTCCTCTAAAAACTACATGCGTGTTATGGTCGGGTGCGTGTTATAGAGCGAAAAATAAGGTATTTTGGTCAAGACACACCTGTAAATTAAAAATGAACAAAACCTATGAATGCTGACCCATGCCTCTCCTGCTTTACCTTGTCATCGTCCTCTCCATTTTCATTTTAGATAAGTTTGTTCCTATGCCGTTATAATTGTGTTTGCTGTATTGATATACAAAACTCAATAAGACTTTTTAAAAAGACCTTGTACAGTTGCCAAGTAACGCTTTCGTCAGGGGAATTTGCTGATTGTTCTCAATAACCGGGTCTTCCTCAAGTCTTATTTTTTTTAAAAATTGGTATCTGTAGGTTGATCTTGGTATATTTAGGTTGTTAAGGCTGCTGGGAATTGTAGCTCTATGAGGAAGAACTACAATTCCCACGATTCTTCGGCGCAAGTCATGTGCACTGAATGTGCTTTATATGCATGGTGTAGATCTGCAAATGAAAGAGCAGAAACTTCACTTTGGGGCAGAGACTGTGCTGAACGCAGAGGAAGACAGTGAAAGAGCTGTTTCTTGGGGCTCTGTAAGCTAACAGCATTTGGGGGTACTGGCTGCCTGCCTCTGGATATCGGATGTAGGCCAGTGGACTTCACCACCTGTTAAAAGTGTGAATTCACCTGTTCACCACCTATACCTTTGTAAACAAACTCAAAGGTTGTAAAATTGCATAAGCATATAGTAACCTCATTTCAAAGGAAAGAAGGTCTTGGAAAGCACTGGGTTTCTCACCATTTCTTGAAGAAATGGTACAAGAACAACAATATGCTTACTCAGGAAAGGACGAGTGGTGTTGGCCATTTTTGTATTTGTTAGTGCCATCTAAGGAGAAGAATTCAAAGCTGAAACAGGTGCAAGGAAGAGAAAATAGATCATAGGTAGGCAATATGGTAACCTCCATATGTTGCTGTATAAACTCCCATTATCTCTGGCCGTTAGCCATGCTGGCTGGGGTTGATCAGTGTTGCAGTCCAGTAATATTTGGAGAAATCACGTTGAACACCCCTGAAATAGGTGATTACAGATGCACTGTCATAAGGACAAGAGTAGGAGATACTGCCAGAAGAAAGGAAAATAATACTATTATATTAAAAACTGAAAGTTCCCGAGTTGTGTCATAGCCAGTTTATTCCAAGGAAGCACAAGAACATGGTGAGCCTCTTGAATGTCATTTTAACCCTTAGCCACATGTATCCAATGCATCCGAGGACTATGAACCCTATCTGGTACCTATGCATGAAATCCATAGTGGTCTCCTATTTCTTAATGCTCATTTATTTGTGAATCACCTTTTACATATGTCTTAAGGTGATTTACAGACACACCACAGAAACAGCTAAAAATAATTTTAAAAGCAGAACACAAACAATTGAAGATAGGTTAAAATGAAAATCAAAATGGACATCTACAGCAGAGACATTTTCATACAACTGGAAAGGTTTGTCAAAATGAAGATCTTCAGTTGTTTATATAAAAACAGGAAAGCATGTTCCTGTTGTATCTGTGTTCCACAGAACAGGGGCACAGAAAGCCCTGCTCTGAGTTACTGTGGAGTGCGCCTCTGATATTTGGGGGACATTAAGGAGAAACACTCTTTCAGGATGCAGTGACCTACTGCATCTGAGAGACAAGGCGGTCACTCAGAGTAACCTGGTCCTATGCAGGGTTTCTCAGAGCTTAGCACAGGTGATGTGGCCTTCATGATGCAAGCAAAGATGACCGTGTGAAAATCCCTGCACAGAGTTGGTTGGTTAATGGTTTATTCATTTATTGCCCTTCCTTAGAAAATCTCAGGGATATGCATTTTGTCTGTAAGTTTTATGTACAATAAAACAGCACTAAAAAAAAAAATCACTAAAAATAATAACAAAATCAATCAAAACAGAAACACATACACTGCTGATAAACTGCTATTTACAAATCCACAAACGCCTGGGCAAATAAAAATAAAAAGTTTTCAATTGGCATCTGAAACCCATCAGTGTGGAAGACAGGCAGTGTGGCCTTCCATGTATTCCACATTCTGCTGAATGCTAATACACAAAATATTTTGATGACTGGAGGCAGAAGTGTAAAAAGAGCATAAAAGCTCTATAGGCACATACATTTGCATTGCTCAGTTGAGCAAGGACTATGAGGAGTTTGAATGTGGATTTGGAGATTAAAAAAAACTGCATATGTGAATATGTGACATATTCCTGTGGTATCCAGAGGAGCATTTCACCTTGATCATCCTAAGAACACACATGAAGTGACTAGCTAGATAATATGTATGGTATAACAAAAATATGAAGACATTGATGATCATGTGCCCAGCAGTGATAGTCATTTGAGTATGGGTGGAACAGAAGACAACTGCATGGGGAAGGGCTGTAGCTCAGTGGTAGACAGGGGCGTAGGAAGCAGCTATGGAGTGTGTGGTCTGCCCCGGGTGTTATCCCTGAGGGGGTGGAAAAATGGCACACCGCAGGGGGAGGCACTTACCATGGGGCCTGGCCTGCAGCGCGCCCAAGCCATGCATCTCTCCTGGGAGTGACACGGTGGCTCGAGCCCCCGCACTGCCCAAAATGCAGCGTGGTGCTTGCGTCTGCTCGGTGGATTCTGTGGGCAGCTCGCCACGGTGCCCTCCTGGATGGATCGCCCCTGATGGTAGAGCATCATCTTTGCATGCAGAAAGTCTCTGGGTTCAATCCCCAGATAGGGCTGGAAGTGTTCCTAGTTTGGAACCATAGAGAGCTACTGCCAGTCAAAGTAGACAATACTGAGGTAGGCAAGTCAATGTTATGATTCAGTATAGGATAGTTTCCTATGTTCCACTGAACATGCAAATGCTGTCTGTTCGTATAGCAATAATTTAGCAACTTTCCCCATTTGTAACTAAGCCAAGTTTTACCACCCTGTGTGACTTTTTTTGACTGATGTTTAGAAAAGGTTGTGAACCGGACCTTTGAAGAGTTTGCAGGTAAACCAATTTTAACTTCATTTGGTCTTTTCCTATGCTGTCGGAAGTGGGAAGTTTTGGAACTCACAAAGGAATATTTCAAGGGTCTAATAGCTGATATTTCCATGCTTTACTTTTCTGCATATTTTCTATTTTAAATCTGTTTGGATTCTCTCCCCAAAGAGTACTTGCCCCAAACTTGGATTCAGGTATCTAGAGAATTCTCCTTGCATACCTATTTGTTCCTTGAACCACGAAGGGGAGGAGGATGTATATTAATCCTCAGTTCTGCTGGTTTCCTTCATAATTGGCATTTTGTGTTTTGTTTTATGTTGCTTTAAAGTTTATGGGTTTCAGCTTTGTTCTCAAGCGCAAGCATTTCCACCCTGGGATCGTGGGTGAAGGAATGTTTATAAATACTTTAAGTAAATAAAGTAACAGCAAAATGTGATACAAATACAAGGCTTTCTTCTTTCTGTACACACAACTCAGGCATTTGGGGCCAATCTCAGCTTCACATATTACAGGCACTTACTCAATTGTAACAGGTAAAAGCAACTGCTAAAGAACAGAAGCCAGGAATCAGTGTGTGCCAGAAGATTAGGCACACAATGAAGACATTTGCTCCACAAAACAATTAAAGTGTGCCTTAACATCTGTTGATGGTTGCCATGGTATTGAGTTCAAATGAGGACATAGTCATGTTTCTAATCAAACTCCCACATTAGGTCCTATTTCTAGCCAACACACAATTATATAATGTTCATACATCAGCTTGGTGTATATATGAAACTCTCTTCATTTGTTAAATATTTCATGTGGTAAATAAATTATGTGCACAGGTAAACAAATGCTAAGGGCTCCTAGAAGTAACAGTCCACCTCTCCAATTTGTAAACATATCGCACTCATCTACCATCACTAATATCACGCTCCCAGACTATAAAGAGAAAATTAAGAATGAAAGGAAAAAGCTTCCTTTGGAAGAAATTAAAAATATTATATGGGCTTCACAGAACTTCAGTTGCACGTATTATACATATATGTATCATGCAGATGTGAAAGTAAGGCAATCCTTTGTCACATCCTCCTATCACAGGTATACACACAAGCGCCTATCCCTCAGTCCAAAAGACACTGCATGCACAGAGGAAGAAACACACAAGTGTGGAAATTGCTGCTCAGCCTACTGAGTGTACAATTGAAATCATTTATAGACCAGTAGAAATCACAAAGTGGTTTACAAAACCAATACAATAAAACCACAACAAACCATGAAAACCAATATCCAGAGTTCAGTAGTACCAAGAATCAGTGTTCAGGAATGTCTGCATGAACATGGAAGTTTTTTGTTTTTTGTTTACCAGCTGGTGGAACACCTGGATTGTAGGTGCTCTAAGGTAGGGGAGTACCTCAAGTCCAGGGACCAAGTGTGGTCCTTTAGGCCTCTGTCTTTTCCACCACCACAACTTTTGAGTGTTTTTGCATGGCTTGTGTCCTTGACCTCCCAAAATGCCTCTTGTTTTCCTGGATGAAGGGCATGCCCTCCACCATTTCTCCTATGAAAATAGGGATGTCCTATTCAATTGTTGTTGCTGCTGCTGCTGCTGCTGCTGTTACTACTACCCAACCTATCTGTCTTGGTTGCCCCAGCCACTCTGGGTGACTTCTAAACTATATAAAAATATAATAAAACATTTAAAATTTCCCTATGCAGAGCTGCCTTCAGATGTCTTCTAAGGGTTGTATAGTTACTAGTCTCTTTGGCTCAGGGGTCAATATTTCTCTGATGTCAATAGGAATGCCCCAAGGAAAAGTGGGGCGTTCCGGGATCAAATCAGAAACCGGGATGGCTTCTGTAAATCTGGGACTGTCCCTGAAAAATAGCGACACTTGGAGGGTTTGAAAAAATTGAGAGGGGTGTGTGTAGGAACTAGCCAACTGTACAAAGCTAAATGTGCATTCACTTCCCTTCCTCTTTCACTTCTAGCTCCCTTCACTGCTGGCAAGTGACGCCTGGAATGCTGCTTAGCAGTGAATGTGGCCCTTCAGCTGAAAAAGCTTTTGCATCCCTGCTCTAAGGGGACACTTTACATGGGGAGAGGGGGAAAACACAATTCTCTTCCAGGAACCAATAAGAGAAAGGTCAGCAAAATGTTAATTCAGGCAGTATCAGACACAAGAGTCAGTGGCTCTACCAGATTTGCCCTATGTCCTTAATGCACAATTCAAAAACAGCCAAATCTCTTTCATATTCACAGAGATGACTGGCTCTGCACAATCTGCCTCTAAGGAAGTTGAATGTCTCTGAAAGCTTTTGCAAGGTTACTGGGCACAAAGCAGCAATTGCAATGGAGAAACCATGGCAGGAGACATTGTCCTGGGTTCAGGACTCTTATCATCTGAAGTAAGTTCAGGTCCCTTTGGAGACCGGGGATAAAACATGCATTTTTGCTTTTGCGTGTGAAACTGAAAGCAGCAGAGCCCTTCTTTGTCATTTGCTACCCTTTCAAAAACGCACTCTGCACAGAGGTGGCTGAACTCTGCAAAAGACATGCAGAGTCCACCAATGAACTGACCACTGCTCTAAGAACCTGTCACTTGCCTTTAAAGCTCAAAAGTGAACGATGGCAAGAGTTCCCGGTTTGATGATCCCTCTCCCTTTTTAGCAAGTGCTTTCATCTCAGTGTCAAGACTCCACTTTGATCAAAACTTTGCAGTGCAAACGCCTATCAAAACATAAGTATAATATCCACAATGCTCTCCTCACCTACCGTGGCAGATACATCTTTGAAGAAGTCCGACGTGAACTTGAACATGTCAGTTACAAACGATAAACTACTGTCAGCCAGGCGCTGAGCCAAAAGTACATGCTAAATTGATTGCTGAAGACGTAATCAGTTGTAATAGCTACTAAGATGAAACAACAAAAAGTCTTACCAGAATCTATTGTTATCCCACATTAAACTTTTGACTGGGCATTATCTTATTTAATTCAGCATTATTCTGCAATCTATTAGAGTTTACCATTATAATTTACTATTTAGCTAAATATATACACAGTACTGAAATCATTCTGATCAAGATCTTTAGGAAACCTTTGTGTACAATCTTCCACTGATGAGTTCACTGTCAAAGAAACAGGGGTGAGATAAGATTTTAGGCAGATTAAATTCCTTTCAATAGGGATTTGTGTTGAATAACTTCCCAGCAAGGGTGCTTTAACCTTTTGCAATGGAAAAGATCAAACCATCTTTTCTCCTATTTCATCAGCCTTAAAAGTTACCCTTGACCACCATACTTTCCCATTGAATTTCATGGGGGGGGGGGATCAAGACTAAAGAACAGCTTCAAACTATTGAAAATAAGATAGTGAAAGACTGTTAGTTTAGAAACCAGCTGTTCTTGTCAGAGAACCTTGGTATCAAAATGGTTCTGCTTTTTGCTTGTGAGTCTGTTTTAATAGCACTAGAATGTACTATTAAAATTCAAGAAAAGGATTTGATATTCCCATAATTTCATGTCTTTGTCCTTGGGTCAGGTCAAAGAAGGCTCAAGAAACTCTTATTTTAATACTGTAAGCAAGCCAAGGAAAACAAGGAGTTATGTACTTCTTTCACTTTCTCTGCATGACATCTGTCTAAATGATTTATCAAGACTGCCACATCAGATATTATCCTCTCTCCAGTTACAGTGCAGGGTCAGTCCAGCCTCTACAAAAGAGCCAGAGGTCTGAGTGACATTCCAAAGCCAGGTGGAGGTTATTCCACAGGAAGAACATACCTAATTCCTCAGTATTTAGGAGACATTTACTGGCTTCTACCTTGTTTTCACGTTTTGGTTTTGATCTATAAAGGCCTAATGGCCTGGGATAAAGGAATCTTCAGGATGAACTGAAATCTTCCAAGGCCATTTTGAAGGTTTCTCCACCTTCAGAGGTGATGTGGGCAGCTATTGTTGAGGTGGAGGGGGAGGAACTTGGATTTGATATCCCGCTTTATCACTACTCCAAGGAGTCTCAAAGCGGCTAACATTCTCCTTTCCCTTCCTCCCCCACAACAAACACTCTGTGAGGTGAGTGGGGCTGAGAGACTTCAAAGAAGTGTGACTGGCCCAAGGTCGCCCAGCAGCTACATGTGGAGGAGCGGAGACACGAACCCGGTTCCCCAGATTGCAAGACTACCGCTCTTAACACCACACTGGCTCCCCATGATTGCTCTTTTGTTGTTGAATTCCTTTCCCAAAATTTATCTACCTCACAGTCTCATTACTGTCTTTTAGCTCTCAACCTCAGTTTCTTTGACTGAATATTTAACTTTTAAACTTTTATTTATAGCATTTTTATGTAGCTAATTAATTTTGAGTTTGTTTATTATAATATTATATAATGAAGTAGTAGTAGTAGTTACACTATTTTCAAATGAATGTGTAACTCGCCTTGAGGACATCTATAATGGGAAGGTGGAACATGATTCTGAACGAACGAAAATGACAGCAGAAGTGGAAAGGAAGAAAAGGAGACCAGTTTGATAACTGCTTGGAAGATACAGTAAGGAGATCTGTTGAAGGAAGAGGACTCTTGTTTTTCTTTCTGCCACTTTCCTCCCCACTCTTGGCTAATCATATACTGCATATAGAGGCCATATCATCAGCATAGTAGTAGCAGCTTATCTCCACCCCCAGTTTAACTGAATATGGAATTGCTCTGTTAAGCACCTGCTTAGCTCTTTCCCTGTGAAGTGTGGCAGCTCAGTGGTAGAGGATCTTCTTTGCATGCAGAAAGTCTGAGATTCAATCCCTGGCATCTCCCAGGTAGGCATGGAAAGAGACTTCACACCTGGAAACCTGGAGCTCCACCGCCAGTCAGGGTGGAAATACAAACCTAGATGAACCAATGGCCTGACTCAGCAAATGGAGGTTTATATGTTCTGAAATGAATTCTACCTACAACTGATTACAGTGGTGCCTCGCAAGACGGAAAACCCGCTAGACGAAAGGGTTTTCCGTTTTGGAGGTGCTTCGCAAAACGAATTTCCTATGGGCTTGCTTCGCAAGACGAAAATGTCTTGCGAGTTCCTGCGGGGTTTTTTTCCTCCCCCCCTTTTCCCCAAGCCGCTAAGCTGCTTATCAGCTGATCCGCTAAGCCGCTTAACAGCTGATCTGCTAAGCCGCTAAACCGCTTAACAGCTGATCCGCTAATCTGCTAATCCGCTTATCAGCTGATCTGCTAAGTCCGCTAAGCCGCTAATAGCGCTAAGCCGCTAATGGGCTTGCTTCGCAAGACGAAAAAACCGCAAGACGAAGAGACTCGCGGAACGGATTCTTTCCGTCTTGCGAGGCACCACTGTAACTTCAGTTGAATCATGCCCATATCATGTGATCAAACTACTGGGGTGAAAATGTTGTTTTTATAATTGTATTTTGTTGATAACATCTATATTGCTCCAGTCTTTTTTAGTTTGTGTTTTCTCTCTCATTTCAGGTGCAGCAGCTAAAGTCTACTTGAAAGCAGTAAATGCTATTGTGTCTCCTACCAGAGTTACAGAGCTATCCTAATAAAACGAAGGTTAAAAGCCAATAGTGGAAATTTCCCTTGTGTGTGCCATAACATCATGCTATAGGTGGCCCTTTTGTTCCTTATTACAGGTAATCAAAAGTGATTTATCTTTAGGTCACAGATATATTTTTTGAAAAGTTAGCACTGTAGTTAAAGCTTAGCTTTCTCTCCCCCCCCCCATCTCCTACTGTTAGGTAAGAGTTTACTACACTTCAGTTTCTTAGCATAACTTTCAACAGGAAAAAATTACTCTTATAAAGGGTATCTAAGAGCTGCTTCTCATTTTACATTGAAAAGACATGGGTCTGCCTTTCACAATCACATTCTCTATGGAGCCACAGTCATGGCCTTCTGTTAAGGGTAAGTCAGTCCATACTTATACAGTACTGAAAAATCCTGCCGAGTAGGTTCTATGTCTTCTAAGTTAGAAAATGGTTGAAAACAGACTGATATGAAACTCTGCAATATAGAAGAGGTAGACTTGAGGATGGGTCCAAACTGAATTAGAGGCAGAAAGACTTCAAATGGATTATTTTGAACAACAGTTAAACATTAGACAAGACACTGGCATTTCAGTCAGTGCTGTGCTTTCTTCTTCTTCCATTGAATTATCTAGGGTGGTTTTTCCAGAAAGATTTCTTCTTTTGCACTGCATTCTTTGGGAAATTTTTACTGTTTTAGCAGCATGTACAATGACTTTATCAAATGTACGCACCTCAGCTGAACTGCAAAGTGAATGTGTCTTGCATTTTCCTTTTGGATTGGATGTTTGAGGGAAAACAGCATTATTTTTCAAGAAACAACTGGATTTCTCTGCATCATGGGTAGCGTTGTATGTACACGGATTCAAAATCCAGCAGTGGGAGCAAACTGGAGCCAGCCAGAGTGAACAGTGATGCGTACAAGTCCTTCACGTCAACATCTCTATTCAGTGGTTTCATCTGTTTAAGATGAGCCAGTCATTTTTATGATTATTCTATATTTCTGTTTATGGGGTTTTTATACTTCGCAAATTTTGTCGTACACTCCCCTGATAGAGAGATAGTCTATAAATACTCCCATTCATAAATAAACAAACACATCTGCTCAGACTTAATCTCCCAGCATTTTTATGTGAACATGGAAAGCCCTTAATTTGTTAAACTGAAAGGTTTTCTGTTAATTGAATATCTGAAAATGCATAAAAGGGGCTAAAATTAGAACCCAAGAGTTGATTTAGTATGCCTTGGGTACATTTGCCACAACAGAATGAATTCTCCACAACTATTTATTGTGTTACCAGGTTTATCTGCAATCCTCTGTTCACTTTCCTGGGAATAAACCCACTGAACTCAATAGTACTCACTTCTGAGTAGACATGTGTAAGATTGTACTGTTGGTGTCTTTAGTATGAGTGGAACAGTATGTGCCTTTAATATTTGCTTCACTGACAAACGAACAAGCTCAGAATCAGTTGAGCAAAACAAGGCAGCAGACCCACTATCCTGATTCAGGTATCCAAGGTGCTTGACCTTCAGCCAGAAACTTCCTTTCTCATTTCAGAGAGAGATGAATTTCCCATTCATGGGGTCACCTAGAGATATCCAGAAATATTAAGATTATTTTGGTAAACCCAAAGACTTATCAGGCATCACTTTAAAAGAGGGATGGGGAACCTGTAGCCCAACAGATGCAGCTGGATACCAGAAGTCCCACTCAGAATGGTCTGGGAAGATGGAAATTGTAGTCCAACAACATCTGGAATGCCACAGGTTCCCCAACAGTGCTTTAAGATAAAACCATAGAGATAGATCCATTCACTGAAATCAGACAACAAGCCCACAAAACACATTTTTCAATATACTTATTACCCAATAGGTAATATACCTAATCCTCAACTGGGACACAAGAGCAGGATCACATGTAAAAATTATCCCAAGACACAAACACATTAGGGATATGCTACCCATCACAAACATTTCAAACTTCACATTGCTTTTATGTCTTATCAGGTAGGGACAGAACTAGACCATAGTTTAGCTTCATGTCATTTTGGTAAGAATTAGCAAGCTATCACTAGTACCACGTGAATCAGAAAGGATGCTTCTTCAGTTGTGATGCAGGCGTGGTTCCACTAGACCAGGGAGAGCTTTTTGGGGGGAAGAATAATCCAATTTGTTGAGCTTTTCTTGGGGAGGAACGCCCACAGTTGTTGAGCTTCTTCTGGGGAGGTTTCAGCAAAGTTGTTGAGCTTTCTTATTTTTTGTTTTTTGTTGGTGGGTGATCTATCAGGATCACACAATCCACCAGGATCGACCAGGAACACCACACGATCGACCTGTTGGACATCCCTGCACTAGGCCACTGAATTGCCCCTGGACTTATTATATATAAAATATTAATATAGTTAAAACAAGTTCAGATATTATAGTTTCCTGCCTCTATGCTTTCACTTGCCATTATATGTAATCTAAAGGCATTATTTTTATTCACACATTCGAGTAAACAATTTTTAACAACCAAGACAGCTGGATCTCTGCACTTTAAGAGCAATAAAAAATTTAAAAAATAGCCTATGTACTTGTTTAGAGAGTAATTCTTAAACAATTAATAATGGGCTTGTTTTGAATACTAATAAAAAAAATCAAATAAACTAGACTTTACCATGTAGTAATATTGAAAGAGATCCTCTCCAAAATACTTTGCTTCCCCCCACCCCATGTTCTTGCCATAGGGAATATGTCAAAGCCAAACTCCCTAACAAAGAAGGTAACTATGAACAATTGAATAGCCTCCTGAAACATATGCCATACTGATTTAAAATGAACAGCATTTGGGAAGTCTCATTGCAAGAGATTAAATGCATTCCTAAGGGCTTTCCTTGAACAGTGCTGGCTTCAGTGATTAAGGAATTTGCAGTGACTCCAAACAGAGAAAAATAATATCACAGATTTCAGGTCCAAGAGAGCCTTCGACTTTCCAATATTTTTATTGGACATTAAATAAGGCAGAAGGGTTGTTGTCCCTCCCCCCCCCCACACACACATACAAAGACAACAGTTGCTATTTTAGGTAATTCCCGAGAAATAATCAGTCATCGTATGTTAAATTTGAAAGAATTTAAGCACATTTTTGAAACTTACAGGCATCTAAAAGCCAATTCTCACAGTACATTTTGGGGGGAGAAACTGCTCAAGGAATGCTGGCCATGCTCTAACTTGGAGAAACTAGTGACCCAATATATCACTGGATCTAGTTAGCAGCTACAGTTCCAATAACTGTAATAGATGGGGAAATGGCTGCCACTGTCATGGGAATTGTGATCTGGTAGATCTCACATGTTTACACATACAAACTGCTGGGCAAGACTGGGGCTGCTCCTATGAAGAAATTAGATTACATGAATCAGACATGTAGAAAATAGTTTAGTTCATTACTGGTTCCTTCGTTTGCGTGTCGAGGTCCCCAAGCCACCCCCCAATAGCTCACACATCACACATCAATTTTGGTTTGGGTTTTTGGCATGATTTTGGCCACAACTTTATTTAAATACACACAAGTGAGTGGTTGCTTAGGCATTGCCAACTATCTGTCCTTGCCCAGGGACAGAACTGACTTCCGGATTCCAGCGAAAGCCAGTGTGGGAAACAAATTTTGGGGAGAAAATGAAGCTGGGCCTCAGTCCCTCACTTCTCACCCTCATGCTCCTGGTGGCTTGCACGGCCCAAGTCCGATGCCAGGGACAAGGACGAAAAGAATGGCAAGCCCCTGGATTCCTTTAACGGAGTTCCCTTTCTGCACCACCATTGGAGGGGTAGGCACTTACCCCTCCACCAACCAATTTGAACCAATGCCTAACCGCCAACCTTACAAGTTGTGACAATTTGCTACGCAGTAGGCAAAACCAAATGGCACCAGCCAATCAGCCAAATGGACAAATTCCTACCAGGCCCCTGCCTCAAAGCAGACGACCCCATGACAGGCATAGCAAGGTCAAGCGAACAACCCCCCCCCCCCAATACAGGGAGGGTGGGCGGGTGATCTGGTGCAAGCAGCCAAGAGAACGCTCAAAGTTGGGCGACCAGTATTTAAAACCTCTGACCCCTCCTTCAAAATTGGCAACAAGCAGTTCTCCCCAGTGACCCGATTAACCAATTCACTGTCTGGATCCCTCCACAAATCCGCCCAGCAACAATGGGGTGGCTTGTATCCCCCACCGCAGCACACGCTCTCTGCTAGGGAGAACACGTTTTCCCTCTTTATGTGTGAATGCCCTCATACAGCAAACAACTACTGATTCTTTGCTCTCAGAAAACCAAATTGATATACTAGCAGTTCATGTTTGCATGTCTCTGTGTGTGTTTACCTCAGGCACAAAATAAGCCACTAAACTGCAATATAAAACAGTGATACAGTGGTACCTCGGGTTACATACGCTTCAGGTTACATACGCTTCAGGTTACAGACTCCGCTAACCCAGAAATAGTACCTCGGGTTAAGAACTTTGCTTCAGGTTGAGAACAGAAATCGCATGGTGCTGGCAAGGCAGAAGTGAGAGGCCCCATTAGCTAAAGTGGTGCTTCAGGTTAAGAACAGTTTCAGGTTAAGAACGGACCTCCGGAATGAATTATGTACGTAACCAGAGGTACCACTGTACTAAAGACTTCCCATCCACCGCAAATGCCACAGTCTGAGTTACTGTGATGCTACGGAATGCTCTTAAATATTCTAACTACTAAGACAAAAGATGCCAGCAGCAGAGTGTGCTGCTGCTTCCTTGAGAAGAGAGTGTTTTGGCTCAGAGAGCAGGAGATCTATGGACAGGGGTAGCTGTGTAATACTAGGTGATCAGGGACACAGTAGGCTAGGAGGCTAAGTGGTAAGTTGAAGACAGAGAGCTCCCAAGACACTTTGGGGGAAGGGCCATAGCACCTGCTTTGCAAGCAGGTGGTTACTGGGTTCCTCTGATAGGGCTGGGAGATGATCTGCCTGAAACCCTGGAGAGTCGTAGCTAGTCAGTTTACAAAATACTGATGCAGATGTTCTGACTCAGTATGAGATAACGTCATGTGTTTCTACATGGGATCTGAAGGGAAAAGGGGAAGAAGCAGATGTCTGAGGGAAAGAGTAGCAGAGGTGACACAATTGGAGGCAGGGTAGTGGAGACAATATATGGAAAGCAGAGATATAGAAAAGCTGTGTGCAGGGCCCAGAGCCATAGCTACAGGAGGGCTAGCCAGTTTTTTTGCCCCGGGTAAAGCCTCCAGAGGTGCGCCACTGAGAGCCAGTGTGGTGTAGTGGTTAAGAGCGGTAGACTCGTAATCTGGTGAACCGGGTTTGATTCCCCGCTCCTCCACAAGCAGCTGCTGGGTGACCTTGGGCTAGTCACACTTCTCTGAAGTCTCTCAGCCCCACTCACCTCACAGAGTGTTTGTTGTGGGGGAGGAAGGGAAAGGAGAATGTTAGCCGCTTTGAGACTCCTTAGGGTAGTGATAAAGCGGGATATCAAATCCAAACTTTTCTTCTTCTTCTTCTTCTTCTTCTTCTTTCCAGACTCTCTCTCTCTCTCTCTCTCTCTCTCTCTCTCTGTGTGTGTGTGTGTGTACACAAATGTGCATGGGGGTGGGGAGCTAAACTGGGTCTTTGATCCAGGTGAAATAAAGCCTAGTTTTGCCCCTGCAGGGCCTAGTGTCAGGAGAAAATGCAGTATCATTCAGCAAAGGCGTGACGGGAGGCGATTCCAAGCCAAGACACTAAATAGGCAGAGAGAACACAAAAGCAACAGGAGGGTTCAGCCTTCACCTCTAATGTTCAGTGCAAGCAATAGGGAACTAGATGGACCAATGGTATAAAGTAGTTGGTGTAACACAGCTTCCTACGTTCAAGGCTGTTCTTTTGTTTCAGGGAAATGCATTTTTAGGGAGAAATGGGCAGTTAAATTGTTAAGCATGGCAAAGTTGAGAGAGGGGTGTGCCTGCCATTTTGCCCCAGCTGGCTCAGAAAACTTCCTAATTTTGTTGCCTTCCTTTTTTAAAAAATTGTGAACAGGGTTCCTACTCAAGTTTGACAGGTATGTCAGTTTCAGGAAAGAACTGGTATTGTTATTTTATTTAAATGAATTAAGAAATTTTACACATTTAATGTAGCACACATAAGGACAGGAGCATCTCAGCACTGCCCTTTCTTTCTGCCTGACCATTTCTTCATGCAGTCCTTGCTTTCATTCTAATTATTCTGCCAAAGAGTGGCAGGGAGAGTTGGTAACTAAACTCAGTTCCACTGCACAGAAACAAAACAGAAAAGACATTGAGAGGTGTCATTTTCTCTTCTGTGTTGGCAAGACTAGGCAAGCAAGACAGGCCTTGCATGTGGAGTCAGATTTGTTTAGAATTTGCATGCTGACGTGCTTTGTTCCAGTTCCTTGTCATTAAATGGGCTGGAAGGTAAAGGAACATAAAAACAAACATTGTCTCCCAGTGTGAGGTGTCTTCCTGGAGATACTGGAGCTGACTGCCAGTATACACATATTTTCCTTCTAAAGTATCCTTTATTGGCAGTGTGAATCTGACAACTGCTTAAGCATACCCACAATATTTAAATACCAGATGAATCAAACCTGTATGCTCGACTTTTCAAAATGAATGAAATTGAAAATCCCTTCCATCTTACTCGCTCATTTCATATTCTATCTCTCATAATTAATTGTAGAGAAAATTTTACATATAGTACTTATCAATTTTTCGTGCAGCAAGTGAACTCAATCACTTAAAACAAATATATTGCATGGGGTCAATTTGGATGTAATGTTTATTAATCCATAGTTTATTAAGCCAGGAACAAGCATAGGGCTCACATGCTCCTTCTCTCTTCCCTTCCCTTGTTAGCCTCAGCACTTTCATCCTGGTCCTATGAACTACAGTTTCCCATTGCATCTGAAATAGCAAAGTGTGGTTTGATGCCAGTTTGCTGAACAGGATCGGAAACCATGATTAACCTGTAGCTTCAGATCCTAATTAGTAAACCACCATCAAGCTATAGTCCCCCATTTTGGATGATAAAAGGAAACTGGTTTAACGAAACCAAGAAGTGAAGCCAACACATATAGAAGGAAAGGAGAGCATGCAGGCCTACTTTCTGTTTTAATAAACTATGGTTCATTAAGCCAGGAATGTCACATCCTTACTAACCCTTTACTTTAAAAAAATTATGAAAATGCAGTTCTCTAAAAACACTTCAAAAAAGAATTCTTATTTGTTTAAAAACATACCCTGGAGAGTGGGAAGATCACAGAAAAACTAACTCTAACCAGGGCGGTTGGAGTTAAAGTTGAACCCTGTTGGATATTTTTTCTATAATACAAAGTTTAGTCTGAAGGGGAAGGAATTGGTTAAGAACACTCCCAGACCTATTTTTCTAAGGCCACCATGGACAGGAAGAAATCTGTGAATTTTAACAACACTTTTTCTCCTTGCTCTTAAATAGATCAACTATAATAACCCTATCAATCTGACTCAGTCTTTTTTAAAAAAAAAAAAACCCCAAAAGGATTTGTGCCACTACCTTTGACATGCATATCCAGAACAAAGGACCATTTAATTGCTTAGAACAATAGGCACAGCTTGATCAAGCAAGTGAGATCTATGTACTGACACAGACTTTGCTTCTGAAGTCAATGTGGATGTAAATTTGCATCTGAATTTCACTGAACCGGCTGGAAAGGTGAATTCTCAGCTATTAAAATAGAGGACTATTCACCTCATAAAAACATATACATTCATAACTCTGTACAGTATAGGCAGGTGAAGCCAGGCTGTGATACAGTTAGGTTCAACTGAATTCTCACTAGTAGAAACATATAAAAACCTTTTCACGTTGGAATTTTTTGTCTGAGGATGGTGATTGGCAAAAGCACAGATGAAACACTGCCAGGTGCTTTCTGAGAGATGAATACATGAAGTTAGGTGGAAGCAAGGCAAGGGTAACCCAGATCACATCTGAAGCATTTCATCTTTTTTGCTGGATTCCATTATCATCTCATATAAGGTTTAGTTTCCTCATTAAAAACAAAACCATAAGCCTCTAAGATGGTTTATTGGGGAGTAAGCTCCTCTGAACACTGTGAATCTTACTTCTGTGTAAACATGAACCTCCAAGTATCTCTGTTTTCCAGGGAGTCCCGGATTTACAGAAGCTGTCCTGGTTTCTGATTTGATCCCGGGACGTCCCTAATTTCAACAGAGAAATGTTGGAGGGTATGGAGTTATGCGACCCCTGAGCCAAGGAAATAAGTAACTATACAACCTTTAGAAGACATCTAAAGGTAGCCCTGTATAGGGAAGTTTTATATTGTTTAATATTCTACTGTTTTTATATAAGCTGCCCAGAGTGGCTGGGGCAACCCAGTCAGATAGGCAGGGTTTAAATTATACCATTATTATTATTATGGATGCTTCTATTTTCATATGAGAAATGTTGGAGGCTATGGGATTGTGATTGTAAATGTTTTACATAACATAGTCTGTGCTTTGATTCCTCTACATTCTCTCAGTACTTTTAAAATATCCTATTCTTGTTTTCCTGTTTTCATATATGTCTTCAGTTCCAGCAGCACAACTGTGGAATATTCTTTTGCCTTAATTATTATTATCATTGCTTTTAAAAACCTTTTCTTTCTTGTTTTTTTGCACTACATTTCTTCTTGTGAAGTTGTGGATAGCTTGGTTTCTGTTTCATCCTGATTTTATCCTTGGCCCAGCATTAATATAACCTCTTCATTCCTTTCTCCGTCTCATTAGACTGTAAACCAGCAGGCAAAGGCTTCTGCGATTCTTATGTGTGATAGGCTGCTTAGTACATGTTAAGTAATATTGGGGGGGGGGGGTTGGTGGGAGATAAATGATGATGAAGTGGAGGACAAATGCAAGGTTCATACAATTACAATAATGTCCATGAGATCAAATATGCATCACAAACTGATTCCTAATAATGTACCCAATAAAGGCAGATTAGCTGCATGAAACGAGCAAGACGTCAGCACATTACTAATGGAGATCAACAATTAATGATGACCTCCAGAAGATGAAAGCCAAAGAAAATGCTGCATCAGTATGCAATTTAAGTATTATTTCCTTCTCATGCATTCCCATTGAAGGCAAAAATTACAGAACTCTCACACCTTTCATAGCAACACATGCCATACATTGTACTTCCAAACCCAAGTGGATGGGACCATTGCAGATAATGCATAGGATTTAACAACAGTCCTTTGCCGAATGTTCCAATATTCCAACACCAAGGACCCCTACAGACAATGTTTTTATTGTGCAATCATGATGATTTGTGCTCATCATTTGCAATCAGTGCATACCTTGTAACTTCCTGCTTAAATTCATACCACAAATATTCCTCTTTTTCCCCATTCCTGTTTCTATTCTGCTGTAGTCTGATATAAGAATAATATGGTAGTATTGGGGAAGCATTGCAGAACAACTAAGACGAAATCCACCGCTAGAGTTGCCATACATCCAGAATTTCACAGACTTTTACTTCTTGAAATCCTACCTCTAATGCACTATTGCTGTGTCAAGAGCATGTTCCAAAAACCTCCCATAACAAAGCACCACTCTGGAAGGACCCCAAAATTCTTAATTTGGGGAGGGAGGATCCTAAACTCAGATATTTGCCAGGACCCCCTTCCTCCAAAGAAGACCACCATGGCAAAGGGGAGGCCAACCTGTCCCAAACCATTAGCCACACTGTAAGGAGAGCTTCTCAACACCACCATTCCTCAGCCCCGATTCATATGCCTACTAGAAAGAGCTTTGTTTCAACTCTTAAAAAACAGCAACCCTGCAGGGCATCTTGAAATCACTGGATTAAAAGACAGCTATAAATATTTCAAATATTTGAAACTGAAGGCTCCTCTTTGCTATTAATGCAAAATATTGTGCTATTGTCTCTGAGCCTGTAGACGAGAGATAATAGTGCTAACCTTCCTACAGAATTGCTGTAATGATGACTGAGAAGGTATTTGCATTAAGCACTCAAAAAGCCAAGCAGTATTACATTCCTCTCACCAAGATATAATTAGTTGTCAAAGAAAGACAAAAAGGTTATTTTCTTAAAATGTCATTCATATTCCTGCTGATGCCCCAAGTTAGAACCAAACATGTTTACTTCCATGTAAACATGATTTTTCTGAAATAGGGCTGCTTTCCCTCTGGTTGCTTAAGTCTCATCAAGTGGAGAAAATAACCTTGTGAGCATTTCGGTTTCAAAACAAAACAAATGCCCGTTGAACAAGTGTGATCTAATCATGACCAGAGTGGTTGTACACTAATAAATGAAGATTGTACAAGCCATTCAAAGCATGAAGTCCGAGCCTTGTTTTGAAATGACTGCATAACCTTGAACATAATTTGAGTAAAGCAGATGTAACCAACTGCAAGGAGAAAGACAGCTCTTTAAGCCTTCAGATGCAGCCGATTCCCCCCTTCCCTTCCTCATCTCCTTCATTAGAGTGCAAACATTCTGGTCATGAATAAGTCACATTCAATCATTCATTCTGCAGCCATTAACTATGCATCACATATACTACAGGCACTCCAAATAATTAAGCATAAGTGTTCTTTATAAAAGATGCAGATTTGCATTTTTTAATATAAAAAAAAGTTCTCTTGTACCATGTTTTTCCCCCTCCTAGACATGCAATTAAATATTATGTACAATGAAGAACCTTAGCCAAGGCCAGTTATATAGAATTATTTGAGATTATTGCTGTTGTCACAAAGTACAGTAGCACCTTCAAGATGATAGAATATCAATCACTGGGAAATCTATAGATTATACCTGAAAGCGCAACACAAAAAAATATGCTATGCTAATGAGGCCCTGCAGTCTGATAGGTGCTGGAATCAATTAGTGATATGCGTATTTGAAGTTTTTTCCCCTTCCCTTCAAAGTGCAGCAATATGAAAGTCATTCTTCTTCCTACTGTTGATCATTTAAAATTGGCATTTTCACATAGCAGATGGCAACCTAGTCTCAGTGCTTTAACTAAAATTGTTTTTATTAAGCCTAAACAAGTGTTAACAGGGCTAATTCACTGCAACACACAAAATGAGAATATGAGCATATCATTATTGGAAGGCTCTTCCATCACCATATGCAAGAATCCACCATGTGCCAGTACACTGGTTACTGAATAAGCTGTTTCGTAGGGGTGTGCCAACTTGTCATAAGCTGAAGCCTTGTTTCTATCTTGTAGGACCCATGGACAGATTTTTTTCTGCAAATAGAGGACTATCAGTTTTAGGTGCGTGTAAGAAGAGAACAGGATGGATTACAGTGTAGCCATTGCGTTGTGCCAGGGTGACTATGCAACAGGGCGGCACCCATCCAAGTTTAGTGTCAAGTCTGGGCAAAGAAACTGAAGCATAAAAGGTATTGCATGGATCCCCGATTACATGGGACATAATTCAGGAGGGACTTAACTCAGCAGTCATCATCCTCGCCACAGACTGCTTCACTGTCCATGCAACAAAATTTCAGCCTCTCAGCTATTCCTAGGAACTTGCAGTCTTAAGACAAGAATCAGAAGTTATGGCTGGTGCTGAATATATTTCATCTCCTTCTCCTCTTCTTCCTGTAGCAATATGACATCACCTCAATGCACGTTTCACCATCCCCACAAATAGCAGCCAATGAAGGAGAATGCAATGAGGTCACTTCCTGTGTTTTGCATTACTGGGTGAGAGAGAAGAAGGAAATGCAGTGCCATTGCTTTCATTAGCAGACACAACTATAACATGCAGTAATAGTCTAAGACAGGGGTAAAGGTAAAGGTAAAGGGACCCCTGACCATTAGGTCCAGTCGTGGCCGACTCTGGGGGTGCGCCGCTCATCTCACTTTATTGGCCAAGGGAGCTGGAGTACAGCTTCCGGGTCATGTGGCCAGCATGCCTAAGCCTCTTCTGGCAAACCAGAACAGCGCACGGAAATGCCGTTTACCTTCCCGCTGGAGCAGTACCTATTTATCTACTTGCACTTTGATGTTCTTTCGAACTGCTAGGTTGGCAGGAGCAGGGACCGAGCAACGGGAGCTCACCCCGTTGCAGGGATTCGAACCGCAAATCCTAGGCTCTGTGGTTTAACCCACAGTGCTACCCGTGCCCCTTAAGACAGGGGTAGTCAACCTTTTTATACTTACCACCCACTAATGCATCTTTATTGATGGTATAATTTCCTTACCGCGCACCAGTGCTCGATAGAAGGAGCATTCAGCTTGTGCCATAGAACCCCTACCACCCACCTAGAATCCTGAAACGCCCACTAGTGGGCAGTAGGGACCAGGTTGACAACCCTTGGGCTAAGATTTTTAGGCAACAGTGGGAAGCAAGGTCACATAAGGAATGTAAATCTGAGAGCAAATTTAGAGAAGAAATGAAAGTTAATCTGACTGATTCAATTCTCAGAACAGATTTAGCAGGATCTGACTCATCATTCCTCCCATGGATGGTATGGAGTAGTTGGATATTGGCAATTTAGAGAAGAGAGGAACTCTGAAATATAGCATTCAGCAGTACTTAAGCAAAAGGGTGGAGGTCATTGAGGAAAAAGCAGGGAATTGCACTGGAGCAATAAAAAATTTATTAAACAAACCACAGCCAAAATATAAATATTTCATAGATGAACAGAGCCCAAAATAGCTCTGAGGAGATCTTTGCTTCCATTACTTTGTTTAAGTTCTAGGAAAGTTTGAATTCCCACCAAATTTGGTTAGCTTTTAAAACACTAAAATGAGATCCACAGTTTCTCTCTCTCTGGAAGTGGCTCTCCAAGTCTACCTCAGAAGTAGAAAATGGTGTTAAGTGCTTGAATGAACATATATGCCTTAAAGAGAATATTCAGTTAAAGATCAAGACTGGTGATTTCCTTATCTTCAAAGAACAAAAGGCCTATACAACCCAGGTTCATCAATATTTTATTTCTTGTCTACATTATTATTTATTAATTTTCATAACTGTCAACTATATATGCACTAGACATCTCCTCAGTGGCTTTGGTAAGCATGGAAAAGACACCTTTGGTTAAAAATAAATAAATTGTGGTGCAGCCCTTGTAGCAAGGGAATTTTGTAAAAAAAAATCCCAGATTAAATAAAATATCAGAATGGTTTAGGAACAAACACAGTGTGCTCCACTGCACAAAACTGCATTAAACTGATAATGAAATATTAGACAACTGAAAGTCCCATTTCCAAAGAATCCCTATGCAGCCCCTACCCACCAATATCACTGTGTGTGAAGATCCATCTTCATTTTCTCTTTAGGCAACTAGTTTAGGAGCCACAATTACTTTTCACTGGGGTGCAGTAACATTTTCAGCAAGGCATGCATTGAAACAAAAATTAATCTAACGTTCTTGCAGTGATGAAACACTAAAGCAGGTGCTATCTTTCTGACAGATTTCTGTTCAAACAATAAATATACGCATGCCATTCACTTTAAATTTTTTTTAAGGATTGCAAGCCACCATTTTCTTCTAGCAAGAGCTCTTTGCTTTTCATTGTTGCAATAAACAGACATTCAGGAAGCAAGTCTTTCCCCACCACAGCATAGGAAACACCTGTTGAATTATTTCTGATTCAGCATAAAAATGAGAGAGTGTCAATCTAAGAAGAAAAAAAGACCTTGTAACTGTGTCATAGAAATGCTATAAGCCCATGGAGGCAATTTCTGCTGTTCTTGCTGAGGTCATTCTTTTTGAACTTGAAAGGCACACACTACTATGAATGACTTTTGATCCATAGCAAAAGAGGAGGGGGAAACTAATATCAAGTGCATGTAACTCATAACCCCTGTAATAAAAATAATGACCTGTTTGTCTTCCAGGACCACCTGCAAAGTCTCTATTCAAAGCAGATGAGTGTCAGTGCCATTTTCTCATCTAGTACATTTGTAATAAAGCATTCAGAAAAATATCCCTCTGACATTTTTCAAAGAAACTCTCTAAAAAAACCACCCTGAATTAAATACTTTTAGGGGTAATCCCATGGTATTTACTTTTTTAAATTTTTTATCATACCAATGAAATTGAAACTGAAATACTTTATTGTCACTTGTACAACTTGTATACAGTTACAGATAGGTAGCCGTGTTGGTCTGCCATAGTCAAAACAAAAAAATTCCTTCCAGTAGCACCTTAAAGACCAACTAAGTTAGTTCTTGGTATGAGCTTTCGTGTGCAAGCACACTTCTTCAGATACGTATCTGAAGAAGTGTGCTTGCACACGAAAGCTCATACCAAGAACTAACTTAGTTGGTCTTTAAGGTGCTACTGGAAGGAATTTTTTTGTTTTAACTTGTATACAGTGAGATTACACGAGCACCCCCCACTCAGCTCTCTTAGTCTTAATTCCCCTCGTTTACTGACACACACCAAACCCAAAAAACCAAAGATCTGACAGGAAAGATTACATAAACCAAAGAGAGTTCCAGGATGCAGTCCAGCTAGGCAGACACTCAATGAGGGTGTGAAGCAGGCTAAGTCAGGGACATCATCACCAATGAGTAACTCTACCAGTAGTAACGTAACAATATCTATGTGACTGAGGTGACAGCAGTCACGAAATTAAAAGACGCCTGCTTCTTGGGAGAAAAGCAATGACAAACCTAGACAGCATCTTAAAAAGTGGAGACATCACCTTGCCAACAAAGGTCCGCATAGTTAAAGCCATAGTTTTCCCAGTAGTGATGTACGGAAGTGAGAGCTGGACCATAAAGAAGGCTGATTGCCGAAGAATTGATGCTTTTGAATTATGGTGCTAGAGGAGACTCTTGAGAGTCCCATGGACTGCAAGAAGATCAAATGTATCCATTCTTCAGGAAATCAGCCCTGAGTGCTCACTGAAAGGACAGATCCTGAAGCTGAGGCTCCAATACTTTGGCCACCTCATGAGAAGAGAAGACTCCCTGGAAAAGACCCTGATGTTGGGAAAGATGGAGGGCACAAGGAGAAGGGGATGACAGAGGACGAGATGGTTGGATAGTGTTCTCAAAGCTACCAGCATGAGTCTGACCAAACTGCAGGAGGCAGTGGAAGACAGAAGTGCCTGGCGTGCTCTGGTCCATGGGGTCACGAATAGTCGGACATGACTAAACGACTAAACAACAACAAAAACATCATCCACAGGCAGGGAGATAAAGAAAGGTACTCGGCTGTCTTGGTGTTGGGGTGCTTTGGCCAGTACAATCTTGCCAGACACCCTTAGTTCCATGGATAGACAGTAAGTGAGAAATAGCATATTTTGCACACATCGCTGTGTTACATGAGATATGGGGAAGGAGAGGAAGAGGGAAGGAGAATACAGCTCCAACTTTTGCCAATTTGGTGGAGTGTGCAAAGGAGATTTTTATATAGATACAAACACACACACACACACACACACACACACACACAGTGTTCTGCTCTGTCATGTTAAAATGGTCAATGTTTTCTTGTGTATCCCCCACCCCCAGCAAACTGGGGCAGGTCAGAATAAACCACTCTCCACTGAAGTGAGTAATTCACAACCCATAAACACCTATTTACATTTCTTAGGTTGACATAAAGCTAGCAGAACCAGCAAAGCACCCTCTCCCAAAGATGGAGCAGCTATAAAATAGATGCAGTTAGAGCAGAGCGAAGGAGGGATAATTATTTCTGCAGAACACCCAAATGCCAAGAGGAGCAAGAAAGCAAGACAAGGCAATCAATTTAGTGAAACCTCAAGCTTGCCATAAATTGTATGTCTCATAGCCTGCAGTAAATTATACTAAACCTTTTTGCTAAAGTGAGGCATCCAAGCTTTGGTTTTAATTAAATAAAACTGGCTATATTTTTAGAGGCAAGGTCTTACCTCTTTCCTGCCCTTAGTGCAATAGGAAGACACACACACACACAAAGAGAGAGAAAGAGAGAGTAAGCAAAGAAAAGAAGTTCAATAGGCCACAGAAACCTTCACTTTCTCTGCAGAAGAAAATCCATTTCTTCCTGCAACAAGTGAGAATTGCCTAGAAAAAGACCGAATAAAATTGTCTGCAAATCAAACCACTTATAGATGCATTCACCACCTCAGGTGTCAGACTATTTCTGTCTTCACCCAGCTCTCCCAGCACTAAAAACTGAAAATTAATGTGACTTGTAACTAGACTGGTCTTCCGCATACAAACTCTTTTTTTCAATCTGATGGTCAAATCATTCTTTAAAACAAGCAATCAAAGAACTTTAATAAGGACAGCGGAACAAGCTGTGTAATGTGACAAAATGATCGTTATGAAGGATGGCCAATCAGCAAAATATAATTGCATATTATGCCTGTTTCAATGAAACACTGACTAAAAAGCTTTCATAAAAGTGTTTGTATTCCTTATAGCAACTTTATAGATTTGTGGGGCTTGTACCTACTAGATTTCAGTGCATCAAAACCCACTGCATATGTGCAGGAACATAGCATAATAAGCACTGGGTTCTAATCCAGTTTGCAAGTAGTCCATCGATAGCTTTTGCCTAACACATTTCTAACTAGTAAAAGGTGAGAGGTCTTTCACAGTGCTTTTAAAAACTCCCTATCAACAATCTAAACTTTCTGCTCAGATGGGACACAGTTTGACAGAATAACTTCTCTAGTGTATTAAAACTGCCAAATGAGAAACCATTCACCAACACCTGTCTCCTTCTTCCACTTCACCAGAGTAATCTATCCACTCAAAAGAAAACTAATTCCAAGCAAATCAAACTCGGTTTTCCAAACAGGCTCTAATTTTGCCCCAAAGCCTGTCACATCTCTGCTGCTGGATTTGGTTCAGACCAACTGTTTGTTAGGATCACAAGAAACAGGTACCTGGTAGGTTGTTACAGGATGGCTGCAAACTGTGGAACTTGAAACCAGTAAGTCTACAGAATCTTCATGGCTATGCATTTCTTGATGGCTATGAGTTTCTTTAAGCATTTTTAAAGTCTGCAGATTTATTCGTTGCTTTCACAAACTCTGGTGATTGTTTAAAACGATGGCTTTAAAAGGAGATAAGACAAATTCAGGTCTATCTACAGCTACATGCAACTGTATATCAGTTGCTATTGCCTTCATATCTGTTCTTGGATTTACCTAATCTGACAGCACAACCTTAGGCATGTTTCTCAGAAATAAGTCCTGCTGCATTTGATGGGACTTAATCTCAGGGAGGCATGATTGCCTCTGTCTGACAAATTCCACCCTTAAAGAATATTAAAATTCAGAATATTAAAATTTTATTGGCATTTGGTGAAGACGTTATTATCCCAGGCCTTTTCATCCTAAAAACTTCCTGCGATCCATTTATCCTTACTTCTGGAGTTTTCAGACCCATGGAACACTTTTGTTGCTGCTGTTTCCTTTGTACTATTGCTTTTATCCTTTACTGCTGTTTGATGCTGCATTCAGGGCTTACAGTTTTACCTTTTTATGTACCATATTTTTCGCTCCATAAGATGCACTTTTTCCCTCCCAAAAACTAAAGGGAAATGTGTGTGTGCGTCTTATGGAGCGAATGCAGGGGGGAGGCAGGCAGGAAAAGCCCCCAAGAGCCGCACACAAGCTCCGTGTGGCTCTTGCGGGCTATTCCCCAGGAGGGAGAAGGGACTGACACGGCCAGTCAGTCCCTTCTCCCTCCTCATAGAAAAGCCCGCAGGAGCCTCACGCTCCTTAAAGGGTGTGCGGCTCCTGTGGGCTTTTGTGGGAGGTGGGGGTATTGCCATAGCCGCGCACAGCCTCTCCCGGTTGGAGAGGCTGCGCGCGGCTATGGCAGAAGCCAAGACAGCCAGCGGGATGGATCCCGCTTGCTGTCTTGGCTTCTTTGCTCTTTGGGGCTGGGGGGGGGAACCCGGGCTTCCCCTAGCAGCCCCGAGAAGCTCTGGGAGAAGCGGACAGTCCACCGCTCTTTGGGGCTGGGGGGGAAATAATATTTTTTCTTGCTTTCCCCCTCTAAAAACTAGGTGTGCCTTATGGTCCGGTGTGCCTTATGGCGCGAAAAATATGGTAACTTTTTTATTGTTAGCCACTCAGATAGCCTTCAGTAGTGGATGGCATAAAAATGTTGTAAGCAGGCCTGTGCAGAGTTTGTCTGAGGCCCAGGGCAGGAGTCTTGTTAGAATAAAGTTACAAAGTCAAACAAAAAGTGCAGCCACTTCCTGGTGGTTGCCCCCAACCAGCTTAGCCCCCCCCCCAAGTGTACCTAGCTGCCCCCCCACTCTTCCCAGGCCTAGTTGTAAGTAACGACATAAAATATCAGCATGACAAAATGATGGGATAAACACGTTAAGGCCAAGATCATTCAGAGAACAAAACTGCATCCTGCAGTTATGAAATACAATTGAGGCATGATAACACTTCTTTTCACTGTATTAATAACAATAGTAGTAGTCATAAAAGTTAACGTTTTGTTAATAGAAGGTAAGTATAATATTATCTGGGCAGTTCACAAATACAGTGGTGCCTCGCAAGACGAAATTAATCCGTTCCGCGAGTCTCTTCGTCTAGCGGTTTTTTCGTCTTGCGAAGCAACCCTATTAGTGGCTTAGCGGATTAGCGCTATTAGCGGTTTAGCGGCTATTAAAGGCTTAGCGGCTATTAAAGGCTTAGCGGATTAGCGGCTAAAAGGCTATTAGCGGGACTTCCGGGTTGGCGCGATCTGGGAATGGCGGATTCCCTCCGAGCTCCGGAGGGAATCGGCTCAGCGGTGGATGGGTCTTTGCCGTGCCGGCGACACGGGGACCCTTAAAAACCGCAGGCGCGGATGCCTGCGGACTGAAGACTCGGCGGGTACCTTAAGCGCCCCCCCTGATTCGCGAAGAGCCTTTTTAAAGGCTATGGAGGGGATACGGGGGACGGCGCGGCACTGAGAGTCGATCGCTACCGCCGCTGAGCGAAGCCGCGAGCCATAACTGGAGAGCGCTGACTTCCTTCCTTGAAATTTGGACTGGAAAAAAAGAACCCGTGAGTAATCTGGAACTGAACTTTAAAAATTTTTTACCTTCTGAATTTAAGACGACCGGGGGGTGTGCCAAAAGGAAGTCCCCACCCCCCCCTTGCAGACGATCCAGAGCAACGATATAAGAGCTAAGCTGGAGTGCCTACCCTGTAAAGGGTGAGTTTTAAAAAGACAGTAACTTCCAAGATTTGGAAAGGCAAATTTGAGCAGGAGAGTGGAGTGTTGGAAGAGTCTTTGTTTTGTGGTAAACAACCCTCCCTCCCGGGCCCGGGAGCGACCTGCTTTGGAGCCTGTATAGAGGAGCAGAATTTGACAGCTGTCAAAGCTGTCAAATGGACTGTTAACAGTGGAAAAATTGCTATTTAAGACCTCTCCGGATTAAAAGGAGTTACAATTGAATTAAAATTGTGGGAAACAAAGAAACAATAACAGGACAGAGGATTGTTGGAGAAAAGTCCATTAAGTAATCAGATTCCCTCTAGGGGGAATTCTGTGGAATTACAATGGCTGTGGGTGGAAAGATACTGAGAGAAATCGAAAGGATGTTTTCACTGGTGGGAACCTTACAGGAGCAGACTATAGTTATGAGTAAACAATTGATGACCTTGAATTTGGAAACAAGTAGTTCTGCTGAATGTAATGAAGACCTGAGTGAGAGAAAACCCACAGCTGAATTCGAAATAATAAACAAAGAAGAGGAGAAGACAAAACATGAAAGAGAACAAGTTATGTGGGAAAATACTAACCAGAAGCCGGCATTTGGAGAACACAAGCAAGGAGACTATTGGATTAATTCCATTTTAAGCCTACGAAAGATACAGAAGACGAAAGAGGAAGCCCTGGAAGTTTATGGAATTCAGGAGCTTGAAATAAAGAAGTACAATTGGGGCCTCCACATAGACTTTGATTTTGACTATCACCAAGACTTAGGCCTTGCGGAAATTCCTCAGCAGTTGTTTCTAAATATGGGAAGAGACTATGGACTGATTGGATTGATTGTTAAGGAAATCTTTCGAGACTCGATGACCGACAAAAAGGACTACCAACAAAACCGGCGGAGAGGGACTGAAAGAGAGTTGAGAGCTTCGGACGTGCGGAACCCAGGCTAAAAACTGTTATTTTGGACATGTCTTGGGAAAGGACGCAAAGCGGGAATGGGAGGGAGGGAAGCATTTAAATTTAAACAACACTCAAGACCAGGGGGTTTAGTTAATAAGAAAATTATTCAAGAAAAAATGAGAAATCGAGGGAAGAGAATTGGGGTCCAACTTAGGGAAAATTTATTTTTGTTTTTATAAAAGGATTAATATTAAGACGGAAAAGGAAATGCCAACTTGCTGACATAAACTTGGGAATAGGGATGCAAGGGAGGGGGTGGGGGGAAGTCAAGGACTAGGGTTAGAAAATAAGATTGTCGGGAACTATACATGTTTGTTGTCTTTTATGTTTGTTTTGATGTTATGTGTTGTGTTTTTGTCTATATAAAATGTGAAAACCCAATAAAAATATTTAAAAAAATATAAATAAAAGGCTATTAGCGGCTTAGCGGCTTAGAAAAAAGGAGGGAGCGGGGGGAAATCGGAACACTCGCAAGACGTTTTTGTCTTGCAAAGCAAGCCCATAGGGAAAATCGTCTTGCGAAGCAGCTCAAAAACGGAAAACCCTTTTCGTCTAGCGGGTTTTCCGTCTTGCGAGGCATTCGTCTTGTGGGGCACCACTGTAAAAGCTAACAGCCAGGGGTGACAGCCAGCCTTGTATGCCCACTTGCACAATAGAAATCCACTCATGCAGTAGGGCGTTTCAATTCTCTTCTCTTCACCATCACTTCCAGCTCTCTGTGCAAATTTGCCACCCTGGCCTTCTTCAAGATATAAATTTAATTTTAAAATTGGGAGCTCATTGGGGGCTGCTAGGGGAGAAGATCCATTTCATGAACAGATGGCCACTCATGCTATTTCTGGATCTCACCCACAAACAGAAACTTAGGTGGAATCTACACACATATAAAAAATGTTTTGAAAAATACATTGGATTTTGCATAGCTCACTGTTGCCATCTAGTGTCACATTTGTATATTGCACTTTATGACACATTTAAAGTGTTTTATTTGCAGCTATGTAGCTGAGTCCCTAGAGATAAAAACATAGGATGAGCCTGCAGATTCAGGCCAATGTCCCATCTAGACCAACATCCTGTTCCTACAGTGGCCAGCCAGATACCTGTGGGAAACCCACAAATCATACATGAGTGCAGCTGCCCTCTGCTTACCTGCAACTCTCAGCAACTGTCACCCAGAAGGATAAAGTGTTTAATACATAAAATCTTAAATGCTTAAAACAACAGCAGAATAAAACCAACAATGGTGCATAGAACTTAAAAAGCACTAGAACTAAAAGGCCTGACGGGAAATATATGCCTCCACAGATCACCTAATATCTAAGCTGAGGAAGACTAGGTGTTATCACCATGGCCATGTTTAAGGTCAAGGCTCATTGCCAGTTCTTTGGTTTCCTGCCAATCATTTTCCTCTCAGCCTTTGACATGAAGTGCAGCTTTGGGAGTGCACATTCAGCGTAATGGAAGTCAGATGACAGGGGCTATGCCAAGATCCTGACATTCACCTTTCACTTCATGCTAGGTAAAATATTGGCATTTATTTGCATTCTTTTTTATATTTTTAGTTTTTGAAGGTGGGGTGGGTGGGAGGAAAGCAGTTTATTGTGATTTTCTTCAAGGGTGACTGACATAACAACAATCTGGATTAATAAATGGTTCGTTTTGAAGACAGAAGGAAATTTCAGATTTCTCAAGCTACACACAATAAAATAAGCTGTTTTTAAACACGATAGATGTATATATTTGTCTCATAAACACAAACAAATATTTTGTTCTTTTATATGTCTCTTGGGTCTCCCCAACGAGTCTACAAACTTCCTGTATTTTATTGTGATGAACTCATGGTCTGTATACAGTTCTAAAAGGCACTTCAGGATCCAATCCAAGCTATTAT
The DNA here is from genome assembly GCF_965112155.1 of Podarcis liolepis. Classification (NCBI taxonomy): domain Eukaryota; kingdom Metazoa; phylum Chordata; class Lepidosauria; order Squamata; family Lacertidae; genus Podarcis; species Podarcis liolepis. The sequence continues at coordinate 49,555,518 of NC_139557.1, read as the reverse complement.
AGAAATGGAGTGTCATGACCAACCCCCACACACCCTGAGAACACTCATGGGCATCATGACACTCTGCAGTGGAGGACCCTGATGAGGACAAAGCACAGGCTTGAGGAACCATCAGTATATTACTTGGGTCTTTCAGGACAGAAGACACAATCCTGTCATCAACCTCTGAGGATGTCTTTTATGAAATACATCTGTCTCGCAGAAATCATAGATAGCAAAATAAGCCAGAGGTCCTTCGACCATCCATGTAGCTCCTCCAGGGAGCCCCAGTTTTTGTCAACTTTCACAAGGTTTCAGAGGATTCTAACTGTCCACAGAGACAACTTCTTCCTGTAGCTGCCTTAGGAGTAAAGTACCGTATTTCAACAAGCAAGGCCCCCTGAAACTGCCCAAGGTCCTTTTCTTGTCTGCTCTCTGCTTCAACCTGCCTCTGACTTCCTTTAGTCGACACTTCCTGCTTCAGCTGCAAGCATCATGCTGTTGGAGAACTGGAAGAGTTCGTCATGGTGCCAACCCATCACCCCACCCCACACAGAAGCAGCCATGCGCGTAGGCCCAGTCATACAGATCTTTTTTGCACCCTCTCAGGCCCAGCTAAAAGTGGCTATACAGCCTACTGAACAATGATTTCTCAAGCTTCACCAATGCTTCACACACTTTTGCCTCGAGTGGCATGTGGCACTCATGTGGGGGCATGAGATTGCCCATGAGGGAATGTGGCCCTTGGGTTGAAAAAGGTCCTCCAACCCCGTTATTGACCCCTAGCCCAGTTCAGACATTTGGCAAGTCCCACCTGATTGTCTACAGGTTTGCTTACAGGTTCATGGTTATGAAAGGCAATCACATGGAAGCACTGATTGTCTGGATATAAGACCTATATATGTAGCTGCCACAATCTTGATGAGTCAAAGGGATCTTCTGGAATTACATGAATTGTCACGGCCACTTGGAAATGGTTCCACATAGAGGTACCATCTTATTTTCTTGATGCTGTTGCCTCAACTTGCTGGGCCTCAAATATGTGTTGTTGCTGTTGTTTTTTAAAAGTCATTATATAAAGACAGTTCCTTCCATACCCTTTTGAGTCTATCTTGTGGATACCTTGTGGCTTGTACAGTTACTGTAATGCCTTAAATTATACCTATAAGGGCTCTTGAATACTGCACCTTCATGCAGCTCAGTTAAAAAAACAACACCACCACTATAGCTTATGTAGCATGATTCATGGCAAACTGTCATTAGCCTTCCATGCAGAAAAGACAGGCAGCAAACCATCAATCTGTAGGACAAAACGCCCTTAAAAGAATAGGCTCAGATTGCTCCAGCTGGCTTGACTTGTAAAGGCAGAGTAACACTCAGCATGGGTTTTAGAGAGAATGTTACTAGGGAATATCGATTCCCCTACATTTAAGTGACATATTGTGATTTCTGTTGGCTTGTTAATGTTAGTAGGCAATCAGATGTCACTGCCTCACGGAGACTTCGTGAGGCTTTCAATCCATTTCACTACTCCTTTCCTCACTAGAAAAAGTACTACGTGGTCTATTGTCTCACAAGAGTATATACAAAATAAAAAAATTCCTTCCAGTAGCACCTTAAAGACCAACTAAGTTAGTTCTTAGTATGAGCTTTCGTGTGCATGCACACTTCTTCAGATACGAAATGCACACGAAAGCTCATACCAAGAACTAACTTAGTTGGTCTTTAAGGTGCTACTGGAAGGAATTTTTTTATTTTGACTATGGCAGACCAACACGGCTACCTATCTGTAACTAAGAGTATATACAAAATTGTAAAATATAGTCCTGCCATTAATCATTTGTATGACAATGGTTGACAGCTTTTCCACCAGCAGAAAGCAGCAACTTCTATACAGAAAGTGTATTCTTCTACAGCATATACATAGGTAGCTATTTAAACAACAACTCACAAATACAGAATAATGCTATATGGTGCTGAACTTGGCTGAGTCTCCCTGCATCCAAAGCATACTATTCATGAAGTCCTCTGACTGATCTGGGCTACTCACTTTCTGCCAGACTATCCTATCTGAATGAGCTTGCTGTAGTTATTTTAAAAAAAAACAGTGAGGCCAAATATGCAAGTATGTGTTCTCAGGGTGTGGGGGGGTTGGAGATGGCAAAAGCATGTTCTTAATGAGTAACACCACACTTCATCCTGTGTGCCATTGAACATCCTTTTCCTCAACTATAACATTCAAATACACTACAGCCACCCCCGTAATCATCATGGGAGCACCCAGCGCCATATTGTACTCCAACTAAGTCTCTCCTTCTTTATCAACTGGTCACGTTAGGCTTCCCCATCCTTTATATGTTCTCTTGGTCTTAGCATCCTCCTTGCTGCTGCTGCTGAACAACATAAACAAATTGACATGGCTGATACAAGGTTGTAACTTTCTTCCTCAATTGCATATTTTTGTAGCGACATTTTAGGTTGTTTGTTTTATCCTGAAAAGACTCAGTAATCATTAAATGTTGATTCTGTTTTAAAAGTGTGATTAAAAACAACTGAGATAATATATTGTCAGCTGCTTAGAATGCACAATAAATAGGAGACTGAGCTATGAATTGAGAAGTCCTTTGTCGAAATCTCAACTCTGCAACAAAATCCTTACAACGTTTGTAAATGTAAAGGTAAAGGGACCCCTATACCTGCTGGGACTGATGGAAGTTGTAGTTCAGCAACCACCAAAGGGCCAATGGTTCCTCACAACTGCACTATGCAAATGGTATTTATTTACTTATCATCTTTAACACGGAGCAGAATCTAGCTTGGGTGCATTTTTCATTGCAAAATTTATATAGAAGTAGACCAGCCAAAAGGGATCAAAGGGATGGCAGCACATCTCTAACCTCCCATCCTTGATGTCACTGTAGCCTACCAGGAGGTGTAGGAGCAAAAAGTCAGTGAAGTCAGGGTGGTGCAAACACACTGGTGGAAATAAGCTGGTACTCCTGCTGATGTTTTTGCACTGCACTGACATCACTACCACCTCACCCCTCCCAGTAAGTTGCAATGAGACCAGTTAGAGAAGGGGAAAAAGTGCTACCAGCCAGTAGTAAGATGTACGACTTGATTCTAATTTATCACAAACTACATTGTAGTAAACAATGGCCCCAAATTCCAGACAGAACACCATACAATTTATTTGAATATATGTGCATAAGCTTGTACTATGAACCATCTACTGCGGGGGTGGGGCTTTTCCAGCCTTAGGAGCGCATTCCCTCATGAGCAACTTTTTTGGGGGGGGGGGAGGGCATGTACCAATGGTAGGCAGAGACAGAGGCAAAAAGCAAGTGGGGTAGTGGATGAGATTCATCCCTTTGTCCAGTAGGCTAAACTCAAGTCTTGCAAAACCCAGTGGTTTCTTTATACACACTTCCATCCTTCAGGTAAGCAAGGACACATTCCAGTCAGACAAAAGCACTCGAGAAGGGCACAGAGCACAGCCAGTGAGGAGTGTGGGCTAAGGAGGGCTTGTAGCCTGGGAGAGTCCACAGGGTTGAATACAGGGGATTGGATAGCCACATTTGGACCCAAGGACTGAGGTTTCCCACTTCTGACCTACTGCATGGATGCCTCTCATTTCTGCTTCTTTATTCACCTGTTCTTTCTCTCTCTCATGTGCCATACTGTTTTTTCCCCTTTCACATAATTTCCTCCTTAGCCAGCCACATTATGCTTCTAGGTCTGTATGGAGATCTGGTAAATGAATTGCATTTTGCACTGATAAAATGCACCAGTCATATGGCTGACTTCGTGGAATTATGATGGATAGCACAGTTGAACACAACTGTGAGTAAACCCAACTCTTTTATTTTGTGTTTACCGTGTGGCTATAAAACCCCCAAAAAGAGTATTTCGAAGCAGGCCATGTCACTATGCTAGTTGAAAACAAGGTGCACTCCATTATTTTATCCCTTCATTTTTTGCATGAATAGCGTGTTTCAGAAATTTGTTTTTACACTACATTACTCACATTTCTGACCTCTGTGTGACTCGCTGAAAGCCTACATTTCAAAGTGCTTTCAATGCAGAATGTTTGAAGCTTGCAGGCATTAGTAAAGAACGCTGTTTGTAATGAATTATGTAAACCTTGAAAACCTGCCAAGCGGGGTTGGTGATGATATCTATGGCACATTATGTACATTGGAGGGGAGTGGGGGAATGAGAATAGCATATATCATACTGCAATGTGTTTTCTGCTTGAAACATAACACAGTATCCTATTGCATACAAAAACTACTATCAGCTCCAACAGAGTCAAGCATGTTCTAAATATGCACAGCTTAGCCTGAGCATATTTTCTACAGTAGTTTGTAGCTTATTTAGTGCTGAAACATGCATAGCAACAACCCAATCGCATGATCCTGCTGATCACCCAGCCATAAAATCAGAGAAGCAACATGAAGCATGTAATCCAGTTTTCCCAGAGTTGCCACATGGGCTGTACACATGTTGACCAGCATTTTCATACATTACAGTATTTCAGGTAAACTACTGTTGCTGAGGAGAGAGCTGCTGGGGGAAGGCAAAATCACATGCTTTTCATACTCCATATAGCATCAGGGTTGGGAAGCTTTTTCAGACCAGGGGCCACATTCCCTCCTAAGCAACCTTCCAAGGGCCACATACCAGCAGGGGGTGGAGCCAGAGTGGAAAGTGGGTGGGGCAAAGTACGCTAACTTCTACACATCCAAACACTATCAGAGTTCAAGGATGCATAGCACACAGGTAAACACTTGGGGACTCAAGAAGGACCCATGAGGGTGTAGCTTTCATAGAGGGGATGTAACTTGAGGGCCAGACAGTGATGTCTGGGGTCCACATTTGGCCCTGAGCCTGAAGTTCATCACTTCTGCTGTATCTCGTTGAAATTGGCTTAGTGGTGCCTTTGTGTGTAAGCTTCTCCCCATATTCCCGGGAGCAATGAATAAATGCATTTTTGATTACCTCATTTTAGGATTATGACCACAGGTGCCAAGTCTTCAGATGGATTTTCTTTTGGCAACTATTCTGAGCAAAAGCTAAGCAACAACATCCAGCTACCAGACATAGAGCTAGATGTTATCTTTAGTTCTTTGAAATCAGGGCATTTGGTTTTATTGAGGCCATGTCAGGGGAAAGAGAAATGCTTTCAACATATTTTTTGTGGAGGAGTTCAAATCCATAACCCAACCACACTTAACCGATAACTACATGGATCAAACAAATTGGGTTTAACGGAGCAATGAAACATTAATGCAGACAATTTAAAAGTTTATGCCTCTGAGGTAATCTGTATAGAAACATAGCCAACTACACACGTCTATGACCTCAGGCTACAAAGACCAGCTATTCATATCCCATTCAGCGCTGAAGGTAAGAACTACACAAGGAGAGATGATGAATGTATCGAATATGCCAACTAAAATGCTGCCCTCGGTGAAGGCATGGGGTTATGTGAGTGTAACTGATGACTGGATACAGCAGTACAAATTTCCATCCTATGTCAAACTGCATAGTGAATTTTCTGCCCTAGGTAATGAAATAAAGCCACCCTTGGGCTGTTAATAATAGTGGGGAAAAGAACACCTCAGACTGCTATAATTTGCCATCCTATTACTATGCTCCTTCCATTAAGCGATCTCACAAGAACACAATTTAAATTAAAACATTTCAGATGACAGGATTGAGAGCCCACTGCATTTCTGGGAACTACGTGGATAAAAACTCTTGCAAAGTAAGAACTTGCATTTAAAGAGGGAGAACTGCAGATGTCACAGCACTTCTTCCCCTACCCTCCTTAACAGTCAACATCTGCTCTATCTCATGTCTGTCCACCCGCAGACATGCTGATAAATGTTCTGCCAACTTCATAGGAGTTTCTCTGAGCTACGGTTGCCATTTTCCCAGAGGTAAAAATCCAGACAACTGATCCGGAAACAAGGCCCAAGTCTCCTGTGCCAGAGCCAGAGCCCACACACCTGCACCAGAGTCCGAAACAGAGCTAGAGTTAGGGTTGCTCGTGCCCGAACCCAAGCCACCCACACGCACACACATTTTTTTAACCCCCCCCCCTAAAAAAACCCGGGCACTTACTTGGATCAGCATGTAGGCCCCGCAAAAGAGGACATGTCTGGGATTTCCCAGACTTTTGGCAACCCTAAATGAGCACATGTAGAGTGCCTTTACCCTGTGTGTGACCACATGGCAAGCCGACCAACCGTACCCTATGGCCACACAGAATCATAGAGGTAGAGGTTTCGTTGGACGTCTGAACCGACTCCCAGCTTGATACAGGAAATTCTGAGGTATAGAAACACCAGCAGACAGCTGTCTAGCCTCTGCTTAAAAATCTCTAGTGAAGGTTAAAGTCAGGGAAGGTTTTACCAAATCACACCAAGGGAACAAAACAAAACAAAACGCCATATAGTATATTGTCATCTGTAACCACCAGTCATCCTTAGATACAGAACTATGAAAATGTAGTATTAGTAACAGCTTATAGACCAGGAATGGATTGAGGGCCACATTTGTTTGGGTGCACACATACCATACTTTTAAAACACATGGACACCCCCCAAAATGGTGCTGGGAAATGTAACTATAATTCCCAGGATTCTTTTGGGGGGGGAGAGATGTGCTTTAAATGCACGGTGTGTATGTAGCCATTCTGGGCAACCTTTGAAGTCCCACCTGCCAGTGGTGGGAGAGGCCAAAGGCAAAAGAGGTGGACTAATGATTTATTTATTTTTACCTTTGGAGAGTAGGATAGTTTCTACATGCACTCACCCACTAATCTACTCTCTGTCCAGACAAACAAAATAGATTATCAAAGAGGGCACAAAGCAGGGCTAGTGAAAGATGGGATGTGGGGAGACATGGATGGATGAGGATGTGGGTAGCCTGGACAGAGTCCCAAGACTGGACAGAAGGTCCCTGAGGCTCCCCAACCCTATTATAGACAAATCGGAGGAGCAAATTATCTTACTCTTGCTGTGGGTGTGGGTGTCTGTGTATGCAATCCTTCTGCAGTGTTTAAACAGTAATGTGTAATGAATGAATATGTAAAATTTAGATGTACATTATTTATAAAATGCACCCAACTGGCTAAGTGGGAAATATACTCCCCATATTTCATATGCAAACTTTAAAGGCCTGCTCATTGAGTAGTTAAACCAAAATGACTGACCCTTGTAACGTCTTTCACTTGGCCCCTGAATAATTGAAGAGAGAGTATTGTAGCTGTCTTAATGAATCAAGGGTGACCCCTTGTGAAGTACCTAGCTTGACATACGGGAGATTTTTATTCTAACATCTCACTAGCACCAAGTTAAATATAGATCTATTGTGGCTTTCCTTGCTACATCAAAGTGAGTCACTCTAAAACTCTTATTTTCAGCTTTCTTGTGTAAAACAACAACCATACCAATGACAGATAGAGAACAAATGGGCTAAGATGCTGAAAATAGTTATTACTGTGTTTTGAAGAGCAGGGGAAAATCCTGCATTTATCTAAAAGCTCAGCCCAGGAAACTCAGGCTGTTGTGCTACTTACATGCATACCCATTAAGTCTTGGGTCCCCAGAGGAAAAAGTCTGGGACACTGGTGGAAGGGTAAGTTTCTCTGCCTTCCTCCACACTTTCCTCAGGTATGAAAGAATCCAGTCTTGAAGAAGACACTTCTCATCTCAGTTTGAGCAGGGGAGGTGATGGAGACCATCGTGTCTTATGCTCGGCAGACCTAAGAATTTAGGAGGCTACCATGTTGAAAGAAAGCAATAGTACCCCTGCCCCACTGTTGTTTGTACAAGCATAAAAGCCTCCTGATACACTTCATCTAGTGATTTTCATGAACAGGATCAAACTACGCTGCAACATTTTGGTGCTGATCCGACTTCTTATTTATACTTCTTAAGTGGCTTTGCTCAGCTCATACTAACAACTGGAAACCACATACTGGCATTTCCTTTGTCGTGCCTGAAGCAACAATTAAGACATAAAATAGACCTGTTCAAAACGTTCAGTGCTTCAAAGGACAACATTGTAAGTCATCATCTTGCTCACTTCCCCAAGGTTTCTCTTTGGAACTTAATGGAGTTGTTCTCTTCCTCCTTTTTTTAAAAAATGGAATTTATGCAGTATGGAGAGAGCACATCTTGAGTTCTTTTTCTTTTAAGGCTGCTAACTGAAAGGACCCTGGTGCTGATAAAGTGGGGCACTACAAGGGATGAATACTTAGTGAGCTCTAAGAACTGCTCAGGGGAAACTCTTTGAGAATATGCATTGAAAATAAAACAAGGCCCCAGAGGAAATGAAAATGTATATTTCTCTGAATTTCCTTGATTCTGTCTCTTCTCCCCAAAACCCACACACCTCCAACCTACTTTTTTCTAATCTCGGAAGAGACACTAGAGAAGAAAGCATTCCACCATAGCACATGTGTGGACAAAAAAGATGCTACATTTACCATCTGAGTGGTTTACTGGAAGGTAGCTGGGTATATTTCATAGAGGGTGTGGTAATGATATTCACATTTCCCCAAAGTGATCTATGGTGAAGTTACAGTGAACAAATTAAAAGCAATACCTAGTAAAAGGTTCATAGAAATGTCATTTATCAACAATTTTTAAAAAGTTAAAGAACCCTGACAGTTAAGTCCAGTCACGAATGACTCTGGGATTGTGGCGCTCATCTCACTCTACTGACAGAGGGAGCTGATGTTTGTCTGCAGACAGCTTTTCCGGGTCATTTGGCCAGCGTGGCTAAGCAGCTTCTGGCGAACCAGAGCAGCACACGGAAACGCCGTTTACCCTCCCACTGGGGCGGTACCTATTTATCTACTTGCACAGTGTGCTTTCAAACTGCTAGGTTGGCAGGAGCAGGGACTGAACAATGGGAGCTCACCCAGTCATGGGGATTCAAACCGCCGACCTTCCAATTGGCAAGCCCAAGGCTCAGTGGTTTAGACCACAGCACCACCCGCGTCCCAGTTATTAATGATAGCTGCTCCATAAAGGACAGGTACAGATGTGTTGCTACTCAGATGCTAACTGTGGCTTAGTGCTCAGGTGGGTTCATTCCCACTTCACCTGCCGTTTTCATGCTTAATTTACCACCATCTTCCTTGCTTCCACTCTCGGTATCTACTTACTGGGAAAATGTACACTTTGTTTACTCAGTTTTTCCATAGCATCTGCATGATATAGGAATCAAAATGTGCTCTTCATAAGTTTCCCAGCTTCTGGGTTGTTGTTTTTCAGAGTTCAGAAACCCCAATTTAAAAAAACAACAACACAGTGAAAGAGGAGCAGCAGCATTTCCTCAGTTAGAGATAACCCAAAACACTGCTGTTTTGTAGCTTTCAGACCAGTTTGTACCTATATAGATTTCTCTAGATGTTTCCTTATCTATGGTTTATCTCTCCTTTCTAGGAATCATCTCAACCACTTTAACCTTTCTCTTTTCAATAACATTGCATTTACAGTGGTACCTCAGGTTAAGAACTTAATTCGTTCTGGAGGTCCGTTCTTAACCTGAAACTGTTCTTAACCTGAGGTACCACTTTAGCTAATGGGGCCTCCCACTGCTGCCGTACGATTTCTGTTCTCATCCTGAAGCAAAGTTCTTAACCCGAGGTACTATATCTGGGTTAGCGGAGTCTGTAACCTGAAGCATCTGTAACCCGAGGTACCACTGTATATCCATTTCAATTCTCCCCCACCCTATCCAACCCTGTGCTTGGGAGTGTAGCAACATTTTCCTTCCATTGTCAGCTCTCTATCCTCTTACCAGGGGTCAGCAAAGTTTTTCAGCAGGAGGCCGGTCCACTGTCCCTCAGACCTTGTGGGGGGCCAGACTATATTTTGAAAAAAAATAATGAACGAATTTCTATGCCTCACAAATAACCCAGAGTAGATTTTAAATAAAAGGACACACTGATTCCCGGACCATCCGTGGGCCGGATTTAGAAGGCGATTGGGCCAGATCTGGTCCCCGGCCCTTAGTTTGCCTACCCATGTCTTACACCTTCCCTCAGCCTTTTCTCCTCTGTCCTTGATCACACATGGGAGCTCACTTTAAGTTCCTAGGTGTTTCTTTGGAGTCATGTTCATATCTGCAGCACACCTGACATAAAATATAACATCAGGTATGATATATGGTGGGTGTGGTTTGGGGGAAAACAGTCTTGTGGGCCCAATCACAACCTGTGCTGGATCTAAGTAGACCTGTGAGCCAGACCCTTTGGTAGAGTGGCTTGCTACTAAAAGAGAACCTAAATGCATATAACTGAACACATATCCTTCTTATATTCACCCTTGTCTTTTCTCTCCCATTTCTATTGCTTTCCCATGTCAGATTTTAGATGGTAAGCTTCTTAGGGCAGGTCTTTTGTTGTTACTCAATAAATTGCCATGCATATTGATGGCATTAGCTAAATAATAATAAAATAAGACCATAGTCAACAGCTAACAGGATTAATCTAGAGATGTCAGAGATGCATCATCAATTATTTCCCATTCTTTTACATTGGGCCCACGCCCAAGTCCCTTGTTTTTTTCAGGAAGTTCGTCTGAAGAACTGTCAAATAAAGGTGACAAGAGATGAAGTACTAGGGAGATTTGACAAATTAAAAAGGAACATCACTGGCTCCAGACAGCAGCATTCTTTAAGAATTCAAATGTGTTGCTCTCATGCCCAGCTTCTGGTCCTCCCAGAAGCATCAGCAGAGAGGCAGCAGCCACTGATGGTAACAGGATATTGGACCAGATGGACCTGTAACCTGAATCAGTTAGGTTATTCTTTTGTTATAAAAATATGACTATAGGTACAACAATGTTCTTGGTCATATTAATTTAAACTGCTGTTCTTAGGAGCCCTAGAAAAAACAGTCTAGTGCTTAAATCATTCAGCAAAGACCAGTTGAAGGTGAAATCTTTTCAAAGGCACCACATTCCTCTTGTCTGTTCTTCCTTTCTGCTTACTGCACCCAGAACACTGAGCTAGCTCAAAGATCAGCATGCATTCCACAACTCCTTGCCTCTAGCCTAAAAAGCCTGGGGCAAGAATAGGTAGTCCTGCTTTGTCTAACTCCAGTTTCAATTCACTGTGCATTTCAACAAATCCTATTAGTCAGTGTTTCCTTCCTCACAACCACAAAAGTTCCAATGCTTTTTAAAAATGACATTTTCTTACACAGCATTACTATTTATGTTCCCTGTAATATTGCTCTTGTTTATTTTACCCTGCTTTCCAGCAGGTTTTAAAAACACACCAAAAGATATTTGCTTAACGTCTGGCATAAATATATAATTTGGTTAGGCTACACAAAGAAAAGAAAGAGTTTTCCTAGTCTCTCCTCTACTATTGTTGTCAATTATTTATTCATTGTTGTTTCCCAGCCACATTCAACTTTTTAAATATATTTTATCTTTTGGTTTAGGAATGCTTTCGCTTAAATGTATTCCTTGTTTAAAAATATTCTGTTCTAAAGTAAACAAGGGGTATCTTTAAAGTTTAAAAGGGATGTTATCTTCCAAATTAGAATTAAGTACCATACTGTTCTAAAAGACAAACCATGGAGGTAATTTAGTGCTAAATGCATTCTTAGCTTACTTAATGTTGAGTAATCATATGCTGAGGATTCATAAAGCATATTTCAAGGGGTGAAAGTGCTTCACGTACATTATCCCACCAGATGCATCAAAGCAGTTGATGAGGGAAGCTGTCACTTATGAGTGCTCATACTTCTTCACCTTGAATTTGCCTAATCCCTCTTCTAAAGCCCCCCTCCCATAGTTGCTAGTCACCATCACCACATCTTGTGGCAGCAAATGCCACAACATTTTAAGACATAGGGAGAAATCCTCTACATGCTTATCTGGGACAAAGTCTCATTGAATTTGATAAGACTTAACTTCCAGTCCTTTTTTTCTAGACAAAAAAGGACCTGGAACACACCTCCCTCAGAAGACCCACCTCAGAACCCAAAGAGGATCTCTGTGGGCTGGTGGTGTGTCCTTGCCAGCCATAGGCTTGTTGAGGCTGCTCTCCTGAGGTAATGGGAACCTTCCATGCCTCAGCTGAGCTGCTTAAAGAGGCCCCTCCCACCTCTCCAGCTTGCATGAACCAGAGCAGCGGGGGGGGGGGGTTGCTCACCTGAGACATGGCTTTCCCGCGTGTCATCTATGAGAGGAGCCGGAATGCCGTTCTGGAATGTTCAGTCAGGGGAAAAAACAACCTGCTTACTTCTGAATAGCCATGCTCAAGATTTGGTTGTTGAAGATGCTGCAGTTATTGATTTCCCTCCCCCCCCTACTGCAATAGAAGAGCACATCTGCATTTTTGTATTAGATCAGCTGAATAAATGGTGGGACACCCCAGGACACCTACTGAGTTCATGGTCAGTGGGGCCATGAAAGAGTGGTCTAAGGCAGGGATGGGGAACCTGTGTCCCTCCAGTGCTAACTGGTTCCCAACTCTCATCATTGTGTACTGGCAAAACTGGCTAACATGCTGTACAGTGGCACCTCAGGTTAAGTATTTAATTCGTTCCGGAGGTCCGTACTTAACCTGAAACTGTTCTTAACTTGAAGCACCACTTTAGCAAATGGGACCTCCTGCTGCTGCTGCGCCGCTGGAGCACGATTTCTGTTCTCATCCTGAAGCAAAGTTCTTAACCTGAGGTACTATTTCTGGGGTAGTGGAGTCTGTAACCTGAAGCGTATGTAACCTGAAGCATATGTAACCCGAGGTACCACTGTATGTGACAACATTGGAGGGGAGGGCTACACTTTTCCTGTCCCTGGTCTAAGGATAGCAGATAAATTATCTTTAAAAACTCGGCAGACACTCCTAAGATAGAGGCTTTCAAATTATTTGTGTGAGACTCCTAAGAAGAATGAATAAAGTCTAAGATAGGTTATCTGGCAATTACCTTTTATTCTAAAGCAATGCTGGAGTGTTAGTGGTACTTAAGTGCAATAGCTGCATGATGAAAAGGCCTAATTTCCATGAGTGTTTTTGATGGTGACAAATGAATGAGAAGAACTTCATTTAAAATGACTTTCACCCACACACTGCAACTTTAATGAATATAAAACAGGAAAACATTACAATACAAAGACTCTGTTCCTTTCATACACACTCAATTTACACATTTGATATTTCACATTTATAGACACCCACCATTGAGATTGGGTCACAGGTTGTTTTTTTTAAAATCGCTGAAACAGACAAAGGCTGCATACCTAAAGTGCTGGTGATGGAGGACTCCTTTATCCTGGTTATTAATAAGGCAAATAATTTCTAGTTTCCTAGACTTCAGCTTGGATTCCTAGAAGTCGGATTTTATTAGCAATTGTGTTTGGGTGGCAGGATAGTATCCTGCTTTAAAGCTTGGAATTGTTCAGAAGTTTGCGTTCTTATTATTTTGTCAAACTGGAATCCCTAAAAACAAAACCCACTACGGTTTACAGGAAAAAAGCATGTGCTGATGTCCATAGAAGAGAAGGATATCAGCTTTTACTATGGTTGTATACTACCTCCAGTATAAGAGGGGTTATATTTCTGAAGATGGTGACAGCAGTCGCGAAATTAAAAGACGCCTGCTCCTTGGGAGAAAGGCGATGGCAAACCTAGACAGCATCTTAAAAAGCAGAGACATCACGTCCGGAGGCGGCGCGAAACTGTAATGGCGGTCCTCTTCGTTCTCTGAAGAGGGGCTCCGCGGAAAAGGGTCATACGCTGCGGCATAGCGACGACCCATAAAGAAAAACCACGGGTAGAGTGAGCCCGTGGCCGTGGGACTCGGCGGGCACCAGAAGCTACCCCGAAATCACAGAAGGGACCCCGTAAGGAGATCCGGAGTGAAGGAGGGGGAGCGGTGCTGTGAGTTCATCGCTCTTTCCGCGGAAGTGAAGCCGCGCGGCTGTTGCAGATGAGCGCTGACCTTTCTTCCTAAAATCAACATCAAGCTGCAAGTAACATACCCGTGAGTAAGGGGCATTAGATTGGCAAAGAATCTGCTGAAAATTTGGCTGAAACCGGGAGACGATAAAGGGAAGTCCGCCTCCCGGCATTGCTGACAAGTTCAAAGCAAGGACTTGAAAAGCGGGACGCACTTCAAAAGGGACTTTGGGAAGTTTTAACTTTCGTGCGCTTATGAAGTTGTTTTTCTTTTAAATTGAAGAGAGGAACTGCTAATGAATTAAAAGGAGCTTTAAGTATAAGTCGGAACTCTCCTCCTGTTTGCAGGGCTGTAATTTTAAAGAGCCAGATTATCGGACTGCCAGAGAGGATACTGTTGTTGAAATTTGTGAAGCTAAACTGATACTTTTGAGCAGTATCAGAGTGGATGTGACATTGTGGCAGGCACCTTCTATGAAACTTTGTTTAAAACAAAAAGTGCTCTGGTGAACTTTTGGGCTATGCAGGAACTGTTGTACTTTTTCTGAATTGCGTCATTTGAAATATTAATGGCGGAGAACTTCTTTCTTTGTTCTTGAAATTTGGTGGCACTCCCCCTAGAGGATTGTGGAATTATAAAAACCTGGGAACTGACTTTTTGTTTTGACTTCCTCCCTACTGACTGCTTACAAATGGGTCTGTCTCTCCCATGAGATAATTGACAGTTTGACCTTGAACATTGACAGATGTGTAATGAGTGGTGCAGGGAGAACAAGAGCATCTAAAGCTAAGGAAACTAAAGAGGCCAAGGAAAAAGAGAAGGAAAAAAAACCAGCACAACTTTTACAAACAACTCTGACCCAGGGACGCCGATCATCGGTGCCAGCTGTGTTGGTGACGCAAAAGGCAGAAGTTGAAAAGACTGAGAAGTCCACTGAGGAAGATATGGCAGCAGGTGGATCAGACGCAGTTTTGAAACAAATATTGGATCAGTTGGCAAAGCTAAACCAAAAGGTGGATGACCAGTCTTTGAAAATAGATAAAGCGACATCCTCGATCCAGAAACTGACTGAACAAGTTTCCCAGCATACACAAGCAATAGGAAACCTGCAAGGAGCAACAGCTGAAAATCGTGAGTTAGCTGGGGAAGCTATTCAGAAAGTGGGAGTTTTACAGAAGGAGGTCGAGGAGATAAAGGGAGAAGTTAAGCCTCTGCACAAGCAGGTGGGTGAACAACAAGCCTATCTGTCAATGGTGGAATTGAAAAATCGTGAGAATAATCTTAAATTGAGAGGCATCCCAGAACTTGAGAAAGGAGATCTGATTGGATACTTGACACAAGAATTCTCCAAGTTCTGGGGCATAAAGGAAGATACAGATTTTAAAATTGTCTCGGCATTCAGACTGGGAAGATTGGCAAGGAAGGACAGATCCAGAGACTGTTTAATAATTTTGAGATCAAAGGAGGAGAGAGACAAGATCCTAGGCCTTCATTTCAAAAAAGCAATAGAAATACAAGATAAAAGGGTGGAGATCTACAGAGATATCCCGAGACAGCTACTGGAACTCAGAGCTACCTACTCAGAGCTAGCTAAATTGCTGAGATACAACGCAATACCCTATAGGTGGGAGTTTCCACAAGGACTATCTTTTACTTACAAAGAAAGGAAGATCAAAATCAGAACAACTGAAGACAACCAAAAGTTCCTGCACGACCACGGGGAAGATCTACAGAAAGGAGCAGCTTGGCTACCACCCTTGCCCACACCAGCACCACCTGGAGGTGGGCCAACGCTTACGCCCTCGGGATCGGAGGAAAAGGAAGACATCCCACGTAAGACCCCGAGGTGGCTATCACCGATGGAAGCTAAAGCTTTAAAAAAAAGGCCCAATATGGAGGCCTACTGGCCAAAATATTGGGAACTAATTGAGAGATCTGGAGATAACTGGAAGTTGCAGAGCCAGGATAAACTAAAAGGCAAGGTGCGAGACTGGCTACACTATGCTCAAATTCAAGAGGTTTTTAAAATGGATAAAAAAGTTGGTTTCCAGGTGGAAAAATCGAAATTGGAGACGGAATTGTTAGAACCAAAGACTAAGGTACTTTCGAGAATGTATAACTTGCTGCTTAAATGGAATACACAGGATGAAATAGTTAAATCTGCCATGATAAAATGGGCACAGGATGTTGGACATAACATCATGTCTGAGGACTGGGAAAGGTTATGGAACACCGGTATGAAGTTCACGGCATGTACTGCCCTGAAAGAGAACATTATGAAAATGGTATACCGGTGGTACATGACCCCAGTCAAACTAGCTAAGATATATCATTTGTCTGACAATAAATGTTGGAAATGCAAAGAGGCAGAAGGGACCTTTTTTCACCTATGGTGGACCTGCCCGAAAGTGAGGGCCTTCTGGGAAATGATATATAATGAACTGAAAAAGGTATTTAAATATACCTTTCCCAAGAAACCGGAGGCCTTCCTTCTGGGCATGGTGGACCGGAAGGTGTTAAAAAAGGACAGAACTTTGTTTATGTACACAACCACAGCAGCAAGAATTCTTATCGCAAAGCACTGGAAGACACAAGATTTACCCACGCTGGAGGACTGGCAGACACAGATGATGGACTATATGGAACTGGCTGAAATGACTGGCAGAATCCGAGATCTGAGCGAAGAAAAAGTCGAGGAGGACTGGAAAAAATTTAAGGACTATCTACAAAAGTATTATAAGTTGATTGAATGTTAAAAATGTGCACGATCCTGAAATGCCATGCTCCTGCAATTTAATTAGGCAAATGATAAAGTAAGATATTAACAGAGAAAAATAAGACAAATTTGAAACAAATATATTATGTTTATTATAAAGGTATTAAAATGGAATTACAAGTTACTTTGAAGCTGGTTACATAATAATTGAAAGGTACAGTAAGTTTAGAAATAAGGTAACAAATTGCTGACAATGTGAGGTTAAAGAATGCAATGTTGGGAGGATGTGAGGAGGTCCATAAGAGAGTAACTCTTGGAAAAGATAATATGTAACCCAACTTTCTTGCTTTTGTTTCTTCTTTCCTCTCTTTTTTTCTTTCTTCTTTATTTTTATTTTCCTCTTCTTTTATATCTGTTTATATATAAAAATGTTTCTTGTTTACTGTGGTGTAACAGATGTTGTGAACCAATGGAAAAGAAACGCAATAAAAAATTTCTATAAAAAAAAAAAAAAGCAGAGACATCACCTTGCCAACAAAGGTCCGTATAGTTAAAGCCATGGTTTTCCCAGTAGTGATGTATGGAAGTGAGAGCTGGACCATAAAGAAGGCTGATCACCAAAGAATTGATGCTTTTGAATTATGGTGCTAGAGGAGACTCTTGAGAGTCCCATGGACTGCAAGAAGATCAAACGTATCCATTCTTCAGGAAATCAGCCCTGAGTGCTCACTGGAAGGACAGATCCTGAAGCTGAGGCTCCAATACTTTGGCCACCTCATGAGAAGAGAAGACTTCCTGGAAAAGACCCTGGTGTTGGGAAAGATTGAGGGCGCAAGGAGAAGGGGATGACAGAGTACAAGATGGTTGGACAGGGTTCTCGAAGCTACAAACATGAGTCTGACCAAACTGCGGGAAGCAGTGGAAGACAGGAGTGCCTGGCGTGCTCTGGTCCATGGGGTCACGAAGAGTCGGACACGACTAAACGACTAAACAACAACAATATTTCTGAATACCAGTTGCTGGAGAATATGAGTGGCAACTGCACTTACCATATGTCCTGCTTGCAGGCTACCTATAAGCAGGAAGATTATAGAAAATTTTATATTGGCATCTGGTTGACCACCTTCATAATGGGGTGTTGGATGAGATGGGCTTTTGGTCTGAACCATCAGGGCACTTATGTTCTTATTCTGTATTTCCTCTCCATATCTTTAAAAAAACACCTGTATTTTTGAAAATTTGGACTGAATAGAAAAGAGTCCTGTACTAGTCTTTCCCTTTCATAGAATCATAGAGTTGGACGCGACCATGAGGACCATCTAGTCCAACCCTCGGCAATATTGGACTAGATGTGGGGCTTGAACTCACAGCCTTGAGATTAAGAGTCTCATGCTCTACCAATTGAGCTATCCTCAGGGAGAGGTGTCTGGATAATTTCAGTAGGACAGAAAGCTGCTTTCAATATGGCCATTCAGATTCAGGTTTACACTTGTGCTGGAAATTTAGGATGCAGATATGTACATGTTATTTATTTTATTAGCTTTACAGCTTACATTTCTTCCACAATAGAACTCAATGCAGCATACACAGGCATTCTCCCAGCCACACACTGACAAGACTAAAAATTGCTTAGCTTGTGCCTTCATCCATATCCATGCTTGGTTGTTTTTCATAACACATGGACTATATGGATCTAAATAAGCAGAGCTGACATTCTACAGGTGTCCTGTCTGGTTAACAGACTCCAATATTTTGTATTGTTTTAATGCCATTCACCAGACAGAGCATCTGGTGTAATGCATTCTCTTATCTCTGTCCTTGTGCAATGTCACTATGAGAAGCGGATAAAGCTGTTCGGGAGCAGTTATGATTATTAGCTCCCTTTAATCTTCAGTAATGACCATACTTCAAGCATTATCCTAGCAGTGATTTGCATAATTTCCTAGGAATTTTTTTTCATGCACAAGACTCACTTCTACTTTCTATATAGGAAAACAAAACATGAAGGAAAACGACAGCTTCTGTGTCTTGCTGGCAGACAAACGCATGAAATCCAGCTAGCAGTTAGATTCCACAGATCTGCCTGATCGTAAAGTCTATGCTGTTCTGCTTCCACATCATGTTTGCCCATACATTAAGGCTGCAGAAATTACCTTGACATCTCAAGGGGGGAAATAGAAAACATTTTAAAATATGGCGGAATGTCCAGCAAGTGAGATCTATCCAGTCCCCTACATTTCATTGTTTTAGGCAGCCAGTTAAAACATGTTTATTTAAGAAAGCTGAGTGGAGACGGAGCGTCCTTTTAGCTTTGTTTAAAGCACCCCCCTCCTTTATGACTACATTGTTTTAGTTATTGGTTTTTCCTCACACCTGTTAGCATGCCATATTAATATTGCTTTCTGTAATTGATATGCTCTCTTAAATTATCAGTTATGAATTATAATGAAGCTAGTTTATAATATCCTTGTGATCTATACAGATCCTTGTGTATATATTCATATTTTGCCTAACCTCTATAAAATTATTCATTGATTGTAAGCAATCTGGTGCATATGATGATATTTATTTTTTATAAAAAAACTTCTTATGATAGTTAGTTGCTATGTATTTTTTAAAAAATATATGTTTGACATTGTAAGCCACCTTGAATTTTTATATATATATAAACGGCAGAATATCTCCCTTTTAAATAAATAAATAAAATAATGTTTTATAACACCCTTGAATTCCCTTACTATTTCAAACCGTACCATTTTTACTTAAGCAAAGAGAGCCTACTGAAACATTTACCGTACTGTTCTGTGTATAAGACGCCCCCATGTATAAGATGCCCCCTAGTTTGGGGGACTCAAATTTCAGAAAATGGAAGGAGATGGCACTAAGTTGTTGAGCTTTAGGGGGGATTACCCAGGGTTGTTAAGCTTTTTATAGAAGGCAATGCCAAAAATTGCTCAACTGCGCGCGTCGCAAAATCCGCCTCTCATCTGTCCCATCCCCGGCAGAAGCTGCCAATCGCCCGTCCAATTGCTGCTGACAGCCACGGCAGAAACCAATCAAACGTCCACCCTATGAACTACCCATGTATAAGACGACCCCCATTTTTTAGCATGATTTTTAAAGAACAAAACCTAGTCTTATACACAGAAACATACGGTAAGTTGTGAAATGTTCTATTTGCTTATTTTCTCTTCTCAGCTGCCAGCAAGGAACACAGCAGCACTTTGCAAGAATATAGCATTGAAGCGGAACACATTGCTCATTCTAGGTTTAGACCACCATTATTACTACATTGTATGCCTTTCATAGATATTTGTTTCCTATGCTAGGTGGTACCTCCCTCCACTCCGCACCCCAGGCAAACCACCCATAGACAGATTCTGAGCCCAGAAATCTGCACACAGCCAAAGACATCCTGGATACACAACATATTGAGCTATTTAATAAGAAGCCTAGTAAACAATGATTCACAATGTTGGCATCCATCTGTCTTGACAATGGAGTGCACCTCCGGGGTGAAGTCAAACTACTGCATTCACAGCACCCAGGATGCAAGCCTGGGCAGTGTGCATGGAAGTCCTGCACAGACGTCAAGACCTCCCCTCTTGGCCTCACGGAAATCTTGGAAGCCAGAGCAATACATTTGGCACCCGCTAGGCTGCAGGAGTTGCTGGGAGGAGGTATGCAAAGTGCCATCCAGCTGTCTTAGGGACTCCACTCTGGATTTGTGTAGGGTTTGCTCCTTAGCCTTTCCTCCTCTCAAAGATATTCTGCCAGTCAGTGGAGGTTTAGGATCAGCGCCTAACCTCCCTGTGGCCCGGGACCTCCAAGATGTTTTTGTTTGAAGACTGCAAGGTACGAGGGTCCTAGGCCGTATAGGGCTTTAAAGGTTAAAGCCAACACCTTAAACCTGATCCTGTATTCGACCAGGAGCCAGTGCAGCTGGTATAGCACTGGGTGAATGTGATCCCACAGTGAAGACCCCATAAGGAGTCTCGCCGCGGCATTCTGCACCCGCTGGAGTTTCTGGGTCAGTCTCAAGGGCAGCCCCACATAGAGCGAGTTACAATAAATCCAGTCTGGAGGTGACCGTCGCATGGATTACAGTGGCTAGGTCAGGGCGAGAGAGGTAAGGAACAACTGCTTAGCTTGGTGGAGATGAAAAAATGCTGCCTTTGTTATAGCTTCAATCTGCACCTCCATGGAAAGGGAGGTGTCAAAGATTACACCCAAACTCTTAACGGATGGCACTAATTGCACACCCGTAAGAGATGGGAGTTGCCCCCCCAATCCCATATCATTCTCACCCAGCCAAAGGACTTCTGTCTTTGAAGGATTTAACTTCAACCAGCTCCCATGTAACCATCCAGCCACAGCTTCCAATCTGATCAGTGTGTCTGGGGCCGAGTCAGGATGGTCATCCATCAACAGATAGAGTTGGGTGTCATCAGCATACTGATGGCAGCCCAAACCAAAACTCTGGACAAGCTGGGCGAGGGGGCACATAAAGATGGGCACATAAAAGTACATTTGTCTTATTCCTGTTCTTTTGTATCTACTCACTTTGCCATGTGAAACTCAGCTTGTAATTATCAGTTAGACAGTTTTAAGTATTGACATGAACTAATATTTTAAAAGGAAAACAAGCTTTTATAAAAGCACTACATTACATGCTTTAGACGTAAACTTATTTTGGTACAACTAGTTCATTGAAAGCCTCTGTGTTGGGTTTTAATGGCATCTGGGGAATACAGTTTTTAGCAATATAGCTGAATTTTGCAGTCTACGAATGATGCCATCATGCCTTCCCTGAGGTTTGAAGGAAGCAAACTTATTTCGAGCTGGAGAGCCCATTATTAGCTCATAGACATGATTTCTTGGAGAAAATTAAAGCATGAACGGTGAAAATTGAAGATTCACTGCAGGCGGATAGCACCCTGCCGTTCATATATTGAACGCAAATGCAAACAGTGGGTGGTTGCCTTATCTCTTATCCCTCTATATGAAATAATCACTAAGCGTTAATATCAAATTGTTCGTCGAGCATTACAAAGAAGATGGCATATTGAAAGGTCATTCCTGTTTATTTTCAGCACGGTACAAGGAAAACAACTACACTTGTATTGTATTGGAGGTTCCCTTTTTACTAATTCACTATGGATCTGTCTTAGAAATGTTTTGGATCTCCTGGGAATTATATGTGTGTGTGTGTGTGTGTGTGTGTGCATAGAGAGAGAGAGAGAGAGAGAGAGAGAGAGAGAGAGAGAGAGAGAGATGATATAGATAGATATGCAGGCCAGACTCACTTAAATGAATGATGCTGTTTCCATGTAACTAAGAGTTTCCATGAAGTTTATCAAAGGATATATGGGACCCAGCACTCAGAATATGGCAGTTTCATGCACCCACCATTGTTTAATTGGCTATTTTCCCACAAACATCTGACAATCCAGCTCTCATACTCCTGTTTCCTTCCCCTCCACACCCCTTAAAAAACCCCTCTTGCATTTCATCAGATGGAGCTACTGGAGGAGGAAACAATGGGAATAAAGCCTTCTCCCTGGACTGGTGGCATATTTATGTGAAAAGAACTTTCAAAGAGGTCAGTGAGAGTTACTCCCCACAAGCTCGTCTGCTTATGATTAAGGCCTACATCAAATATTTTGAGAACAGTTTCAAATTGGCCATCAGAGCTTAGTTGATTTATACTGCTTATGCTTTTATACTCCTTATGCTTTTAATGAGCAACTGATTACTCTGCAATCATGTGTCGTAAACTGCAGTGACAAAGGCTGCAATCCATAACTCATTCGTTCTCAAACAGTATCAGTAAAATCTGTGAGACTGCTTGCCATTTTGTAAGTTTTGGAGTCACGGGGATGAGATGGGATTGGATGTTGTTTATATACCTTTTACATCAGCCAACTGAGCAGGTCTGCAGTCTGATCTTAATGCATGGAGTGGACTGTAGCTTTTCCCAACCTGAGATCCTCCCAAAGTTCTGGACTACAACTCCCTTCAATCCCAGCCTGCCAAACTAAACTTTTGGGTGGACTCTCGGATACAGGAGTATCCAATTTGATAATTTTAAAATAGCCCTACCTTTATCCCTCTAAAGCAGTTCCAACTATTCTGATTTACAGAAGCCGTTCTGGTTTCTGATTTGACCCTGGAATGTCCCACTTTTCCTTAGAATGTCCCTATTTTCAATGGTGAAATGTTGGAAGGTATAGAGTTATTAGGTTCTTTCATAATACTGCAAAGATCATAAACTGCTGTTATCTTTTGCTACTACTTTGCCCTACACAAATTGATCAAAGTAGTTCCAAGCCTAAGCTATTGATTCAAACTCAGGCTTGAAAAAAAACACAGGTCAATGCTCTTTTTGATAGATATCACAGTAGTAAAAAACATTTCCACTCAGTCCATACTGAGAGCCATTTCGGAATTGTACCCATATGTTAGACTTGTATCAGATTTATTCCCACAACTGAAAGACTTTCCTCAGCCTGCAATTTTCTGGCTGCCTCCCTGCATGCCTTTTCAGAATTTAGAGGCGGACACCTGTAGGAAAGGGCAATATTTGTTTTTATATGTATATAGCAGAGGGACCTGGAACACAAAAACATAGGAAGCTGCCTGAAGTAATTGGTAATTATATAGTTAAATATTGTCCTCCAACTGTTATGGGTTATGCTTTGCCCTCTTCATCAATAAGCAACTTAATGTTCTTGGTCTACAAAGGGAGGAACTTCTATTAAATAAGAACTTAACACTGCCTTGCACCACCTTCCATCCTGTCATACCACTGTCCATCCTTCTCCTTGCCATCAAAAAAGGCAAGGCCACAGTGGGCTGGATCCAAAGGTAAGTGAATGGAGGACATGGAAGGTAAGTTTGCCATCTCCTCTTCCCCTTGCAGCCACATGTGAAACCCCCCCCCCAGCCTCTAGAGAGGATTGAGTAAACTTCCTGGGAAATGTGAGATAAGATGTGGGTGGTGGGTCTGATCAGGGGCCAGGAATCATCACCACCCATTCAGGCAGAGCTTTGCCCAGTTTGGGGAAATGACAGCTGAACTAATATACATACATATATAGGACTGGACAAGGTTAAACCATGAATGCAGCTGAATGTTCTTTCAGTTTTCCTGGCCCTGGCCAGATTGTGCATGCTGGCTCATTTCCCAAGGAGTGGAAAATCTATCCCAGCACCCATTTTTTTGGGATGACATCTGAAGGCAACCCTGTTTAGGGAAGCTTTTAATATTTGATGAATCATTGTATTTTAATATTCTCCTGGAAGCCACCCAGAGTGGCTGGGGAAACCCAGCCAGATGGGTGGGGTATAAATAATTTTATTATTATTATTATTATTATTATTATTATTATTATTATTATTATTATGAGATTAATCCCACATTTCTCCTGCAAAGCAGCTCTGAATGAATAATATTAAGGCAATATCAATTTTGGGTTTGTTCTGAATCTATTAAATATCTAGGTATGTTAATACCAAGAGATATAACACAGTTAGTTACAGTTAATATGAATAAATGAATAAAGAGGTTTCTTCAGATAACGATAGGTGCGAGTCATTGAACCTTACACTGTGGGGAAGGGTGAATGCTCTCAAAATGAATATTATTCCAAGATTGATATATATCCTGAGAGGACTTCCAGTTTTTATATCTGGATCATATTTTCAAAAGATAAACTCATTGTTTAGGAAATGCCTTTGGGGCTCAGCAACACGAAGAATACCCTTGCAGAGAATGCAGCTACAAATTAAAGAAGGCTGTTTTGGAATCCCAAATTTGGAGTTATATCACTATCCTTACCTACTGTCAAATACTAAATATTGGAATCCCCCTGTTGGCCCTAATTTTCCAATGTGGCAAACCCTAGAATATATGTACACAGCACCTTTGGTTGGTGGGACAGTACTAGGATAAAAATATTTGAAATCTCAAGTGACTCTGGAAACAATTAAATCACTTAGAAGAATGCAGAATGTATTGGCTAATAAAAACAAATTTGATCCATTTTCACATGCTAAACTTACTCTGTGGGGAAACCCCAAACTCTCTTGCATGCCTGGATGGAGGATAAAGAAGGGTGTGTGAATAAAAGTATAAAATTAATCTTCCCCATATATCAGTTGGTTCGGTGCCAATACACCTGCTTCCATCCAATTTTTCTATATCATCATCTTTTTTGCCATTTTTGAATTGGATGGAAGCAGGTGTATTGACATTGGACCAACTGATATGTAGATGGGGAAGATGAATTTTATACTTTTATTCACACACCCTTCTTTATCCTCCATCCAGGCATGCAAGAGACATAATCAGAATTCAAGGATACATTTGAGCCACACAAAAACATCCCAAGCAAAATCACTTGCAGGCTGAAGCAGGGAGTAAAATGCATGGAGTTGGGAAAGGCTGTGGCCTAGAAGAGCTCCAATTGGCAGATGGAGTCCTGGAGGGCCATATTTGGCCCCAGGCCTGAGGTTGCCCACCTGTGGTCTAGGGCACAACACTTGCACTGGAGATTGGCATTGCAGAGAATCCTAGCTGTGGAAAAGCCAATTGCCACGTATGATCTAGTTGAGATTCCTGCTTTGCATGGGGTTGGGGGCCTTCTACCTCTGCAGTTCTAGGATTCTATGAAAGGGTGAAGACTGCTGCTTTAAAATTCACAGAAGTAAGCCACCAATTCTTTCCCGCTTGGTACATTTGAAGCATTAGCTTTATAATTTATTTGGGATGAGTGTGCATAGCTGAATACAAAATTTATCTTCAGATAAATTCATCCTCATAAGAACCCAGTAAAGCAAATGATCATTATTTCTGTTTTACAGATAAATCGGAAACTAAAGCAGAGAGATGTGGGACGGGAGTTTTTAAGGCCGCTATGAGTTCAAGCCTGCACTGGGGTTTTCAACGAAGATCTACCAGGTCAAAATCTAATATTTTACCCACTGGGTCACACTAAACCACATACACATTTGTCAGCTTGTTACCTTTCAATAACATGACATTAAACTTAATAAAGTGGGCCTAGAAGCATTAATCAATTAACTGATGTGATTGATCAACTGACTCATTAATCACTGCTTTCAAAATTGGATTTTATTTCAACTGTTAATCAAAGCTGTCCCCTATGAAAAGTGGTCACCATTGAGGGCACTGTTTAAACTGTTTATCTTTTTATACTCAGAGGGAGATTCTGAATTTTCAAGGAGCACAGAGTTTTCTTCTGTATTATTTAGTGTAAACATTGCTCCTATTAAATATTCTCAAAATGTGCATTGTGCTGAGATTGTGCTGTAGGGTTTGTTTAATTAAACATCTAAATGCAAAGTACTTAGCTAAATAAAATACATTTTCAGTAAAGTGAAAGTCTTAATAAAATAACTTATTTTTATGACATCTTGTTCTAGTGATTACTTATTGTCACAGTAGGCTTCGCTTTAAATTTTTAGCTTTATTAAACCACCTGAGTGTTAGACAATCTGGAATGAAAGAAAAAGGAAAGAATATGAAATAAGAAGAAGCTGGGTTTTTTATATAGTCTGCCTTCAAAGCTTTACATTGACTTTGATCATTATTATTTATTAACTTTAGCCACTGCTTTTTACAAATGTCCTAAGGCAAGTTACAAAGATGAAAATGAAAAGGCCACAAAAATAAACAGAACATTTAAAAAAAATAAAAAGCATAATACAAAAAGTGTTCATTCAACAACAACTTAACAAGGGGAATGTGAATGTGTGTGTGTATATATATACATATACATACATACATTTATTACAAAGAAGGTATCAGTATTGTGGTTTTGTAATGTACCTCTTTCGTCCATTCCAGGCTTCCAGTTTCTGCATTTATGGCTTTAAACTCTGTGAAAACTTTCTAGGGGGAATATTTCAGTGTGTATTTTCTTCAACCTAGGGGGACCAGACCTGCTCTGGCTAAGCTGCTTAGAAACCCAACACTCCCATGGCCATGACGTCACCACTGCTCCGGTATATACAAGACGTACTTAAGAACATAGGAAGAAACTGCTAGACCAGGCCAAGGACCCATCCATTCCATCACTCTGCTCTCACAATGCCCAACCAGAAGTACATGGGAAATTTTTCTTCATGAAACACATAGCTGAACGATGGAATTGGCTACCTGCAAAATGAAATTTGATATCACAGGATGCCCATGCTTCCTTGCACCTGGCTTGCTCAGGAATGAGGTTGGACAGACCTAAGCAAATACCAAAATCTCCCCAGATGCTTAGTGTCCTTCCCAGGGACACAAATGAGAAGATGTGTCAAAAGAAGCCTTTGTGTTATTATGCAGACCACACTCCTAACACTCTTTGAGCAACTAGTCTTCTAGACCGTTGGTCTACAACTGGTGGGTCAGAACCCATGAGGTAGGTAAAAGTAAAGGTAAAGGACCCCTGACTGTTAGGTCCAGTTGCAGACAACTCTGGGGTTGCACGCTCATCTTGCTCTATAGGCCAAGGGAGCCGGCGTTTGTCCACAGACAGCTTCCGGGTCATGTGGCCAGCATGACTAAGCTGCTCCTGGAGAAACCAGAGCAGTGCATGGAAATGCCGTTTACCTACCCGCCGGTATCTACTTGCACTTTGACGTGCTTTCAAACTGCTAGGCTGTCAAGAGCTGCGACCAAGCAATGGGAGCTCACCCCGTCGCGGGGATTTGAACCACTGACCTTCCAATCGGCAAGCCCTAGGCTCTGTGGTTTAACCCACAGCGTCACCCATGTCCTATGAGGTAGGTACACTAGCACTATTACAATGAAATACACACATGGTAAAAATTAGAAAATGAGCCACATAATGCAAGTTTAGGTTAAAGGAGAGGTTGTGAGTCTGAAAAAAGTCGAGAACTATTGCTCTACACCAATGTCCCGGACACAGTTACATAGCAGAGTTTTACAGTGAGACAAATCCTTATTTAGCCTGGAGAAAAAGAACTTCTGCCAAATTCATCCATTCCTGTAATACTAAATGTTCCCAGAGCTCTTTATTTTGACTGTGTACCTTTAAAAAAAGCTAGTAAATCTTGGGATTTAAGACAGCAGCTTTTATGCAATCCAGATTCAGCCCCAAATATAAAACTCATCACCTTGGTAAAGGATGAAATAAAAAGATAAAAAAGGAAATAACCTCCATCACCGGTATTTATGTTTAATGTTAGAAATGTTGAATTCTACACCCTATTAATTTTCCAATTAGATCCCTTTGCCTTTTTCTTTCTTTGTAGAATTTTATAACGCAACAAAAACCTGCGCTGTGACTATTGATCGAAGCAGGGATTTTTATTTATTTATTTTTACATGCTACGGAACCATTTCCCCCCTAATATCTAAAATACACATATGTCATTATGCTGCAACATAACCATATTATGTTGTAACTCCATGTTTTCAGCCTTAGGTCTCCAGATGTCATTGGACTGCAACTGTCAACCTTCCAGACCATTGGATAAGATAAGCTGTCTGGGGATGATGGGAGTTGTAATTCTACAATGCCTGGAGACCCAAGACTGAAGAACACTGATAGTAGCCTAGGATCTTGTGTTTTGTGACACCAACACATTTTAATATACATGGTTTACAGTGACATACATTATGTTGCTGTTCTCTGCTTTAATCTTGGGGCCTATACGTTTATTTGAAAAAGATCAGAAAGGAGAAACATGACAGAGGTTTATAAAACTTTGCATCACGGGAATAAAATAGATAGAGGGGACCTTTTTCTTCCTCACTTGTAATAGTAGAAATTGGGGTCACCCAAGGAAATGGATTGGCATGAGATTTAGAGAGACATAAGAAACTAGTTCTTCACACATATATGAAATTTGCTTTCTCAAGATATGGCAATAGCTTTAAAGTGCAAACACTAAGACCATCGAAGGAACATTGTTGTGCTGCTTTTGTGGTGTTTTATAATTTATTGTATATATTGCTGCATACCTCAATATTATATTGAATGAATTGGTAGTATATAAATATTTTTATTTAAAAATAATAATTTTAGAAAGGAAGTTTTAAAAACTTATGCTTTTCTTGGCTTTTTATTGTACATGCTCTGTACAGTGTTTTGTTGTTGTTGTTTAATGGCACTTAAATGTTTTATGCTAAGTCTTGTTTAATTTCATTTATTGTGTCATGATATTTAGCTTACTGTTTTGCATTGTGCCTTTACATATGTTGCACACAACCCTGATGTCTTTTTGATGAAGGGCCGTGTAAAAATATTTTAAAATAAATAAATTAGTTCAGATGGGATTTAAAAGCAGGTTAAACCCATTCATGGGGGATGGGTCTAGCATATTTACTAGCAACAAACTCATTCATCAAGTGCCAAGCCATGTATAGCCAAAATAGCACCATCCAGATGCAAGAAGATGATATTAGAAGGTTGGGAAAATGCCAAGGTTTGCAGAAGTGCAAAGACAGAGAGGAAAAAACCATAAGGGAGTGACTTCAAAGTAATCCAGTAAGAAATGACTGAGCATGCTCAGAGAGCATGGAACAATGATTGATAACTGGATGGGGGCATGAGAATTCTATGGAGGAGGAATGAAATGGAACACCCTAATTAAGGACCTGGGTAGCTGAAACTCTGAAATGGAGTGTGCCACACAGCATAATTTTGTTGCATATCCCACCTGTTCACAGCCATTATAACCAAATAAAACTTGCACGTTCTGAGAAAGTGAAGCTCTAATACCAGTTCTCAAGGGTAAACAGAGGAAGGCGGTTTTCTCTGTGAGCTGCTTCTGGCTGGTTGCTGCTGGACGCAGGCTGAAGAACTACACAGGCCTTTGATCCAATCCAGCGGTGCTATTATCTTTTCAACACGGCCGAGCAGGAATCTGAAACCAGATGTCTACCATCCTTGATCTTTTGAGATGTCATTATTTCTAAAGAGGGATTTCTGCCAGTTCACTGGCCTGCAAGGTGGAGAGATGGACATAAGCTCCCCTCCATTCCCTGCTTGCTTGTATTACACTGGTGAAAAGCATGTCCAGAGGCCTTCTGTGGGGAACGCTGCCTTCCTGTGACTGCCTGTGGCAAAGAGGAAAGTGCTGCCGGCAAATCTGGATGGCTGCCATGCCAGCAGCTCCTTCGGATGGGAGAAGCCTATAAAGAGACATGACCGCTTCATGCTTTGTAGCAAGGGAGGACCAGTTGGAATGACTCTCCTTGCCGTATCGTAATTGAAAACTTCCATATGGAATTCAGAAATGCAATCGAGTATGGAAATAGAAAATTAACTGCCCATTTTAAGTATGCCATAACATTTGGATTTGTGGCTGGAACAGACAGGGAGTCAAAGGGAGGACATGTTTCTTTCTCAGGTGTATAGGGATAGGACACATATAGAGGAAGCAACTTCAGCTATGTTTGGGATGGATAAGTCACCCTCAGCAGCAGGAGCTCTTCAGAGTCAGCAGAAGTGCCAGCCCGTGTTATTTTGGGGTGGCTGTTAGGAACGTAAGAAAAAGAGTCCTGTTGGATCAAACCAGACACCAATCTATCCCACAATGTGTACAAGGAAAATAATCCCAAAAGTATCACTGACCTGTCCCCATAACTGGCATTCAGAGGCTAACTGCCTTTAAACTTGTTCTAATTATGACAGCTAATAGGTGCTGATAGGCTGAGTCCTTTGTGATTATTTCAAGTCTCCTAAAGCATTTAATTCAGGGGCTATTCATTTCACTAATGAACATTAATAGTAGTAGTAGCAGCTTGAAAGCAAGTTCCATGGGACTTATTTCCAGAGAAATGTTTAGAAATTAGAGGGGTATGTATGTGTGCTGTAAGGCACATCTTGCATTCATTCCTGCTAGTCCCTTAACAGGGCTGCTTAATAATAATAATAATAATAATAATAATAATAATAATAATAATAATAATATCTTACCCACCCTCCACAGTAAGGTCCCAGGGTTGGTTACAGCATAAAACAACATTAAAAATAACTTAAAACAACCTTCAAACATGGGTATCGGGGGCGGCGGCTTGGGCTACATGCCCTTGATGAATACCCTACCTAGGTGCACACACTGCCTTTTCACTTCCTCTATTGCTGCTGACTACTTGCTTACCTGCCTCTCCCTCTAGGCCCAATCTAAGCTACTTCTGAGAGGGGGTGGGCACAAGGTGTGGAAGTATTGCTGCTCCTTCTCCTTGCTGTCTCAGAGAAAGTAAGCAGTGACAGCAAAGAGCAGCAGCAGGTCCAGGGAGGTCCCCTATTAGGAAATGGGCCTTGGCAGGGGCCCAGTCATGTCCACACCATACGCTGGCCCTGCGCTCTAATGAATATGAACCAAACATTTCCAGGGCAGTTCACAATAGCACACGAAAATAGTTACAGTAGGAAAAAAATAGTGATAAACACACTTCTATTGTGGCTGCTTTTAGCACTATTTTTTCCTATTGTAACTATGCAGCGAGACAATTCTATGTGGTGCTGCTTGGAGTGACTGACTAGAAGCATCTTCTGGTACAAAACACATCCTGCTAGACGTATATCACTAGAAATCCATTGTACCATTTGTTCAGGAGCTGCGATGACTCCTGAGGCATTCCAATCACAGCTGGAGCTGTCAGTATCAAGCAACCCACTGTGGCTTAGGTAATTTTTATGCTTTCTGCTCTATCATTCAGATGTTATTGGCCTACAACTCCCATAATCCTTCTCCACTGGCCACACTGTCTGGGGCTGGTAAGAGTTGTAGCCCAATGACATCTGAAGGGCACCAGCTTCAGGGAAGGCTTAGCTGAAGGTTCATCCTGGGCGTTTTTTTTGAGTCTAACCTACAGTGCAGTTTTAGCAGACAGTATATTATGTGTGGCTTTTATTGGGGTCTCTACAAAGATTCTTTGGCTGCAATGTGTACATCTCTACACAGAAACACTTCTTTATGTTTTCTTTTACAAATGCCATTCAAATATTTGTTTTGAAGGCCAACCAAAAAGATATTTCTGTATTATAAGACATTTGTTGCAAAAACCCTTTTAAACCCCTTAAACAACCCCCTCACTAAAATTGGAATCTGGAAGAAGCAATTCCCTTCTCCCCCCCCCCCCATATTTGTAGATCAAGATTTTCATTTCCATTCCACAGATTTCATCATCCTTTATCATACGCCTCTTCAGGATTACTGTCAGCCTTAATATATACATTGGCATAGATTGCAGGTGTTCATTTTTATGGAATTTCATAGAATAACCTTGTAGAAGAACGGTGAAAAATTCTATTGGTCTGCAGAGAAGGATGCTATTTGTTTAAAACAAATTCATATAATCATGTTTGACTTTGATATGGAAAGTGTGAAGGAAGATTTATTTTTGTAATATAATTATATAGGCTTTGAAACATAGGACTGTGGTCTCCTTAAGACTGCAGGTTTCGTTTTATATTTCACCACATTTTTAGAATGAAATGGTGGGTTTCTCAAAATGCCCAGCTGTACAGTAAGTGCCGAGGGAACAGAAATATACAGATTGTTCAAATATGCAGTAGAGTGTATATTTTATAATGCACCATAGTCTAAAACAATAAACACATCCAATTTGAAAGCGTGGACAAAGTAAAACAGGCAAAAAGGGATGTTCCTATCCCCAACCACATTAGAGGGGGGTATTCTTCTCAACCAAGGTTCTGTCTGTATCTTTGTACAGTGGTACCTCGGGTTACACACTCTTCAGGTTACATATGCTTCAGGTTACAGACTCTGCTAACCCAGAACTTTGCTTCAGGATGAGAACAAAAATCGTGCAGCGGCGGCACAGTGGCAAGGGGCCCCATTAGCTAAAGTGGTGCTTCAGGTTAAGAACAGTTTCAGGTTAAGTATGGACCTCCGGAACGAATGAAGTACTTAACCCGAGGTAACACTGTATATAGGTTTTATACTTGACTCATACTCTTCACCAGACTTCTCCAACCTGATGCTTTCCAAATGCCTTGGACTACAACTCCCAGCACTACTAGCCAGCATGGCCAATGCTCAGGCATGATAAGATTTGTAGTCTAAAACACAGAGGGAACTAGAGGAAGATTGCTCTTGACTACACCCTTACTCAAAAGCAAGTTCTGAAATGAGTTGTAAGATGAAGTTTACCAACATCTGGCTATGTCCACTCCTGCTGCTATAAAAATAATTTAAAAGAAGGTCCACCTGAATAAACAGTTCATGGGGGTCTCTTCATATTGAGGGCAGTGTTGCCACAGCAGTTGCCATTGCTGAAGTTGCAAGGCAGGTGTCAATGCCCAGGACAACATTCCCCAAACTTAGCTTCCTGGACTGCAACTCCTATCATGTCTGACCATGGCCATGCTGACTGGAATGCTGGGGTGTGTGTTATCCAATAACATCTGGAGGTGCGATGTTGGGAAGACTGGTTTAGGACTTAGACTCCTTTGCACATAAAAAGGTGCCCTGAAACATGAATTTTCCCAAGAATGGATAAGTTTCTTTCCTTGGACCATTGCGGAAACGTACTGAAAGAGATGGTGCCTCCTCTATACCCTTCATCTTGGCTATGTTCCTTTGCCAAAGTCTTCAAATGACTCTTCCCCAGAAACCCCCTCTTTCTGGGAACCCCACCATTAATACCATGTCAGTCACAGAAGCGGGAGGAGACATACCAATATCACTGTAATGGAGACCTCAAAAACATACTTCTTTTTTTCCTTAAATTGAGAGAACGTCTACTTTGGGATGCAGGGTCAAAAATACATATACCTGTGCAGGATTATTTTAGCTCTCAGTAAGGTTCAGACCTTACTCAGAGAGCAGCTTTCTCCTGGTTACCTCATTTCTCACCTAGACCCTCCTACTTTGCCTTGTTTTTCCCTCCAGCCCCACGGTGGTCAGTTTGAAAAGTGGTACATATGTGTGGCTTATTGTTATTGTTGCTGCTGCCACTGCTGTTTTTGCAGCGGGAATTACTGCAATGAAAATGGAAAGCAAAGCCTCAGCTGTATGTGTTGGGCATACTTATTTGGATTCTGGCTCTTGTGTTACATTTTTTGGATATATTGAAACATAACACATCATTTTAGAGACACTCCATTTCAGCAGTCTGACTTCATCCAAAATGTAAATATGTTTTGGTGCATCCCTGGGGGAATGAAACAGTAATCTGTCTATTGGTCGGTCCCAGGGGATGTGCAGGAATTTCACTGCAGATGGTTCCTACCCACAGAGGGAGTTTAACTTTTATACATTGCCCTGCCAAGACATACATTTTCCCTACTGCAATGTCCTTTTTAATTTGGCCACTTAAGCAATCCCGCCCCTCCCCCCGTTTACAAAAGAGCAGAATACAATTTTAAAGGCTCAAATGTTTGATGCATCGTATTTATGTTGGAGTTAGGTATATATAGAAGCAGAGCATAGAAGTAAATAGTCCAGTAAGAATTCTGATTGAAAGTATAGAGAGACTTAAAGTTTATTACTCCTGGCAAATGGCAAATAAAGCCATTCTGAGTGCAAGCTTATGTGCAGTTTTCATGGAGTCATGAGGTTAATAAAAGAAAGGCCTAATACTAACTCACAGGAGGAAGAAGAGGAGGAGGAAGAAGAGGAAGGCAGAAAGGAAAGCCTGAGGAAAAATAGGTAGTTACTTAAAAAGGAATTAGCAAGGAAATAATCGGCCCCCTTTCTGTCTATTACCACCACAAACCCACTGGATCCAGGCAATTTATTGCAATCACTGTTTATAGTGTATACAATTGCATCCACAGCCATTCACCCTTATGAAACAAGATAATGAACTGTGGGCAACTCAAAAGAGTCTGAAGCCACAGGAGTTGGCCACCACCTCTCTAAAGCTAAGTTGGTCTGGACCTAGTCAATGCCTGGATGGGTGACCACCTGGGAGCCACTCGTATTCTGCCTTCATGAGAAAAAAAGTGAAATATAAATGGGGGGAAAATAAATATTTAAATAAAGAAGGACAGGAACACGTACTGGCAACACCACCCATCAGCTGTACATGAAGGGAAATTACACACAAACACTCAGAGAAACCTACTACTGTATAATATGAGGACAGGAGAGGTGCTTTGTTATCAGGAATCAAAGAAGCTTAGCTTCTGCCAGGGTGCAAATGCTTTCTAAGGGAATGGATGCGTTGGACAGAGAGATACCAAGTCACCAAGCTGTGGCACAGTGTCATATGAAATAGACTTTAAGGGAATATATGAGAGCCTGTAGGGAAAACACAGACATTTTTCATACAGTGTTGGAATCAGACACAAAGGCATCTATCAAATAAATGCAGCAATTCATTTCCACTGAATGTGCTGGTTTTATGTTTCACTTTTAGTGCTAGCTTATGAGAAATATCCTATGTAGAGCTATGCAAAACTGCTTTACAATCCAATTTAAAACAATACACATCTTGCAACTGTTCTGCAAGTTTCAATTTGCATGTTAATTTCATAAAAACAGCTTGGAGGAATTGCCAAAGCATTTGCTTTAAAACACGCTGGAAATTACACACTAATGAAAGCATACATACATTCTGTTTATATCCTGCTTTTTCTGTCTTTATTCTTTCTGGTGTCTTTTTTTTAAAAAAAATGTGACCTCAGTAACATGTATTTGGCTTCAGAAACCTTCTGCCAAGCATTCCAAAGTGCTTTGACAAATATATACCTCATTATTTTACAAACAATAAGCTGGAAGTAGATTCTGCTATTTGAAAAATAAATATGATTTATGTCAACCCTATTAAAATGTCCCCTTTGCCTTTCTATTTGATTATTATCCCGCAATTCAGAGACTGGAGCCTGTGTCAATGCTGTCAAGGGATCCAAATAGCCGTAGGGCTTCCAAATCTACAATCTTCAGCAACGCCTATTTTGCATACAATATTAATATGTATGCAAATCATAATTGCATAAATTTCCATTCTTCTATCAGAGTGCATTCCAAGAAGCACAATACAGCACTTATAATCAGTAAGTCACTTTACTATCTTAATTGTGTTAAAATAAGCTGGAGGCATGACTTGAACTTGGACCTTCCCAATCTCAATCCAATTTGCTAATCTTTACACCAAAGATCTCCTAAAGAGTGAAAGAAATATTTTTTCTATTATGCATATATATATATATATATATATATATACACACACACACACACACACACACACACACACATTTTGATATATGTATGTATGTTCATATGTATCTTTAGACACTTGTCTTCCATACTTTTTCATATAACCTTAATTCTGTAAGTACACGTGTGTTTATATGTATGAGTATATCAGGTTATGTGAACAAGTTATTAGAGGTAACCTTGCCTAACACTGTACACTTTCAAGTAGACAAGATGCAGCTGGAGTTCTGAGATGGGCTAATTTGTGTTGCAAAGTATCTCTAGAAAATCTGGTGCTGTTTCAACATGGGGACTCCTGCCAGTTGGCATAGCATAGCTCTTGAAATCACATGAATGGCTGTTGAAGGGTTGGGAAGGAGCAACATAAATGTAGATTCTGAGCAATGAAGTAGACTTCAAATGCCCACTTATGAGAGGAAGAGAAGCTCCAGGGCAAGGGTGTATGCTAAACAGTATGCATTGTAAAAGAAGGAAGCTATTGCCTACATGGAAGGTGGCAAACCAGTTGCATTAACTTATCTCAAGTAGAGCATAAAAAAGCAGAATAGTGACCGCTGCTCTCTGCTTCCTTCCCTTAGCAGTCTCTGAAGGTGCCTTCAGAAGCCTCACTCAAAGTGTTATCTTGCCCTGTGCATTGATCTGGGCACCTGAAAATCTGACAGTCAGTGAGATCTTCAGGTGCCCAGTTCAAAGTGCTGTGGAATATAGGCAAAAGGGTCACCTGGTATGACTATGATGTTCTGTGACTTGGACCATAATAGGTAGAGCAAACAATCAACTGCCCTGCTAGGTTAGAAAGGTTCCCCATCCTTGATGAGCAGTCTGAATGTTATAGCTGCTACAAAGGTGGTGAGACAAAACCACACTCATTGGGCCCATTTTGTGTAGCGAGGACAATATGAAGGCTGTTTTCCACATAATAGTCATAATGTACAGAACAGTCCTTATGTCTTGAAGGACTTACTCCTCAATGGAGAATTTTTAAAAGATGAGTTTTTCAGGCTGTTCGGCTAAATCTTGCTCTGAGATCAAGATTAATCAAACTCCAAGAAAGATTCCGTCCAACCCACCCTCATTCTTGCCCAGTTGGTTCAGGAAATGAACCAGTTATTTCCAGTTCGGAGGGAAATAAATTGCTTTATTTCTGAATTAATCCACTCAAAAGAGAGGTGGGGGATAGTGGCTATTTGTCAATCTCTGTGTAGAGCACAGCTACAATTGTGGATACTTACCTTTGCTTGGTCCCATTGTCCCCAGATTTCCAGCAAGCCCAAATGAAAGAGAAGATGAAAGCACTGTTCTCAGACTGATTAGCTTTTGTTATCAGAGTTCACCACAAGGAGAACTTTCTTACCCTTACTTCCTAGGCTTTGGAACCAGCTCTTATATTTACTTCCACAGCCCAAGCCAGGTGGGTTAACCTGATCTTTAGAACCACAAAATAGTTGGACAACAGCATGATCTTTTTTTTTTTTTTTTTTATAAAATTTTTATTTGGTTTTCTACTTTTATAAAGACAAAACATACAGAAAGAAAAAACAAAAGACAAAAACATGTATAAAGTCAGCAAATCCCCATTTCATAACCTTGTTCCCTGACTTCCCCCCACCCCCCCTCATGCATCCCAGTTTCAAGATTATGTCAGCAAGTTGATATTTCTCCTCTTAACAATCTTATTCATCTTATTTCCTTTTTTATAATAAAAATTAATTTTCATAAGTTGGACTTAAGTTCTCTTCCATCGATTTTCATTTTATCTTAATTAAGAGTCATCTTAACCAAACCTAAAAGTCTTGAGAGTTTTTAAGAGTCTCATTCTTCCCTCCCTCCCATACCCGGTTTTTGTCCCTTCCCAATAAAAATCCAAATTCGAAGTTCTCAGCCTGGGTTCCTCACGTCCGAGGCTTTCAAATCTATTTCCGTTCCTCTCCGCCTGTCCTGTTGGTAGTCCTTTATAGCAGTCGTCAGATCTGGGAAAAGTTCTTTCACC
The DNA here is from genome assembly GCF_965112155.1 of Podarcis liolepis. Taxonomy (NCBI): domain Eukaryota; kingdom Metazoa; phylum Chordata; class Lepidosauria; order Squamata; family Lacertidae; genus Podarcis; species Podarcis liolepis. Next base: position 49,517,718 of record NC_139557.1, on the reverse strand, counting down.
ATCAAAGTATGTCCTCTTCCGACAAGAAGATTCAAAGGTAGCTGCTGCAGTATTTCCACAAAGTCTATCTCTTCCAAGTCTAAGTCCAAACGGAGGCCCCAATCATATTTCTTTATTTTAAATTCCTGTACTCCATTTTGTCTTGGGGCCTCCTCCTTCTTCTTCTGTATCTCTCGCAGACTTGTGGTGGATATGTTCCCAGCGTCTCCTTGCTTGTATTCCACAGATGTCAACTTTTGGTTGTTGCTTCCCAGGATTACTTCTTCTTTTTCTTGTTGTTTAGTCTCTTCCAGCTCTGTAGATATTGTTTCCCAATCAGCTGTGGATTCTTTCTCATTAAGGTCCTCAATACAAAGAGCAGAGTTGCCTGTTCCCAAGGTCATAGTCTCAAGTTGTTTGTTCATGGCCAAGCTCTGCTCCTGTAAGATTCCCACCAATTGAAACATCCTTTCAATTTCCACTAGTAACTTTCCTTCCACAGCCATTGTATCCATTGTAGTTTCACAGAGTTCCCCCTAGGGGGAATCTGGTTACTTATTTGCCTTTTCACCAACAATCCTTTAACTGATTATTATTACTTTGTTTCCAACAGTTTCAGCTCAATTATAACTCGTCTTAGTCCATAGGAATCTTAAATGGCAATTTCTCACTTTAAACCGCCCGTTTGGCAGCTTTGACAGCTGTCAAACTCCGCAGCTCTAACGCAGGCACAAAGGCAGGACGTTCCCGAGCCCGGGAGGGGGGGTTGTTTAAAACAAAAGGAAGGTTTCCAAAACTCCACTCTCCTGCACAAAATTTCCTTTAGTAAAATCTTGAAAGTTAGTGTCCTTTTTAACTCACCCCGCCAAGGGTAGGCTCTCCAGCTTATCTCTTGTGTCGTTGCTTAGATGGTCTGCAAGGGGGGGGGTGCGGACTTCCTTTTAGCACACCCCCCGGTCGTCTCCAATTGAAGGTAAAATTTTTATAAAGTCCCAATCCGTCTTACTCACGGGTGATTCTTTCAGTCCAAATTTTCAAGGAAGGAAGTCAGCGCTCTCTGGTCATGGCTCGCGGCTTCGCTCCACCGAGGTAGCGATCGACTCTCAGTGCCACGCCACCCCCGTATCCCCTCCGCAGCCTTTAAAAAGGCTCTTTGCGAATCAGGGGGGGCGCTTAAGGCACCCGCCGAGTCTTCAGTCCGCAGGCTTCCGCGCCTGCGGTTTTTAAGGGTCCCCGCGTCGCCGGCGCGGCAAAGACCCATCCTCAGTGGAGCCGATTCCCTCCGGAGCTCGGAGGGAATCCGCCATTTCCAGATCGCGTCAACCCGGAAGTCGGACAACAGCATGATCAGGCTCAAGCTCACCTGGTGCTCTAACATTAGGAAGTGGCCTCAAGCTATGGACTTAATATGTGTAGTTTATACCTATAGTTCTCCATCAAAGTCCCAGTATTCCTGACCTACATAGGCACTGACATAACGTAACTAGAAATGGATCCTTTGGGCTCCTTTTTCCATTCCCTTATGGTAGGGCCGGCTCTGACTAATGCTACCTTTGTGGCTCTTAAGTGGCCACAGATCGTTCCTTATGAGCAGCTAATATTTTTTTCAGATCTTCATATTCCATATCTGACTGAAAGGGGTATGTGTAATAGATATACATTCGAGTGGGTAGGGTGCTAAAATCTATCAAATGAAGTTGACAAAGTAAAGAGATCACTGTATCAGATCAGGGTGTAGTCTGCTTACATCCTAAATTGCACTGTAACTCTCATCTAAATTTATGAAATGCAAATTTCAGTGCCAGCAAATAGCTCAATAAAATATGTATGCTTACATTTTTTAAAGTACACACGGTCTATTTTTATATGCAAAATATTCAAAAATATGGAGATGTGTGTCTCCTCCAGTGCTTTACCCTCGGACTGCCTTTGATCAAAATGTCTAATAGCATGCATGTAAATAAATGTATTTATAGCATGCTAGCATGTGACAAATTTTAAACACATGAAACATTTTAATTCAAAAGCAGTTAATAAGACAATGAAACTCTTTACTATTAGGCAAAGTGAGCAGCATCCATCAATTTGGACTATATGCCTGATAGTTCAAACACATTTTTGCCATATAACAGGTTTGCAAGTCTTAAATGGTTTCACATTTCTCTAAACCACACTAAGAGCATAACATGAATATTTTAAGCAGCTTAGCTTTGATTTAAATATATTTGCTCAGGATATGCTGGCAGCAACCCAAAATGCAGTGTAATACCCTCAAAGCTTGCAATCCCAAACTCAATTTAAGAAACCAGATAATATGGACTGGCAGCATTAAAGCAAATAAAGTCAATTAACTGAGGAGGGTTTTCTCCCCTTAATTTGTTTTCTCTTGCTTGAAATTGCAAAGGGTGGATATAGCTGGGGGATTAATGAAGAACGAAATTAATGGAAATGGAAGGGGGAAAAGAAAATAAGAGCTATTCATTAGTTAGATATTAGTAGTAGGTTGTGGCCTCACATTAAAATAGCATATATTTAGGGTCCTATATTTGTTTGTTTTGAACTGTCATAATTTTCCCTTTCCTTGGGCAGGTAGCAATTTTTAAACATATATCACAGGCTGCATCCCTATTTTATTTTGTGTGGGATAAACTTGTCAGGAGCTCGTTCTGCATTTGCGTAGGACCCTGGCAGGGACACTTGCCCAACTGGCATGTTCTCTCCCTCCTGGTCATTCGTTCAGGAGCTTCAAAAGCTTTCTTCAACCCGAACATCACAGTGACTGATGCCAACAGACATCGGCACACTTAGGGATGCACAGAGTATTCACAGCTTGCGTAACGGACCTCAGCAACTCAGCATTTTGGCTAATCTACTTTATTTACATATAAACACACACAGAGCACTGGAACATGGCTCCCTCTCTCGCATCGGACAGCAAAGAGAAAAAGAACAAAGGACAATAGTCCCACTTCACAGAACACAGTAACACAAACATCCTGTCTCCGTCACTTCCCACTCTGTGGAGTCAAAACATACACCGTCATGTGATAGACAAAAATCCCATGACTGCAATCTTGGAGCAGGAATTCTAACATAAACATCCTCATATAAGCAACACGTTTAAGTCTAATTAATGCACCAAGGGCTTAATACCATAGACTAAGCTGTCCTGCCAGGCTTGGCTATGTCACTTCCCTTACCATGAGAGGAACTAAGTAATCAAACCTATTCCCCACCCCTTCAAGTCTACCTAAGAAGCTCAGTGTATGAAGAGGTTTAAGTTGGTTGCCCCAGCTCAACTGCATGGCTCTTGCAAGCCACTCTTGAGTTCCTATACCAATAATGTAGGAAGTTTCGCCACTTTGTAACCAAGCTAAGTTTTACTGCCTGTGAAACTTTTCTGAAGCACATGAATCTTATCTTGGGAGAGTTTGTAAGTAAACATTTTTAACTTACCAAACATATGAGGTTTTGCTATACTGGGAGAAGAGGGAAACTTTGGAAAGGGGACATTTTGGAACTCACTTAGAGGGGCATGTTTTAAAGGTGTAACATTTCCATACTTTACTTTGCTGCGTATATTTTGTGACTTTAAATCTCTACTTGGGTTCTCTCACCCAAGAGTACTTGTGGTGATGCCCATGACAGTTTGTCAGATTTTGAAATGTGCCTGAGGGCCCACAAATATCCCCTGGTGATTATGACAATACAGAATGTACACAGCACCATCAAATAAGATGGCATTCTTACGTTTGATATTACTGAAATCATAGCCCTAAGCAATTGTTTCAGAAGTACAATGTCAATTTAACATTACTGTCAGCTTACTATGGCCTATGAAAGTCATCCAATGTAATTCATAGCATACAATCATCCTATATAATTACCTTTGGGTGGTTTGATACCCACATTCATTTTCATATTTCTGTCTAAATTAGTATGGTTTGCTGGCAAACATTTTAAACAGCCTTTAAAATATATATATTATTATATTGTTTTTTCCCAGACAAAAAGCTCTCACACAGGAAAAGAGAATGTTGACAATACCAGCAAAAACAAAGATAATATTAACCCTCATCCCACCCAGCCCCCAAAGGATTCATTATGCATTACCAAACAAAGCATGTAGTACATATAAAACTTCACATTTCTCTGGTTTAAACCATCCTTGTTCATCAACATGTGCATAACTCGGATATTTCAGTGCATTCATTTTCTTCGGAAAATCTGAAGCCACATGCAAAAAATCGGTATTGCAACTTCAATGTTCTGAGTTTATGCTCAGGTTTTAGAAGCCTGAGCCATTTTCTAATGTTGATTAAACATAATATAACTGCTATTCATAAATGAATTCAGGAAAGCTTTGTAAGTATAAAAACCCTACTTATTTCCAACCAACATTCAGCAAGATCAATTCTTTTGCATGCAGGATACAGGAATATCCTGGTTTATGAACCTCCTGATCTGATCCACTACTTTTTGTTAAATTCCTTCTATTTATATCCCACCCTTCCTCCCAAAGGAACCCAGAGAAGCAAACAACAAACAATAAACATGTTTTTTTAAAATAAATAAATAAATAAATAAAATAAAACCATTGTAGTTGCATACAGTTTTAACATACTTGTGGAAATGAATTTAAGGATTTTTTAAACTTATAGTATTACATCATCTGCAAATGATCTCAACTTTATGTTGCAGCGTTCTCTCATCCATTTCAACTGAATCATGTCTGGCAACCCAAACCCTCCATTGGTTCATTTGCTATTGCAAAGAATATCCTTGTTTAATTTCTCAAAGTCAGGGGAAACTACCTGTGAAACCCAAATTTTGCTTTAGGTGTTGGTAAAGTAAACTGATGGTTTGCAAGCATCTTTCCAGGCTGTAACATATAATAATCTTGCTACAGTAAAAATACATAAAATCTGAATTTTCTAGGTTTGTAACGAGAGACATTTTAACAAAATTTAGTAAACCGACTATTAGTCTACAAGTTGAGCTGCTATTAGATCTATCTCCTGTTATCATAGCCACACATTTCCAAAACTGTTTTCTCGTATTACATCCCCAACACAGACATTATAAGTCTCCTTTAGTAGCTACACAAAACCAATACTTTCTCTCTCCTACTTTGCTTCCATCTCCTACTTAGCCTTCCAGGACAACCAGTGCTACTAGGTGCCACCATTATACAACTTTCCTTATTGTTTATTGCTTTGGAGAAAGATTAACCTAAATTGCAAATCCTATGTTAGTCCAATTCAAAGCAGGCTCATTGAAATTGATGGATATGACTAACATATGTCAATCATTTTCAGTTGGCCTGCTCTAACAGCAACATCTTCTATTATTATTTGCATTTTTTAGTTACTTTATTTTAAAAGATTTGTCAAAGTGATTCAAAGATGACGTAAAATCAATTTAAAGCCAAATTAGAAAATTAGAAAACATACTATACAAAATTCCTAAAATGCTCATGCAACAATCCAAAAAGGACAAGTTCTGTCCCACTCCACTAAAAGATGAGCACCACAATAGAGGCTAACAACCCAATAATAATACAAAGAGCATCCTTATTATTGGAGCACCTGGTCTTATCATGAGTATAGTACATACTCAAACTTCTACAGTGGACCAAAAAGTCCTAGGATAGAAAATTGCTTAAATCCATGCATATCAACAGGTTTTGTAGCTTGGGCTGAGAACAGATTCAACCAGGTGTTTAATTTCTAAGAAGCAAAACAGTTTGTGTGGCCTTACCACTTTTCAAGAAAGAACAATTACACTAAATAAACGAGTGGATTTAAATAACAATGCTGCCAAATTATTTTGTTGTTTGCCAGTTCAGATAAGGCAAGTTAATTCAGTTCAACGTAAAATCAATTATGTACGTGAACAACAAGATCTTGCCAAATGGGTGCTTCAAGATTGGGATAGCAGCAAGAAAAGCCAAAAAATGGTCTGCAAATGCCAACACATTTCCCAACGAAAACAAGCCATTTGCATTATTTAGTTATTGCTTGGAGGCATTTCAATCTTTGATGCCTGGAATTCACTCAGCTTAAGAGTTGAGAAAGCATATTCTTTTTATGTTATGCTCCCCACATTTCCACTGGAGATGTTTGTGAAAAGTGCTATTGAATGGCTTGTTAATATCTCAGCAACGTTCACTGATACAATGTTTTGTTAACTACCATTTTCTTTCCAAGTAATATTATGATGCCAGCTGAAGGTCAATAGCCTTTAATTGTACCAGCACAGTATGTTGTACTTCCGCTCAGTTGCAAGACATGTTTCCTTTTGAATATGTGTTATAACATATGGAGGGTCCATATGTCTTTCTCCACATCCATATGCTTTGATTTGATTTATAGGCTTCATAATAGCATTTGATTTTGGCACACATCTTGCTTTTTGAAGGAAATTAAGTCCGTACACTATTCAGTTTGGTTAACACAGGAGAATTCCTTGTCTCTGGCACTTTTTGACTGATGGAATTGTATCTACATAGTAATGGAACCACCACATTCCTTTGTATGGCAATGATAGAACATATATTCACCTATGATCAATACTGGATGTACAACTGGCTAACTGGATATATAACTTGCTAAAATCTGTCCAATCCACAGATATTGAGATCCACTGTATATCATGGTGCTTAAAATTAAAATAAGGAATGTTTAATACTGTTCATTTTGATAAGATAAAGCACACTTAACTTCCTTTGCATTGAACCATATGTGTTGCAATATTTATATTTTGGAACACTACAAAGATTACCTAAGTATCTAGATAGCTAAATGGATTTTAAACAAGCATTTTTCATACCCTGTTCATTTTTGTCAATTTCAAAGCAAATGGTGATAGCTTCTGGGCTGGGAGCCAATGCAGGAAAAGGTCTGATGAGCAGACTAAAGGCTTGTGGTGAAGAGCACTAGATCAGAATACCAGGACTGAAATATGGTTTCCATCAAGCGTCATCAGCTAAAGATTGGTTGTGGCTATAATATCTCTCTGCTGTAGAGGGAGGACTTATTAGCTTGATATTTTACATGCAACTGATATGGAATCCTAGATAATCTTAAATGTAGATATTAATTTTAAAATGCCAATGTAAGATAAGAGCATAAGAGAGCTGGCTGGATCAGGTCAATGGCCCATCAATGGTCCAGCATCCTATTCTCATAGTAGTCAACCTGTGATAAATCTGCAAGCAGGATTCTGTGCATGCACTGGTTCCATCACCATTTGTGGGAGAAAACCGTATCATAAACCATATTAGGATTATACATTATATGCAGAGTGGATTTGTTGATGGCATCCATCTGTCTCAAGAAACAATGGAGTACATCTCTGGGCGTGGTCAAACTGCTGTGTTAGCCGTACCAGAGGGAATTCCCAAGGGCGCAAGCCTGCCCAGATGAGAATACCTCTCTCTTGGCCTCACAGATGTGGTCCAAAGGAAACCAAAGCAATATGTTTGGCACCAGCTTGGCTGCAGGAGTTGCCAGAAGGAAGTGTACAAGGCACCATCCAGCCATCTTAGGGACTCCACTCTGGATTTGTGTAAGGTTTACTCCTTAGCCTTTTCTTCACCAAAAGATATCATTCAAGGCAGTGGAGGATCAGAGTTTTCCTTCTCCTAGATGGGCTACCTTCTCAGGTTGATGAGCCCCTTCTGCCCTTACTTCCCTCCACAGCATGTGCAGAAACTGCCTTCTTGACCATTGGACCCAGTATTGGTGTTGTCCGCTTAGTCTGCTGTAGCCTGTCTTCGCAGGCAGGGAAAGTCCCTAACTCAGGTTTTGAGACCCATCTGCTACCCTCACCTGGTTTAGCTGGCCAGTCAAAGCCATTCCCAGGGTGTGGCCACTGTCAATGCTGACAGCTTCTAGGAGCCACAGGTGAGAGCTGAGTGCAGGGTGGGGACCAAAGGTGGAGAAACTACCCCAGAAGAAGCATGGCAGGATCTCCCACCAGAGGTACCACCCCTCCCCTAACACCACATACACCCTGCAGAGTGGGTACAGCTATACTTAAACCAGTGACATGGTTCTGTTATTCAACCTTATGGAAGGTGAACTGAATAATAAACCACTTAATAATAATAATAATAATAATAATAATAATAATAATAATAATAATAATAAATTAATAGTAAGCTCAGATCATTGGCTCTGACTTGCCAGTTGACTCTGAAATCCACATCTGTCACATTTTTAGCATGCATCTATTCCACACACACTAAACATGTCATGTGATGTATTAAAATATGTGTTTGATGCATGTAGACCCCCCAAAATAGCTGCTGCTCCCACCAGCATGTACTCATTTCAGAAGACCTGGAGTCCCCCATTAAGAGTATGTGAAGAAACCTTTCGATTACATTCCTAAACTTGCTTTCTTGGATATGCATCAAAATACTTTCTAGTAAATTGTCTGATTGTTTTCCCATCTCTCTGCCTCGGTAATATTTGCAAGGCAATGAAATCTCAAAAATAACTACTCTCACATTACCTATCTTACATAGCTTGCCTCATTTATTTTTATGACTCTTCAGTGCAAAGTGTAGAATTTTTAACAGATCAGTATATTATTTTAAAGTATATCATTGTTTTTCTCATTACATCAGGTCTCTCCTGGCAATGGTTCTCAAGGAAGACGTTTGCTATGTCTGTTGTTGACCTTTCCGTTTGCTGCTCTTTGCACTGCTAAATTCCTTTGAGGCAACATTCCTGCTGAGTTAAATCCAGCAAAAGGACATGCACTGTTCAGACAGAAACCTGACAAGCTGCCATTCAAAAATTTAGGCTGCTGAATCTGTGAGGCTGGAAAAGAAGCTCAGCAGAATGTAATGCATTTTGAAATAATAACTGGCTAATTGTTGTTTGTTAATGATCACATGGCTCTGTCTTTACAATGCCTGTAGCAGTTTGTGCTTGGACTCTGTTACTTGGAATCCTTGGAAGCTTAACATGGGTTTCTTAATGTGAAGATCTGAAGGAGATCTGAAGGAGAGCTTGTCAAGCATTACCACTATTCTCAAACAATATGCAACAGGAGAAGAGTCCAGGGCAGGGATAGCCAATGTGGTGCCTTCCTGATGTTCTAGACTTCAGCTCCCACCATTCTTTACCATTTGCTAAGATGGGTGGGGCTTATGGAAGTGGCAGTCCATAGCAACTGGAGGTTGCATTGTTGTCTTCACCTGGTCTACAGTGTGTTTTTGTTTCACATAGCCTGTGACTGGGATAGCCTAACAGGCGTGGCCAGCTACCTGTATGTACTGGGAATGCATCCTAGATAACATAGATGACATTGCATCATCTTAAGAGTTCTGGAACACGGAACTTCTTTTGCATGTGAAGCTACTTCCTGCTAGGAAGAAGTTTGGAAAGCACAGACCTTTGGATAATATATCTTTTTTGTCCTGAATTTTATCTGTGTCCCTCCCATTGACTTGCTGTGAACTATATACTTGCTGCTCTATTAAATTTACTGCTCTTATTAATTGCATTTTTAGCCCACCTGTTGTCCAAAATGCTCAAGGTGGTGTACATAATTCTCTCTTCCCCCCTATTGTTCTCACAACTACCTTGTGAGGTAGGTGAGTTGGGAGACAGTGACTGATGCGAGATCACTCAGTATAATAGATGGGGGGGGGATCTGAACCTGGGTCAGTCCAGTTCCACGCAAACATTTTACCACTGACTCTTCCATTCTTATTTCTTACGGCTCATTCCTCGTGTGCAACATTCATACAGGTCTTATGATCCAACAAGTTGGGTGGGTGGGTGTCTGTGCTTGTGTATCAAAAGTAGAGCAAAGCAGTGCCAAGCTTCTGCCTAATCTGGTAAGACAATTTCCCAGTGCAACAGAGGATGCTTCCAAACTGTCACCTTTCCCAGGTGAGATTCAATTACTTCCCAGCAAATTCAGGCTGCACAATTAAAGCTGATGTGGAGATCTAGTGAAACAAAACTGCCTCCCCAAAAGATAATAATCTTTGAGACAAGGAAAGTGACAGGGAAACGCACTGGAACGTGTGGGATAACACTTGGTGCAACATCATCTAATCTCTCCACAAATCAGGATAAATACTCATTAAATAGCAGATGTCATCTAATCTCTCTGCAGACAAATCAGACTGAATGCCCATTAAACAGGAAGCGACCTGATTTGTTTCTATAATACACATTTATGGGGAAAGAGTCAAATAATTGCACAGACAAGCAAGTAGTCCAAAAACCAGTAAAATAAAAATATTTGGATTTCAGCCTATTTTTTTCCTTGCGACTACAATGGGGATTAAGAGCTTAATCCACAATCTGTTTAAAACAACACACTTTCCTTAGAAAACCTGGCCTAATTCCCAGTACTTCATTTTAACTGGATTAAGGATATCTGCAAAAAAGGAAATTCTTCAGTGCAGAAACAACATAGTAGCCTATGAAAGATTCTTCCAGTTTTTCAGCATTAAGGGCAAATGGTGTGGAATTTTGGACAACGTGGAATTTGACTGTGAGAGGGAAGGATATAAGTGAAATGATTAATATAAGTGAAAAGATTCCATATATGTTCAATCCAAAGGATTTTTACATGACAATAATCTTTGTCTTGGGTCACTTAGGTTAAAGCACTGTTGTACCTCTTTAACAGTCATGGCTTTTCCCAAAGAATCGTGGGAACTGTAGCTTGTTAAGGGTTCTGGAAATTGTCAATCTGCAAGAGGCCTCCTAACTACTCTTGACACCCGTAATAAAGTGCAGTTCCCAGGATCCTTTGCGGGAAGCCGTGGCTGGGGGAAGAGTGCTTTAAATGTATGGTGCAGATGTGCCCCTGGTGCCTTTTAAGCAATTTATTTTTAACTTAGTTCTAATTAGCTGATAGGCCTCATTTGTCGCTATGGGTTGTTGCTACATGTGCCAGTTTATTTTATTGTTTTGAATATCATACCATATATTGGTATGAATCCAAAGTGTTTTCTTTAGCAAACAGAAGGTACATCTGTGTGTGTGTGTGTATATATATCAGGGGTTTGCAACCCCCGGCTCCGGAGCCGCATGTGGCTCTTTTACACCTTTGCCGCGGCTCCAGGGCGGATAATAGCGAGGGGAGGAGGTGCATTGTGCGCCCCGACACTCCCCACTGTGGCGGGCTCTGTACTGGCTGTGACGTCACATGGGGGTGGTGTGTGCGTTAGTCACGCACCGTCCTGACGTTACCTTCCCGCCCGCTGTCAGATCGCGGCTCTGGAGATATATTTGTTTTAAATGTTGCAATGGTTTTGCGGCTCCCAGGTTTTTTTCCTTCGGAAACGGGTCCAAGTGGCTCTTTTTGTCTTAAAGGTTGCAGACCCCTGGTGTATATGATCAGTCCCCAGTGATTTCCCTCCCCTTGCTGACCTGCACGTATGCACTATTTCAAAGGATCCCTTTGCCTTTAAGAAATTGTGGCACTCCAGATATTGGAGTCTAGTGCCTATCAGCCTTAGCTAGCATAGCTAATGGTCAGGAAAGATCAGATTCGTAGTACGGCAACTTCTGGAGGGTCATGGGCTCCCAGCCTCTGCTTTGAAAGCTGTTGTTGTTTTCTTTTTGTAGGGTCCAATAGACTGAAATGGAAAGAGAGGACAGGAAAACCCTGCTATGCATATGGAACATGGTTCTCTGGAACCAGGCCATTATGTTGTATCCTGTACTTTATATGCGAGCCAGAGTGGTATAGTGATAAATGTGCCAGACTTGGACCTGGGAGTCTTTAGTTCAAATCCCCACTCCAAACATGGAAGTCATTGGACCAGTCACTCACTGCATCTCACATAATTGTTGTGAGAATAAAAGGTGGGAGGGTAAGAACCTTGCGACCACCTTGAGCTCATTGGAGTAAAGGTAGCATAGTATCTCTAATAAACAAGCACATACTGAGAACCTGCAGCCAAGCTCGTGCCAAACATATTACTCTGCTTTCCTTTGGGCCTCATCAGTGAGGCTGAGAGGGTGATCTTGTCGCCTGGGCAGACCAGGACCTCCATACACACTGCCCAGGCTGAGGAGGTCACTCCACTGCTTCAAACGCAGCAAAAACGACATGGTACGGCTAGCTATGCCACTGCCTGAACTAAGCAGTTATGAGTTACCAGTCGTTGCAGCCACAGCAGGCACTGTGATTCTCCAGCAATTTGTCTTCACCACCGGAGATGCACTCCATTGTCTCTCGAGACAGCTGGATGCCAAGAATAACAAACAAATGAGGACCAGTGTGGCATAGTGGAAGAGAGAGGCTGGACCAGGACTAGGGGCAAGCAGGTCAAATCTTCACACAGCCATGAAGATTACTGGTGGCCTTGGGCCAGTTGCCGCCTTTCAGCCTAGCACAACACACAGGGTTTTATATTGGAATAACATGGGCAGGAGAGAAACATGATCACTTCAAAGGAAGGGTGGGGTAAAACGGAATGAATAAACAGAAATTCTTTTGCATGAGGATATGGGGCATTAGTTGATCACTGACTTTCTATGTACAATTTCTTCTTACTTCTCTGTAATTATGGATCCCCAGGTATGGTCTGAGGCTAGATGAGGCTACCATCTAGCTGAAACCAGTGGTGGAGGAAGGGGGTGCGGGGTGTGTGGGCCGCCCTGGGTATCATCACTGGGGGTGGGGTGACAAATGACAAAAATATAAGTTTTAAAAAATAATTTTAAAAAATTGAGCTCACAGAATTTTTTAGTTCAGTCAGCAAACATAACGAAATGTGGCTGGCACTGGGTGCCACACCGTGGGGGCCGGCACTTACCATGTGGCATGCCCAAGCCACTCATCTCTCCTGGGAGTGACATGGTGGCTTGGGCTCCTGCTGACTCTGCGCTGCCTGAAACGGCAGTGTGGGGCTTGTGGCTGCCCACCGCCTCTCCCTCAGCCGCCCGACAGCTGAGGGGGAGGCGGCAGGGAGACTCCATGCAGCAAGCCCTGCCCCATGGGTGGGCTCGCCCTGCCCCTGGCTGCAGGACGCATGTGCTGCACCGGGCACCCATGCGGCTAGCTACGCCACTGGCTGAACTAAGCAGCTCTGGGTGTGATCTGTGGCAAGATGGGTGAGCACCTCAGTACCACATGCGCCACCTTGGGTTCAAAGACAGGATGTAAATAGCAGGGAATAAAATAAACGAATAATTTGAAACAGTGAGAAAACAATTCCCCCCCCCCCCATGTCTTATTACTTTTCACTATAGTTTTATCCTGAAAAACACATTTCAGAAAAGCATTCCATCAAGAGCTTTCACATTCTGATAGGGATTCTCCCTATTCAGTCTCCTGCAATGCTTACAAGTCTCTTAATATTTAGTATGCTTAATAAGACATCAACATTCCACTGAAGCCCTCCACAGAGATGCTAAATTAGAAAACCATACTGTTTTATTTTGTTCCAACTACAGAGGCAGATTCCCTCAGGGCTTTGGGGCTTTCAAGAAGCCAGCAGCAAGAATCATATTGAGCAATCACATTCCCCCCATGGAGGTAATGATGTAAGTGATCTATTGATATGTCCATGACCACTGGCAGTACTTGAGTCACAATCATGCTCGATGCAGCACAGAACATTTGACTAGGATATGAAACAATTTTCTCTATGTTCCCTCTTTCCAAAAAAATAGCAGTGCAGGTCCGGTTCTGGAATCACCAACCAGAATGTTCTACTATAATCTTTTCTGGATGTTGCAAACCAAGATGTGTTTCAGTTATCTAAGACATAGCGCTCCCTTTTTGAAAGGATGGGGCAGAACAATGTGATTCCGGATGATGGAAACAATGCATTATGCACATAAGAAGATCTCTGCTGGTTTAGATCAAAGACCCTTCCAGTACAGCATCTGGTTCTCACAGTGGCTAAGCTACTCTATTTGTCTCTCTGTGTGTGTTTAACATATTCAACTGTAGAATGTTTAATTCTATAGATTTGGGGGTGCTTTTAAAGGTAGTTTTATTTTCCAATTTACAAAATAATATATTTATCTTTCTCCAATGAACTTTTGAGGTATTCTTAATTGTTGAGGAATATGTTGCAGTCCTTCATCCCTTTCCTTACTTTTTGCTTCCTTCCATCTCTTCTCTCCTATAATTCTCTTAGATGGCATTTGTTTCTGTCAGTATCTTCCTAGTTACAGTCAATTCTGACCTGGTGGTGACATTTCTGCCACCTTCACAACTTCGTTGAACTTCCATTTTCACCCCTGTTGGCAAGAGACAGATGCAGGCTTTTTACAAGACCTTTCCCAAATTGGAAAGATTTAGCCGAAGGCAATTGGAAGAAGACAAAAAACACACACACACCAATTTTAGCAAAAAGAGAGAGCTTGCATTAAGTGAAGCACTAAAAGAAATGATAGATTTTTATTTTATTTTTTGCTTGAGGGCTGCTGAATGGAACACACACATGTCTGCATACAGAGGCGGGCAAGAGCAGGAGATGCCCTACCATTGGGTAAAATGAGGCACTTTTCTCAGCCAACCAATTTTGTGCCTCAATAATAGACAGCAATAGGTCAGTTGTTTATTTTGTTTTTATATTTTTACTGCAGTGTGTGAGTGAGGGAAGAGCTCCACCTCAGGTGCCAAAATATGCTGGCTCCAAAACTCCCCCATTCCCCCAACAGGCCCCCTGAGCAAAGGGAAATGTCTCCCAGTCCCCCTGGGGAAAGGCCACTGCATGCAGAAGGTCCCAGGTTTGGTCTGCCATTGCCAGGTAGAGCTGGGAATGCCCCGTTCCTGCAAATCTGGAAAACTACTGCCAGTCAGTGTGGACAATACTAAGATAGATCAGCCAAACGTCTATGAGCTGGCATACTTCTTTCCCCTTTGGTTGTCTACTCACCCACCCACCAGTGTGAGATCAACAGAGCTCTAGATCTGGTGTTCCTCCCGCCTTGCTTTCATAGGCTTGCTCTTATATTTTTCCCCAGGGAGGTGATGGTGCATCAGTCTGATTTCCTGCTCAAAATGACCTGGGCTGTCAATGGACAGGAATCTGCTAGAAGTACTTCTTGAATCTGCCCTCTGACTTATTTTTTCTTTTTTTACAACCAGGTGAATAGACTGCAAGGATTCTTCTCACATTACAAATGTTAGAGGTGGCTTTTAATTTTTATTTTATGGTTGCTTGTCACTAGGAACAGTGAAAGAGTGATGCTGGTACCAGAAGGGAATAAAAATGAAGCCATTTGAAACACTTAAGACTTTTTTTTCCTCCTAAGCCCTAAAGCCTTTGAGTAAAATTATGGGTCTGGCATGAAGTCACTAGAGCCTGGAGATTCACATTAAACTGTAAAACTTGAGTGTCTAGATACAAAAGGTCACTACTGGGCAATGCTCAAGATAATGTTCTGATGTGGCTAGCTAATGTTAGTTTGATCTTTAAATGTGATTTCCCCTAGCCTTAAGATGTTTAAGACAGATCCTTTAATGTCTTTTTAATGTTTTTTTTTTACTTTTTAAGATTTTTGTTTTATTTTTTACTCTTGGCACAGTCTACAGACTGAATGAGTAGGCGGATAAGTTCACTACAAAGATTGGCAGAAATCGTTGGTGTCTGAGAATAAAAAGCCACATTACTAATAAAAATAATGTGTTCATTCCCGCTGTCCCTTTCATTCCGAAAGATTATATACGTACCGTATCCATATAATCGTTTAATGCAATTCACACACAGTTAGAAGCAGACCTCCTGAGCCAGTGTGCATTCAGGCTAATGAAGTGTACATTCTGAAAATAATTCTTAATGGGGTTCATTGTCCTGAATGATAGTTCTTGTTGCCCCAGTTCATTCAGAATGCATTGGGTAAAATCTATCAGACACCTCTTCCTTCATATCATTGGAGCACAGTTCTTGATATATTGTGTCCATTGGCCAATCCTTTATGGGCACAATGCCAATCTTATTTAGCAGCAGGAAGTACTACAAACTATGTCCAATTATTTTTCAGGGCATCAGATGTTTCTGAAATTCAAACCACATCTCAACTGACTTGGGAATAGTTTTGCAGGCCAATCTTAGTTGACCAGAAAATAACTTTTTCCATATTTTTAATACATTAGTTTACAACAGAATGGGGATGGGGCAGATATAAACCAATTAATTTTTTTAAAATGAACACAAATGGAAAACAGATGACATTTCAATATATAGCAGCAAATACTCATGAAAATGATGATTGCACCGGTGTCCCTGGGTTTGCTATAATCCTTACCACTTTAAATTTCTTCCAGTTTTGTTGGGAGGTCTCTGGTTCCCTAAAGCTAGACTGACTCCTTTATACTAAGTCTTTTCAGAGACTACACAGCAGGGAAAGAGCAAAAGTCTGAAATGCTTCTGCATAGATGCTAAATACCCAAAGGAGCTGAGTCTGATCCTTCCTTTAATACATTTCCCAGTTATTTATGGCTCAGTGGATTTAAATCCATTGTCGCCTTTCAGCTGACAAGTCAGCTAAACCATATCATTTCCCCAGAGTAATATTCACATGTACCAATGTGCAAACAAAGCCCATCTGAATGTACTAATGACCAAATGCAAATATTTCTAGCAGCCACTCAGATCTCCAGAGGGTGGTCTGGAGACCAGACATCTGTTTCGGTGACCAAACCAACCTCTTCATGAGTGGTTCAGGTTTATCAGTTCACAACCCTGTACATTTGGGGAGGTGGGGGGAACACCTTGACTTTAATATGCATTTCATTAGTGTAGACAGACCCTCACCCACATTCATTTACATGTACGGATTCACTTTCCTGGAATGAACAAGACTGTGGCAATCCATATATGAAGGGTTTAAAGGTGAGAGCGTAGATTGGCAGAGAAGGCACTCCCTTCTCAAGTTCCCACAGATGACGTACAACTTTGGGAAGGATTCTAAATATTGTAAAACAGATCAAAACCACAGAAGTAATAATGCTGCATATTAGCTTTCCCTAGGTGCTGAGTCGTGATATTGGCGCTTGTTAAGAGCTGTAATGTGCAATGAAAAGAATGAATTATTTATGTAATACTTGATCCTGTTCTGAGCATTTCTGAAGGACTCCAGGTGAAATATGAGACTGACTTTCAGCTCCTGAGATGAGCAGAATGTTTATGGGTGCAAATTAAGCATTCATTCCACTGCTAAGACACCAAAAACTGGTAGAAGTACCAGATATAAAAGAATTCCTTTAGATATAATCCATAATCTCAATTTTCTTGTATTAAAAGGCGGCTTCGATTTTGCTTTAATGTTCTAATCTGTACTTTTGCCTTCTTCTTTGAGGGTGTGGTGCATATAGGAGTTGCCTGCGTAGCAAATTATGCCATCTTGTAAATACGTTGAATCTCTTTCATAGCATGATGTCTGGGAATCTTTAGTATTAATTCTTACATTAAACCCATGACCAAGCTACCAGACCAGACATGATGCTAAATGTGACATCAGGAAGCCTACCAGGGTTGGTTTGTTTTTAAAAAAGCATGCTCAAGGTAAGTGAACTGCAGTGTTCAGGGAGGAGAGGCTGACTCCTTTCCTCTTCCACCACAATCTCAACAAAAACCATCCCCACATACTGACAAAAAGGACGTCATTCCCCCAGAACTATGAGTAGTATGGGGGGGCATTGATTAGGTTGGGGCAGAAGAAGCAGTTAATCTTTCCCTCCCTGGATGCTGTGGTGCCTATGGCAAGTTTGTGCTTCTTTTAAGTGTCAGGCTTTCTAATTGGACTCCGAGTTTCACATGCTATAAAAAGAATGTGGTTGCATCCCGGTTCAGGCCATATGCCCATTATAAATATCCCATCTGATAACTTAATTCCTAAGCAGCAGTCAGTCATCACTTTAAAAGCTACTTGTACTTGCTTATTTAAGATTGTGGCCGGATCTACGCTGATCTGGAAAACGCTATTAAAAACACTATATAAAAAAAGACAGCTCCCAATGCAATTTCCCATTGGCAACAGATGGCTGCTCTACAGCGTCCTCTGGTGTCACTTTTTTATATCGTATTTTTAACATTATAACTCACCAGTGTAGATTAGTCCTGTGGTTTATATTGCAACATTCCAATCCAGAGACTGTATGTTCAGATTGCACACTAGTTTTTTTACATAGATCAAGGCAACAGCTTTATGTCAATGGGGAGCCAATACAAAATGCAAAGTGATGGCTCGTGATCCTCCACTGAAGGGGATGGGCAAGCCCTTTAGAAGAGTTGTGAGGGTGCATGCATACATGATATCCAGCTTTGTGCCACAATGCTACCCTACCATAATTGAGATAATCAGCTATAATATGCACACTTGTTCAAGAATACACCCATCAATCTTATTAGGATTTATAGCAAATCCTATAAACACTTACTCAGGAGTAGAAGCCCAGGGATCTCAAAAGGATTTCATCATAAGTAAGTGAATAGGATTTTAGCCTTTCCAAGAAGTAATGTTACGGATTCAGAAAATCTTTTGGCACAGATGGGCAATGATTCTGAGTTACTGACTAAGTCATCCATCTCTAATACCTCCTTTGCCCAGAAAAAGAGTGCATTGAACAATTTGAACACCTGCAATCAATAATTAAGAGAAAAATGGCTTCCAACAATCCTTTTCTCTCTGATTTTTCATTCCATTTCTCCTCCACACACACCTTCCTTTGTAGCCCATTCCTAAGGTTTTTATTATAAATGTTAATAAATTTTGTCTCAGAACTTCCTGTTTGATTAGGGATTTGTTTGGATTAAAATATCTTGTGGCTATTTGCTTTTTTAAACAAACTTCCATCCATAACTTTACTCTCTGCAAATGGATAGGCTCACATAAATGCACTGAGTGCAAGACTCAAATCTTATACAGATGTACCATGGAAGTCGAACGGAATCTGTTCTGGAAGTCCATTTGACTTCTAAAACATTCGGAAACCAAAGCACGGCTTCTGATTGGCTGCAGGAAGCTCCTGCAGTCAGTCGGAAGCCACAGAACTCCCTTTGGACATTCAGTTCGCAAACTGAAACAGTCACTTCCGGGTTTGTGGCATTTGGGAACCAGAACTAAGCTGTATGAAAACCAAGGTACAACTGTATTATTTTCATTCATTCATGACTTACTACAAAAATGTTTCAAAGTAACTTACAGTGGCCCTATATCTATGTTTTGAAAGCTGCATCGTATTCAAAATGCTGGGATTTTAATGATACTGTGGCTGTGCAAAAGGAGAGGGGGAGAGATGGAGGGAGTCCTAAACTTTGAGGTCATGATCCCTCCATCAGCCAACACATGGAGGGATCTCCATAGGGCATTAAGGAGATGGTTTGCATTAACATCACTTGATGACTCTAGCAGTGCTGCTCTGAAAGTTTGTTAACTATACTTGGTTTGAAACAAGACCAAAGGTTCCTTTTGAGAATTGTTCTGCTTATCCACAGCCACTGTGTGTTCTTTTTCCATTGTCCTTTTCCTTCCACTGTCTCTCTCACCCATCTATTCAGGGATCGTGTAGTGAGTGTGATGGAATCATGACACCATGTCGCCATTCAGCTTTGTCTACATGGAGACATAATTGAGAACAAATGAAACTTTCACGTTACCCTCACTCTGAGGAGGAGCAATTGAGTGACTTCTGTGTTGCAGAGCTTTCATCGCTGCCTTTACTGTGCAGCACAGCAAGATCAGAAATGTCACACTGCTGAAAAAGCAAG
Source organism: Podarcis liolepis (assembly GCF_965112155.1). Taxonomy (NCBI): domain Eukaryota; kingdom Metazoa; phylum Chordata; class Lepidosauria; order Squamata; family Lacertidae; genus Podarcis; species Podarcis liolepis. Next base: position 49,498,025 of record NC_139557.1, on the reverse strand, counting down.
GGAAGTGTGGGTGCTTTTGATGTAAGCTTTCACAAAGAGCATCCTTAGTTTTCGGTCAGCTCCAGACTATAACATCCAACAGTGACTTGCCTCTCTGAATGGGTCACCCTAGTTCCAAAATAACTTTTATACAATCACACATACAGTGCTTTTCAGTTGAGCTAGTTTGCACATCCCGCCATGAGTTATCAAGTGTACGATAACAAAGGGTACAGAAATCAAGTGATAGCTGATGTTTGTATGCTTGGGTGTTTTCCATTTCTAATGCTAATTCTCTGGTGGACTTGGAATGCAAAATATTAGTAACATTGGTGATAGTACAGTGCAGGTTCCCTTGTTAGTTAGGATGTTGTGTAGTACCCTTTTCAGTAGAACTTACTTCTAGGTAAACATCATTTATTATTACATTTATACCTCATCTTTTCTACAAGGAGTTCAAAGTGGTGTACATATGGTTCTGCCCCCCCCCCCCGCATCGCCATTTTATTCTCAAAACAACACTGTTTAGGTAGGTTAGGCTGAGAGACTGTGACTGACCCCTAGTTCACCAGGTCCTAACCCAGTACTCAAGCCAATACATCACACTGGCTCCCTGTAATACTGTTATTTTAACATTCGTTACAAGCAAATTTCAGAAATTAAATCCTGAATGATTAATTCAGAAATGTTGCCAAATCTTGTTTCAGATAATTTTCTAATATAGGTGAGGAACATTTAACTGCCTCAACATTTTGCCCAAAATAGATCAAACCAATTAGACCAGAGTTAATGGAATTTTGATTGTGACTGATTGCTGTGCGTGGAGGAGCTATGGCACAACACATATGGTTAGAGGTTCAACCCCATTCCCCTCCCCACAAATACAGCATCTCTATTTAAAGGATTTCAAGTAGCATGACTGAGACAGGTGTGTGGGGCTTCTATTGCCCTCCCAACGCCAGTGGGGTATAGTGGTTTGAGTGTCAGACTAGGACCTGGGAGACCAGGGTTTAAATCTCTCTTTGGCCATGAAGCTCACTACATGACCTTGGGCCAGTCATTGCCTCTCAGCCTACCCTACCTCGCAACGTTCTTGTGGGGATTAAATAAAGGGGTGAGGAGAAGAGTGTTTCCCCAACTTGGGTCTCCAGCTGTTTTTGAACAACAATCCCCATCATCCCTGACTACTGGTCCTGCTAGATAGGGAAGATGGATTTGTAGTCCAAAAACAGCTGTAGAGCCAAGTTGGGGAAACACTGGTGTAGGCCACCTTGAGCCACTTGGAGAAATAGGTGGGATATAAATACAATAAATGAATAAAATAAACTACCTCTTGACTTCTCCCACCCCCAAGCAAAGTCTACCAGAAGCCAACAACCCAAAAAGTAGCAAGAGAAGAGAGAGATAATGGAATCACTTTCATTTGCTTGCTTAGACCAAACTCTCTCTCTCTCTCTCTCGATGTAGTCTTAAGTCCCATCTCTAAATCAGGGATGGGGAGCCCATGCCCCTCCAGATATTGGACTCCCAACTCTCATGGGTAATGGCCAGAGATAATGTCATCCAACAACATCTGGAAGGTCCCAGTGTCCCAACCCCTGCCCTCACAGCAAGTGAGAATTTACCTCTATGTTCTTATTTCCTCCTACTCCCCCCCCCCCTGTCTTTAAAGCTGTGCACAGGCACTCATCTTTGGTAAAGTGCACTCATAGGTGTTGAATAGATCAACAATTTGAAAATCAAGCAATTGCCCCTTTTTGTCTCTACTAAGCAAACTTTGTATCACTGGAGTCCAATTCAACAGAATGAGAAACACAGAGCAAGTGAGGCGATGCCTTCTATTGAAATTGCTTACCATTTAACAAATTGGAAGATTAGTTTCTGGCTACGCAGAAGGTGTATGGAGGCTTAAGTGTTTAGAGCAAGAATAAAATGGCACCAAGCCATAGTCAACAAGGCAAATACCCCAAGTATTTTTGTGCTGAGCAGCAAAGCCCTGGACTTGAAAGATTGTTTACTTCTGCATAATTTTGAAGCTCAGACGTTTGCTACCACTCCAATAAAATACATGGGCTGCCTTTCCTCATGTAACTCATTTAGAAGCAGATACAAGAATCATCATGTTATATATCTCATCCAGCATTATCACATGGTGCTCAAAAATACTAGATTCCATATAATATTCTACATTTGGGCACAGATATGCCATTCCATCATCACTTAGCTCCATGCATGGCCATGTAGCTACATTCTGATGATGGTGAAATTAGGAAGATCCATGTACTTTGGGAGGCACAGAATGATGACCCCACTTTAACTGGCTGGCCTTTTTATCCCCCAGTTATGGAAGTGTGACTACATAATGATATGCATGGCATTTCCTCTAATCTCTCAACATGTGGGACAGCACCACATCTTTAATGGGTTTGCATACAGTCTTGAAAATGGATGAGAATGGAAACAGCAGGCTCCTCAGTTTACCTTATTTTATTTTTGCGTCATTGATGGAGCATCTAGCAATACCTCCATTGTGAGATATTTTAGGGCAGGGAAGATTAAACCACAGAGGAAAAAAGGCTTCTCTAGGTTATTGCGGGTGATGGGAGGGAGAGCAGTTTTGCAGAGACTAAAGCAGAGTGTAAAATGGGAAATCTTTCAAGCTTGGAATCCACCAAATAAATCTATTTGCAAATTCCTTATCTCCACTAGCAGAGAGCACATTACTCACCACTCAAATTTATATTGATAGCGTTAATTGAACTCTCCGTGATTTCCACAAACCAAAAGCAGCCAATAACGAACAGCAACAACAAAATCTGTCTTATATTTCTGATCAATAGGACATCCTTACACAAGTTGCTTGGCTTTAAATGTGGAGTGGTAAGGCCCGGGGGAACCTCCAAAGATTACCCCATAGAAGAAAGCTTATTTGACTGGCCTTAAATCTTGATAATGCATTAATGAGTCTTTTAAAAAGGATAATTTTAATTCCCCTATCTCCGGCCATAAAGACTGCATACACCTAATCGGGTTTGCCCTTTCAATTAAACTTGTCCAGGACATTCTATTTAGTCAGCACCCTGAATGGGTCATTAAAATTCTTGTTCGGTAAGAGTTGTGTGCTGCGCACCGTTGTTTTTAAATTCCATTAAATCCAAATGGTCTTTATCACGCCATGACCACTGTGACTTCAATCAGCCAATTTAATTACCTTACAAAATTGTCGGCACAAGCGCCAAAGAAAAACAGGAAGGGCTGTGACGTTATCAAATTGAAATCTTCCGCTCTGCTCTTTAATCTGGACCAGTCAATAACAATGCTGTGCATTCCTTCCTTCCTTCGAGAGACTCTTAACCTTAGCTTTCCTCTAAAAATTTTTTCCCCTCTTTTTTTTGGTGTTCCTGCTGAAGACTGAGTTTAAATACCTAGTTAATGCACACAGAAGGCCTCTTGCCCTCAGCAAGTGAACTTTTTTCCCCAGCTCCCGATAAACAAACAAACAAGCAGGGAAGAAAATACCCTCACTCTCAGTTCCATAGAGGCTGCAAAACTACCCAGGCTCTTTCACATCTCTCTGAAAATCTCAGAGCTACTCTCTTGCCATACAAATATCCTCCAGCACAGTTTAAGCACCTGCAGAAAAACGGGGAAAGTCGTGGTGATCTCTCCAAGTTCAATGCATTAATGCATAATTCAGTTTGACTTTACTTTCCTACTTGGACGACTGACTGAAAGAGCAGCAAAGAATATATTTTTTTTTCCAGAAAGAGAGTAATCAGTTGGAAAGAGCACTGCCTGCTGTGGGCACAGTCAAGTAAAAGACACAATTCCAGCACAGAAAGAGACCCTGAAAAAGACATGGATTGTCTCAATGCCCTCCTTTTTGGCCCCCTGTTACTATAATAATGGCCTTGGAAAAACAATCATCCAGCTGTCAATACCCTATCATTAAATCTCCATTAGTAAGAGCATTAGTGGACCATTCCATGCAAAAGCCCTAGCTGTGCTTTACTTCCCATCATGGAAAGCTAGGAATAGAAGGTGAGATTTAATTCAGGCTGTCTGCATAGCCATTTTCATCCCTGATTGCTTTTACACAACCTGAAGAAAGCAACAGGCATATTTAACACTTACAGCTCACCATCACTAAAATTGGAATTAAATCACAGGAATGTCATTGTTCTCTCTTTGTCTCCAAAGAGCCTTCACTTAGCTGCTGCCACCAGAGGTCATTCAAGGTTTTACTAAGCCTTTCCCACCCAGATACTTCTAGGGAGGTCCAACTTTTCATACCAAGTGGACTGCAAGAGTACTTTGACACAGAACCCATGAGCCACACACTGCCTTGTTGTATGTGCAGGAGTACTGAGGCCAAAATTTCATGCCCCCCTCTCCAAGCTCTCATGTTGCCTTCCCAGAGTGAGGCCTCCCTAAGTGAGGCTTTGGGAAGGAGGCACAAGGCAATGGCTTCTAAAACCCTCCTAACTCCTTCCCAAAGCTGGGAAAGCACTAACTAGGATTTGGGAAGGAGGACTCTAGGACCCTGTCAGAGCCCTCATGCCTCCTTCCCAAAGCCAGCGCCTCCTTTGGGAAGGCAGTATGAGGGCTGCGGTTGGCGGGGAGAGATAATATGTTGCCAAGGATCACTGAAAAAGGCCTTGAGGGCCAAGTGTTGGACTGCCCTGCTTTTGACTATGGGCAATTCTACACTATTCTTTTAAAGCACATTCAACGTATGTTTAAGAGCATAAGAATAGCTTGCTGGGACAGGCCAATGGCCCATCTGCTCCAGCATCTTGTTCTCACAGTGGCCAACAAGATGTCTGCAGGAAACCAGTAATTCTGGATTTGAGCAGATGAGCACTCTCCCTTCCTGTGGTTTCCAGGTATTCAGAAGCATGGTCACCTCCAACTGAGGAAGCAGAGCAGAGCCATCATGGCTAGCAGCCATCAGTAGTCCTCTTCTCCGTGAGTTTAAAGGACATGGTTTTCCCCAAAGAGTCCTGGTAACTGGGAATTGCAGTTCTATGAGAGTGAAACTACACTTCCCAGGATTCTTTGGGGAAAGTAATATGGTCAAATGTGCATTGAATGTGATTTAAGTGTGTGGTGTGGATCTGCCCTCCAACTCCCATCATCCCTGGCATTTTGCTGGGGCTGATGGGAGTTGTAGTCCAAAATATCTAGCTTGGGGGCTGTATCTCTTAGTGTTCCAATTGTTTCCACCTTACTAATTATAGCTCCTCATTTTATAGTTCTGCAAGAGCAAGTATGTCCTTCTTTGGCTGATACAGCCAAATGGGATGAAACATTGACAGAATTTGTTCGTGTATCTCAAACCAGATATTCAGGAGTACCATTTTAAGTTTCAGCAGAGTGGCAGGGGTGAGAGAAGCAATTAAACAGCAAGATTCAAAAGCCTTCTCATGGATATATTTAAAATTAAAGATGAGTGTTTAAAGAGTATTTTTGATGGTGTCTGAGACATACCCAGGGATATGAGTGCTCCTAAGCAATAACACCATAAAACATGGAGATGGCATGGAGCTTGTCTTTCCTCTCTCCCATTTCCCAACCTGAACACTTAAAGGGCACCCCTGTAGATAGAAAGCCAGAAACTGCATAATGTTGAAGGGACACCTAAGCAACAAAAAGTGATGAGCAAAAATGGCGATTTCCTTTCCTCCTTTGCTTTTTACTTTCTTACTCAAAAGGACTGTGTCTGTATCATTATTTTCCAGAAAGTGTAATAAATTAAAGTAGAAATTTGACTCTAGGGACCTGACTAGGATCAGAGTTTAGTAAAACACTCTTGATACAAACATGCATCTCAAGACCCTGAGAAACCACACATGATACAAAGTCCTACTGTCTCTTTTTGACAAGAAAAATGGCCTTCAGCTGCCAATATTATGCCATTCAAAGAAGGATGAAGATGAGAGATTAAGAAAACGTAAAGATGCCATGCAACATTTTGTGTCTGCAATCTATATATCACTTATTCTGACTCCCATTGAAGGCAGTAGGAATCATGAGTCTGAGGACTGTAGGCTGGGTGTGGGGAAATTTTCCAGCAAACTGCATCTTCAAGTCTTAAATATGGTATGCATTCAAAGATAATTAGCATTTGGATTAGAGTAATGTTAACTAGCTGAATCCCTAAAGGCTACATCTGAGGTCTCAACTGGATCTCAAGGCTTCTTCAGAGTAAAGAGAATGCATAAGTCACAACCAGCATGGAATTGAAGGTTATGAAGTCCTTGTGCTAAAAAAATTACAAGGCTTCACACTCCTCTGATCTTTAGGCTACCCTTAAGTTCTTTGCATATATTTACAAAAAGCAGACAGAAAGGCACAATGAATATCCCCAGCATGATAACCTCATACTACAGAATAGCATGAATTGTTTATCTCCTTGAATGCAGTTTGTATTTTAGAAAATTAATAGTATGGCTGCATGACAACAACTTGCTACTAGGTTCTGAAGAAATTTGATTGAGCTTAACGCATGGAGTAGCCATTCAGTTGGAAAAAGCTGCAGCTCCCAGGGAAGGGCAGGAAAAGGTCTCCTCAGGAATAAAGAAACCTGACTGGTTAGCTTGATGGGGTGGAGAAAGGCTTTCTCTTTCCCCCAGTTTCTGCTCCACACCATCAAAGGGCTCAGTCTCCACATAAGTATACTCACAATAACATGAGAAGAGCCTTCTGGACCAAGCCAGTGGCCCATCTAGCCTAGTATCCTGCTCTCACAGTAGCCAACCAGGTGCCTGTGAGAAGCCTACAAGCAGGACATAAGTGCAAGAGCACTCTGCTCCCCAATAACAGTACTCTCAGAGGGCAATATTACAGCAAGGGCTCCTGTTTGACTGCTCTACTCTATGCCATGCTTTCAACTATTGATTAATCCATTATTTTTTGTAAGCTATCTTTGAGGGCCATTTGACCATGTGCTAGGTATAAGTGCGTCCTTAAATACTGTAGTATAATAGAAAATGCCAAAGCAAAATCTAAAAATGTAATTGTGTGTACACCAAATAAGAAACAGGACCTACTAGGAGCTACTACTAGCTCCAAGGAGCTACTAGGTGTCCTTTTCAGTTATTACATATCCTTACTGGAAACTCTTTGATTTTCCTGTTTGAAGCGGTGGTGCTTGCACTGCCCCTCTGACCTGCTTCAAATTTTTTACACACAATACACCATGAACAATCCACATGGGCTCCCAGAGACCTTCCCTGGTGCCCACAGGATGCCCTGCCCCTGCCCCTGCTTCAATTAAGCTTGAAACAAGCATTCTCCAGTAGCCAATCAAATACTGTAGGTTGTGGTGCATGCCTCGTTGCAGAGTGCCTGTGATAGTTTCCTCAGTTTGCCAATGTGCCCACAGGCCCAAAGGTATGGCAAACCCCTGCAGCAGACTGATTACTGAAGTTACTATTCTAATCACTCTTACCAGTAGGAACAGTGAGATTTACTGTTAAGTAGGGCAATGCTGTGGCCTAAACCACAGAACCCAGGTCTTGCTGATCAGAAGGTTGGCGGTTCGAATCCCCGTGACGGGGTGAGCTCCTGTTGCTCGGTCCCTGTTCCTGCCAACCTAGCAGTTCAAAAGCACATCAAAGTGCAAGTAGATAAATAGTTACCACTCTGGCAGGAAGGTGAACGGCGTTTTCGTGCACTGCTCTGGTTCACCAGAAACGGCTGAGTCATGCTGGCCACATGACCCGGAAGCTGTACGCCGGCTCCCTCAGCCAGTAAAGTGAGATGAGCGCCGCAACCCCAGAGTCAGCCATGACTGGACCTAATGGTCAGAGGTCCCTTTACCTTTTCCTTTAGGGCAATGTTTAATCAATTAATTCATTAAATTAATTGTTTAAAGTTTTTCATAAACTAAAAATATTTCATCCTATTAATCAGGAGGAACAGGAGAGAATTTTTTTTTTAATAGATAGATATATCTATGAAAGCTGTAGGTGGAAAGCACAATCTTAAAAGGATCATTCACTCTTCTCTCACACACTAAAGAGAGTATGCCTGTTCCAAGATGGTGGCTATAGCAACATTGATACATCTTCCAAAAGCAAAAAAACAAACAAACCACAGTTTCCTATATTCCTCAGAGCTATTGCTTTACTCATATGTGAATGCAGGCAAATGTAAACATTTTTCCAATTGAATAAAATGTACACGATGAATTATGTTGTCACTAATGAAGAGGCAGCTCAAGTTTTAAGATATGCTTTTAAGATGGAAGTGCGAGTCTTGCTTGCACCCTGTGATGCTCATTTGATTTGGGCACCTGAGTGAAGCAAAGAGCCCACTGGATCCTTCCAATCAAACCAGCAGGCATAACGTACACAATAGTTACCTGGAAGAAAGTAAATATGTGTTTAGGTTTGGCCTCCCACTGATTTCAAAAGGAAATTTCTTCCAGAAGTTAAACTACTATGGCCCAAAGACTCAAGAATATAGAATTCATTAAGATATACAGCTTGCAGAACTGCAAATCCACATAACAAGAAGCTGGATGAAGAAAACAACCTTTCCATAGCGAGGTGCTCAAAAGAGAGCACAGACCAGGACGATCAGAAACTCCGGGAACTGACCGTGGTACTGAAACGATATCCTGGTGTGTTCAAGGCAGTGGAGCTCCTCACTAAGCGTCCTTCTGTGATGAGTAATTATTGGACAAATCAATGTTAAGTAAATGCATTCCCTAGCACATTGTGGAAGGAAAAGACCTTCCAAAAGCCTAGATTTATAAAAACAGTGAAAGTCCTTTGAGATACGGCTACCCAGGCCCCCATAGCTATGCCCCAACAGAACATTTCTGCATCCAACGCAATAAAAATATATGCTTCCGATTTCCTCCTTATTTGTTTAACACAGGGAGCGTCAATTCAAGATTTTCACCGAAATCTGCAGCAATGCTCCTGCAATGACCCTCTTATCGGCCTCTCCTCTCACTGTGCAAAGTCCAGAACCCAAAAGCGCAGGAATCTCCATTGAAGCCCTTTTCTAAGGTATCTCTCCCTTAAAGACTGTAAAGTAAGAAACTTCCCTGCGTGTCGCTAGATAATACATTTGTGCAGAGGCCGCCCGCCACAAACTTGGCCGTTTGCTTGTTGTGCCATCATAATGAGCTCCAGCAAACAGAGGCAGCGACCCAAGCAGGGTCTTCCATTGTATCGCTTGGCCTTGCTGTGCCCGAACTGGCTGAACGCTTCTGATGGAGCGTTAATTACCAGGTAGCAACAGCTTCTCACAGATTGTGATCCACCTAAACTTTCGCGCGTAAAAGAGGCAACACGGAAAGAGACGTATACCCCGCGGGAAATGCCAATCACAGTAGCTAGAGGTGAAGAGGGTGCGGTTTTTTTGCTGGTTCTTGATCCCCTTCTGGTTCCAGAGAGGAGAAAGAAAGCGGGAGCCGGTACAACAGCGGTTGAGGATCTCAGAATCCAGCTCCTTGTCGCTCAGCTAACCCCCAATTATTTCTGTTTTCCATCATCGCTCCGAGTTATGCCTCTACACGCATACCACCCCCAACACACACTGGAATGCCTCGATAAAAGCCATCAGGCATTTCCTGGCAGCATTAGGCATTGGGCACAGCTGGCAATCAAAGGCCTCGCATCTCGCGCAACCTTTGCTCCCTCCCTCCAATAAAATGTAACTGCTCAGCTGGCGGGGGGGACGGAGGACGAGACGAGCGATAAACTCTGAGATTCTAAACCTACACGCGGTCTTCAGCCCTAGCAGATTATTTTTTGGAGGAAGCAGAAAATAGTTTGGGAAGTGAGAGTACCAACCTGTTCCACAATCCTGTTAAAATGAAGCAATGGGATTTAAACTGATTTCAAACGCACACGCATTTGACTCAGTGGGATTACATGGTTCTAATCCAAGTATGTCTGTGCACAATTGGGCCCTTACTTTGGAAGTAGTATATTCCTTGCCGTCTAAACTCTAGAGGGATTGATAGGTGCCCAGAGTCTACGTGTGCCTTTAGAAAGAGGGGGCGTCACCTCTACTGTCTGATCGATCAACAACGTTCTTCTAAGTCAATGTTTCGTTGGAACAAACCAGCACGGGGAGAGGGGGAATTCCCGGGCAAGGCACCTTCCATTCACTCAGAGAGCATCTTTTGGGAAAGGCGTGAGGAACAGCGCGTTGACTCTCACAGCCCAGCGGATCCCACCGTTCGGTCATAAACAGGGACTCGTGCCTCCTGTCACCAACAACAGACAGCTCCCTGCTGCTTTCAACGAGCTCTACAGGTCAGACTTCCCTGAAGTTCAACCCACCCCACCTCACACACACCCCCCCCCCGGACCATCTTGAGCTTTATTCAAAGGAATCCAGGCATTCCTGAAGATGGTTGCTAAGAGCAACGTGCTTTAAAAATCACGGGGGGGGGGGGGGACTCAGAATCCAGCACAGCTGATCAATACCAACCCGCTGCTTTTGGAATCAGGACCGACCTCTCTTACGACACCCAGATTTATTTCCTCCGGTTTTAAACAAGCGAAACCAAAGAGTCCCTAGGGACTCCACCGGAGTGGAAATGTTTAATGATGGTTGGCGAGAAGGATTGCTTCTATGGGAAATTAAGGACGCCTCTCGCTTGGGACAGCAACTCCCCGCGCTCTCGCCACCCTCCCCTGCCCCAAGCCTCATCCATATCTCACTAGTACTTTGGTCAAACGCCACGGCATGAAATCCAGAACTGTTCAGTTCAACATTGGCTTCAATGGGATTACACACTCTCTAGGACTGGGTCATAAACACCTGCAAGGTTCGCTGCTTCCTGCTCTTTGTCTGTTTTAATTCTCGCCTAACTTTGGAATAACTTTCCTCGGACAACGTTGCTCTGGGAGATTCACAACAAAACCCTGACCTTGCAGCGTGGCTGGTGGACACCTTTTTCCTCTACCCTGACAGTCCACATTTTTGGGGTCCACAAAGATGGTTAAAGGACAGCTTATAAAGAAAAACTGTCGGGGAGCAAGTCTAAGATTCAGTGGTGGTATCTGAATCTCCGGCACGCTCCTGAAACTTCGAGAGTTTCTTTGGCCACGATCCATCAATCAATCACTCACTCGGAAAACACTCTACCAACCCCCATGGAACAAGAGTGGCGTGTTGAGGGCAAGAAACTTCACCCCGTGATCCACAACCCGCTTTGCGGCCACCTACTCGCGAGTAAACGGGTGTGCTCGAAGATCATTCTCAGCGGAAGTTACTCCATTGACTTGGATGGGATGTGGATGGCACCTGTAGGCATCAGTCACGCTTCTTTAAAAGCAAGACATTTGGCTTGCGTGGTGCGTGGATCGCACTCTCTGAGTCAACGAAGAAATCATTACCAGCTCCCAGTTCGCTGATCATTTGAGGGGGTCAGGGGTGGGGGCTAGAACCTGAAAAGCAGTTTCCTAATTTCCTCTGTTATCAAACGGCCTGATCCCTCCTAATTCAAAGGCCCCTTAGTAAACACACGTTAAAGGAGACACAGCGCCGGAGAGACCTTCCTTCCAGGGCTGTGGTCAGCAACCTTGCCCTGGCATTTGGCATCTCTCCGTGGGCAGAGACTGCCGGGGTGAGGATGGGGGGTGGCATTTGTAGCAACTGCCAACTATGAACACAGCAACGGCCCTCCAGACTCAGAGGCTTCCCACCCGCACTGTGGCAACTCCAAAAGAAGCAGCAACAAAGCAAGCTGGGTTTAAGACCAGCCCAGACCCGCCTTGGTTGGGGCGGGCGCTAGTCAGTTCCCTAGGATTATCGAGACCGGGGCGACCGCGCTCTGCTTTGCGGCCGCTGGGAAAAGAAGGCGAAGGCGAAGGCTGGAGTTGGCGCCTTAATACAATCGGGAGGAGACAAAAACATACTCGTGTTAGCCCGGAAGTAGCTCCATCACCCATCCACCCGCGTTTCCCCGCTCCTTTCAACCTGCCCCCTCCTTCCTTGGCAAAATCCTCGGGAAACATAGAGATGCCAGCAAACGTTACGGGGGGTGGGGGGAGGGAGGGAAAGCCGCCTTACCGAATCTCAACACATGCGTGGTTCCTTGGGAATATCCAATCCACAGTAAGCAAAGCAGGAGCCGAATGGTGCCTCTGAAGACTGGATGAGTTAGAATCTGGGAAATAATCTTCATGGTGTTTCCTACGCACACACGCGCCGCTTTTCCTCTTGGCCCCCTTCGCGTCAAGCGTCCGCTTTTTGTCCCCCCCAGCAGCGCCGCCGCCGCCACCAGCAGCCGCCACCAGCCCCGCCGCTGCGGTCGGTTTCCACGAGCTTGCGGAGCCGCGGAAGTGTTTGGCCCGGAGACGCGATCACGGCATGGTCACACCGAAGGGAGAGGCTCTCCGCTTCCCAAAGCCATTAGCAATCCCTGCATGATCTTCATTCACTGCGCCAAGGAGCAACCTTCAACTGCAAGGAATGGTGGGACATCCATGGTCGTCGGGCTGAGCGCGGGGCGGGGAGAGGATCCTCGAGAAATCCAAACACACACACGCACACACGCGCACCCGAGCGCGCACACACGGGCAGGCATAGGCAGGCGCCGTGGCCAGTCGGGCGAACCTAGGAGGCAGGCGAGAAGAGATGGGGGGGGGGGAGAGAGAAAGACGAGGAGCGGGGGGGGGGGGGAGAGAGAGAGAGAAATCAATCGGCAACCCGAGCTAGCGAAACCGCTGCCGAGCGAGAGGCGGGCACTCGCCTGGCCGTTGGGCTCCCCTTCTGCTGCACTGCTGCACGGCTTCTGACGCGCAGCCAAGATGAAGTGCGAGAAAGCGAGAGAGCTTGTCTTGCCTTAAGGCTGCCAGCCGCACAAGCCTTCCCCGGGCCTCTTATGCAACCGATCCCATCGCCTCTTGGAAATTATTATTATTATTATTATTATTATTCCAACTTGGCTGCATGACGTGCCTAACATTCTGATGGTTCTCTTCCAATAAGCTCCAGCCGTGCTCTGGGAAAGGAGCAGAAGGAGGTCTGCGACTCCGTCTGGGTGTCCGATCTGAAGCCCCGGGAGTTATTGGGCAGAACGCCCATGGAAGGAGATTGACACGCACCAGGCTCGTAGCCCTAGTTAAACCCAAAAAGAATGTGGTTGGGTTGGTGCCTGGCTCAACTTCAGGTGTCCACAATGCTGGCTCCTCTGAGCCCAAGCCCCCAGTCTGGACAATGGTCCGTCAGCACAGCCCCAACAGAACTACAGGGGAACTAAGGGCAAAGTCTTGAACTGGCTGCGGATCTGTTTCAATACAACCAAATTGCATGCTGCAATCCTAACCATGGCTACTCAGAAGTAATCCCCATTGATTTCAGTAGGGCTTACTCCCAGGTAAGTGGAGTTAGAATTGCAGCCTTTGGGTGAGAGAGACAGATACTATCAGAATTAATTTTTGAATGGCTGGCTGGGGAGACAGCACTTCGTTTAAGAGCTGGAGGTGGGGGCGATGACGTTATTATTGTTTCAAAACATATCCACAAACAGGTTTTTCTTCTTTCCATATGTCCGGACATTCTCATTCACTTTCTACTGTTTATGCCCATCAAATCCTCATTTCCTTCAATAGTAACTTTATCACTGACTCACTAAACATCTAGGTTAGGACAGGGATTGTTAGGATTAAAAATTTATACTCCGCTGAAGGACCTACACAGTGCACCCAGGAATAATAATGAGTGGATGAGATATGGATTATTTTTTCGAGACGTCCCTCATTTTAAAAAATATATGGCTAATAGCTTGCGAAGGCTCTCAGTTTTAAAATGCCTCCCCTTTGGGGGGGGGACAGTACTTACAACACAACTGGAATATACAGTCTGCTGAAATGAAAGCTTTCTGTTTCCCAGTTCCCAAACTATTTACTCCCGAGTAGTACCACTGATATATAAGGACTGGGTTTGTGCCAGTGTAAGTGGTGTGCAGTTTGTAGCCTTCGCTGGAGAAGAAGATATTTGCCTTCTTAAGTAGCTATCGTTTCAATCACTTTGCTTTAACTACCCACTACCACCACCACCCATTAAAATATTTATTCACTAGTGTCAATGGTGGCAGATTCCCCCCTCCCTTATTTTCTACACAAAGAGGGGGAGGTTAAAAAAAGTTAAAAAGTGGGGGATTTGAACCTTTGAGGAGTCATTAAAACGCATTGGTAGAGGAGAAGCCAGCATTTTATATAACCCTAATGGAAAGTCTTCCATGAATCAGACTACTAACTACGTGAGACAGGGTGGAGGAGATCATTCCTATTATCTCCATACGAAAATGAATGGAGATTAATCTTCTGTTTGGAGGCTAGCCCACTTTAATGCAGTAGAATGTCTAAGAGAGAGATTCTATCAATCAAGACGGCCGAGATCTTATTTAAGTGAAGCATACACCTATACCTGCGGGAAAACTGACTATTTATCCAAATGGATCTAGGACCAAGTTCTCTAGTTCCAACTGTATCAAGAAATAGACTTACATACTTCCGATCCTACTCACTGGTCTACCGGGACTTACTCCCAGAGAAGTCTGAATAGAATTGCAGCCTTAATGCATCTATTTTATTTGGACCTTTGACTGTCAGAAGCTCGTGCTATAGGATGGATAGCAAATCCGACTAACTTTCTATTGTTACAGGCACTGACATTCCTCTGCACACGTTTACTTCGAAGTGCCGACTGAAACCTACCTGCTACTAAGGGATAACTAAACATCGCTGGGGTTTTTGGGTTTGTTTTTTTTAAGATGCAAATCTAACTCCTGTGTCAAAAACAAGTATCATGAATGGCTACTTCTGCAGTCTAGCAGGCAATTCAATCAAACGATCTGACTATACTGGAGCACTTGCAGGGAGGAAGAAGTACCTAATGCTGAAAACAAGGATATCTAGCGACTCCTTCAGTGTGCAGTTGGAATATCTAGCCGGCAAACGTGCCTTTGAGATAGCCTGTTTCCTGGATTTGCTGCTCATTTGCTTTACTTGGAGCAAGATCAACTGAATAAGAGAGTGTGCAATGCAGTTTCTGAGAGTATTAAGAAGTGTCTTCCTACTTTAAGGAACTGATATAAAGCCTATCAGGTGTCTCTAGACATGAAGGCATTGGATCACTGAAAACTATACAAGTTCAGGATTTAAAGCTGCTCTTTTATTTTATTTTTAAAGCGTTTACCATTTCCACTGTAACCTTTGGCTTACATATCAGCTAATACTAGACTTGAGAGGGAATCTCTTGTTAAAGCGGAAGGTTTTATTCATCTTGTTTCCTTCCCCACCTCTTCCTCCCAGTCACCTGCATTTTAGGAGGTTTGCCGCATTGTCATCCAACCAGAGAAACATCGAAATAAGATACTGCAATTTTTTTAAATCTTGCAACGTTCGTCTTCGCCTCCAACCCTTGTCTGATGCTTGTGAAGCAGAAAGGTATCACCACCACCACGGACAGCTACCGAACTTGTACTGAAGAAATTTAGTAGAAGAAACGGTCCCTCTCCTTTTCAGCACCACGGACAGCACCACACTCCTTTAATGGATTTGGCAACGAGGCGCTTATATCTATGCATAGCAGCGTGTATGCATTTTCCTGTCCATTTGGACAGGAAAATAAATTATCCCCCCTCCCAAGGCTTCAAAACAAAGAGACAAGCAAAATATTTTAAACCTGCAATCTGACTGCATAGTTCAAATAATTCAATGCAGTCTCTGCCTTGATTATCCTCGACTGTTTTGATTGTCTTACCTATATTTTATGAAAACTCACTTCCTTTCAGTGTGCTATAAAAAACCCAAACCCGCCAGCCCTCCCGATCTCTGTTCTTCAATGCACAGTTATACCACAGTGCATGTCTTTGGTCCACCAACTGTTTAGAAAGTACAGAAAAATCGACTGGCCACATTTAGGGCAGAAACCCACCTCCCACCAATGTGAATGGCTAATGGCTGGTTGATTGTAATGGTTTCGAATTGCTCCCTGAGGAGTTAGGCCTTTTCTGAAATATATAATTAATTTCGGCTTTGGAAATTACCATCTCCATTGCCCTTTGCTAAGTAAGGCTGCAGCTGGCATTTCAGTCTTTATTTACCAACATCTATCTATCTATCTATCTATCTATCTATCTATCTATCTATCTATCTATCTATTAACAACACTGTTCATTATTAATTAAACACACACACACCAGAAGTACCCAGAGTTTCCCCCTTGGCATTTTCCTCAACATACTCCCAAGGTTTAAGAGCTTTGATTTTATGGCATTTCGCCGAGGAAGCTGATTATGACTTGGCCTGTTAATATGTCTCTTTTCTGACAGTGGTTCCCTGGAACCTATTTAACTGCGACCCCGCCCTTCACCACCAGAGAGTTGCTGGGGAGGGGGAGCTTTAAATACTCAATTTCCTGTTGTGCATCTTGATTTACTCTACCTCTTCGCCATACGTTGTCTAGCAGGAACATCTTTTCGCTATCCAAGGTCACAGCGCAGGTGAAGTGGAAATGAAAATACATATATCAAGCACGGAAAGCTGGGTGGCGAATAATATGAAACCAATCTAAAAACGCATGCCCTGGGTAATAAAGCAATTCTTCTGATGCAGTATTCCTGAATAAGCTAAGAGTTTCATTGGCATTAATTGCACATTCACTAATCTGCTTCCCCCACCTCAGGTTTCTTTAAAAATACTCTTTCTACTGGAAGGAGATTTGAAAGCTTGGCGAGGGGTGCGGAGAGGCTTCCTAGCTGCAGGTCAAGGTGATTTCGTCTACCATCTGGTTCTAGGGATTGGGAGAAGGGCCTTGGAAAATTCAATTTCCCCCTCACTGTTTGAAAGCTCTCAGTGAATTTAGACAGGGCCTTTGACAAATGTTGACTCTTGAACTTCTATTCCCCACAAGCAGCCCTACTCCAACAAACAGGCCTTTTAGTTCTGCCAGCTCCCATCAGATTTCTTATCCTGCTGTTCTGAAGAAAGGCCTGGGTGGGTTTTTTGCAACACTTGACCAGCATTCCGTGTGTGTGTGTGTGTGTGTGTGTGTGTGTGCGTGTGCGCGCGCGCGCGCGCGCAGACATCTCTTGCAGCTTTGCTGAGCTAAGCTCATAGTAGGCTAAGCTGGGCCTCCCTCTGCCCCCACCTCCCCGCGCGCCCTTTGCCAAAGCACTCAAATGAATGTTGATATTATCAGTTCAGAAAACACATCCCGGCCCACTCCTTCACTCCCACCAGCAGCCACTAAAGCAAGAGGTTCCCCGGTTGCCGGTTATTAGCGGAGCCCAGATTCACAGTCCTGTTTCTGCTGCGCCGATGATTAATGGGATTTTAAGGTGGTAATTAATTTTTTAGCTGCCGAAGAGACGTGCATCCTAATTAAGGAGCCGAGGATATGATAGATTTACTTGTTCAGGCACTTTTTGGACTTCACAGCGGTGCACATCTGAGCATATTTTCAACCAGCGAATGCAAACATTTATGATTTGGTCCATATATCACTCCTCCACCTCCGCCACCTCCTCCTGATGTCTTTTCCCCACCCACCCCAACTAGGCTTTCACTTCACAAAGTTTAAAGGAATTTAAAAAGCTTTCCTTTATCCTTCATTCTTTGCCTCACTCTATTTTTTTCTATTACATTTTACAACCATTACTAATTACACAAAGGCACGTTTCTGTCTAAGGGCGATTTCCTCGGGGAAGGGGCAATTCGGCCTTTAAGGAGAGTTTGCACTAAGGAAGCTGGTTTTGTTTGTCCCGGTTCCTTCTTAGATCATCAGGAGGAGGCTGGGGAATAGTACTGTTGTCCTGGCAGTCTAAAACCCCGATCTACAAATCAATTAAACAGGAATGCCTGGCTCTCAGCCAACTGGGGGCCGGCTGGCACATATACAGCCTAGACAAGGCGAAGTGCCTGGACTGAAGCCAACCGAGTCCCCATTGGTTTCCACTCAAGTTCTTCAGCGTAGCTGCTGGGTGCTAGCTCGGACTGGGAATCGGTTTCAAGCCCTTGGGCTTAATCGACTTGCGAATCGGGGGTGGCAAAAGAACCGGCATCTCTTTTTCTTTGACACCCAAAAAACTGCAACCCACCGACTTAAGAAAGCCCCCTTGAAATTAGCATGGCTCTGTGGACTCCACGACCAAAGGGTACAACTCCGAGGCATTCCCCAGGGCTAGGCAAATGGGAGTTGTGCCATTCACAGTCCCCATGGGCTGCGGATGGCACCCTAAGCTCCCTGGTTAAATGACAAGTCTCTCTCTGTGTATGTATATCTCTCTTCCTTCCCCCCACCCCTTTCCAACTGGGCGATTTGATGTATTATAAACAGACACACGTCGTTGCTATGGAGAAGAAAAGCTTTCGGATCAGGGTGGGCACGGAAAAGAAGGAGAAGCAGAATCGCACCGCCTCAGGCTCCGTTTTTGGAAACCTCGGAGACTCCCCTCCGAAGCTCCGGACGAAGGAAAAGGCGGCGGGAGGCTTCCCGCGGTACCACAGTCTGTTGCGAAAGACCAGTTTTGAGTGCGGGGTGGGGGTGGGAAGAAGTGTGCGACCCCCTTGCCAAAGCGCGAGTGGAGGCGATGGATAGGCAAGCAGGCAAAGTTGCATCTCCGTCCTCCTAGCCACGTTTCATTGGGAGCCCTACTGATTCCCGTTGAACTTGCTGCAAAGTAAGTGAGCTCTTAGCCCTGGCATTGAGAGAGGGGGAGATCCAACTGCCTTAAGAGATGAATGAGATAAACACCGGGATGAAAGATGTGGCTCGAAAGGAAGACAGATGCTCCTTCCGTCGGAGTTTCTGCTCGCCCCGTCTATCTTCTCGCCCGCCTGCCTCGCTGTGCTGGGGAGAGAGATCCGGGCAGCGCCCAGAAGTGCCCGCCCGCTCCCTCCCATCCATCCACCCATCCATCCCGATCGCTTCGAGGTGCTGCTGCTTCCCCTTCGCTGTTTTTGTGGCGCCTCGCGTCCCAATCCTCAATAAAATGAAATAATTCGTCTGTGAAGTATCTCTAAGCCCAGAGATCTAGCTCCACACACAAAGCGGGAGATGGATGTTTTGGCGTCCCAGGGCAGATCGGGGAGGTCTCCTTACCTTGTCCGCTGCTGCCCAGGGCGACCGGGGAGGAGAAAAGTCAGCGGAGCTGGCTTTGGACGGGGCTCTGGGGCTGAGGAGCCGAGGCGGCGCGCCGAGCTCACTGGAGAGCCGCAGCCGAGGCAGCCGAGCCGAGGCAGGCGGGCGAGCGAGCGAGCTAGAGCGAGAGACACGCCTCCTGCCGGGAGCTCCGCGCAGAGCCCGTTAAAGGCGCAGCGCCGCTTTTCCCCGCCGCCTTCCTGGGCACCCCCAAGCCCAAGGCTGGAGCCGGCAGGAGGCGAAGCCGGCCGCAGAGCAAAGGGCAAAAGGACGGAGTCTGCTTTAAAGCCAGCCCAAGCCGTCTCTGCTCCCACCCAGACCCCACTCCGCAGCGGATCCGCCTCTCCCAAGGGCCCCGGATCCCACACACTTTCTTTGTAAGAGCGACCCGTCGATCGCCGGTCTCTTTTAAAGACCCCGGTTTGCCCTCGAGCAGCCCAGGGCTTCAGTTCAGGCCGGCGGCATTCTGCTACGAAACGAAGAGTGCGCCGCGAGGCCTGGGCAGAGTGCGCTTGTCACCCAACGGATTAACCCCCGGGATTCTCAAGGATGTGGCTTCCTCCAGACAACACGGCGCAGGAAACAGGAGGTGTCTCCCTCGAAGGCAGTGGGACGTGGATCGCAATACCTCAAAGTAACTGTGCTCTGACCCGACGACCGCTCTCAACTTTCTCCAACCCGCGCGCCGCATAGTTTTCGTTCCCAAATCTGAAGGGAAATGAGTGTCCTAAGCAGCGCACGATCGGGCCTTTTCGCCACCACCTTGCGTGAATGAAGCCGCTCCCCCCATTTAAAAGCACGTCCTGGTGCCCACCACCTTTTACATTCCTGGTACCACATCCTACTAGGCATACAGCGAGGTGAACGCTCAGAGGAGGGCAATAAAACGGCGCCGATGAAGAACCAAGACCTGTTGAGTTTGCGCCTGTGGCGCTTGGGGTTGACAACTCTTTGGATGCGATGGAAAAGCTCCCTGGCAGCAGCTGAAGAAATGGGGGGAAATAGGGGAAGAGCCTCGGGGGTGTGCATGTGTGATTGCATACAGAGAATCATGAGGACTAGTGACATTTAATAGCTTCTTAGCAAGATCTACCTTCCTCTGGTCTGTAACGTGCGTTCAAACGCCTCTTTGCCGGACAGGCAGTGCTATTCTGCACAATGGCTCGCGTTTTTTTCCCCCGATTGGCCAACTGAACCTCATCACCACCACCCACTCCCCGCTAACTAACTACACAATCTGCTGCCACATATAACCCCCGCCCCCCCACTTGTGGTTCAGAAGCTGTAGGTTGCACACCTCACCTCGCTCCAAGGAATTCCCCCCCCCTTCACTGTTTATAGGAAATAAGCGGTGTCTTCCCCCTGCCTAGCCTTGAGGTCCGCCTTCCATTAAAAGACCGTCGTGGAAATCCCCAAGCTGTCCTCTGCGCTCGGCCTGCGGCAGCCGCAGCTCGAGCCTCGCCTATTGGCCCTTCTTCGTCCGCACCCCCCTCCGCCCTCTTGCTTGCCAACCGGCAATTCCCACCCAGGGAATTGCCTTCTGATTGGACAGCTCCGAGGGAACCCGCCTCTCTACACCAGGGGGATTCTCTGGCAACTCTCCTCTATCTCAGGTGAGCCTCACCGGCGGCTGCAAGTTCTGCATCTCCCACTCGCCTCTCCTGAGAGACCTTTTGCCTCCTCTCCACAGAGAGGTGATCCTTGAAACTGGCAGAGCTAGCAAGCGGGATGGAACGCGGAGGGAACGGAGAGCCCCGACGGCAGCCGAGGCTTCGCCTTCGCAGCTCCCTCGCAGCTGAAAAGGCTCCTGTTGACAGAGCAAACAGCAGCCTTGTTGTGCGGCGTCGATAAATAGTCAAAGAAACCATTGTGGCTGCGGGAAAGAGGCGGCGCGCCCGGAGAGCCGCTGGGCTCGGGCTGCCGGCTGTGACTTGCAGCTTAATCGACCCCGGAGCGGGCGCTGATGACTCCCCGGCGCGCTCCCTCCGTCGCCAAGAGGCGGGGGACACACACGGAGCAATTAGTTACTCGTTTCCTGAGGGAGGCAGGCCAGCGCCAAGCGCCCTCACGAAGTTTCAGAGGCAAGATCTCGCCCAGAAATAGCCCTTCTTTTGCAGGAGATATTAAGGAGGGAAGGGAGAGAGAGATGTCCCCTTCTAAGCGAAATATTCCCAGAGAGAGAGAGTCTTTCACACAGAAAAATCGGTTTGTTTTTAAGAGGCTACAATACTACGTGTGTGTTTCAGTATTTTGCTGTAAGAGACGCACAGGGCAAGCCCTGTGGAAGTGGATTATGCTTGCATTGACCCTCCTTTCTCTTCCTTCTGGAAAACAGATTCCCATCCATGTCTTCTCTTTAATGCTGCTCTTGAAATGTACCCTGGTACCCTCTCCGGACCCACTCAGTTCAACCCTTGGCAAGGAATTGGATACAGTAGTTCTGGGACTGGATTACTTGGCCTTTGGGATCATGAGCCTACCATCCAGGGAGACTAGCGTTAATTAACTGAAAAGCATTTCTAAACCGCTTAATATTTTGAAACCTCCAACGATGTGCAAAAAGACAACATAAAAGCAATAAGACAGTATGATGAACACAACATAAAACAACAATATTGTTATTTTAAAATGGATGAAAACAGGAATTTAGTAATAACAGGGTCAGGTTTTATAGGAAATCCTGAGCACACACAAAAAAAGATGTCTTTGGGAGACAACTGAAGCAACTGATGAAGGGTGCTGCACACATGACAGAGGGAATAGCAATCCACAGGGCAGGAGTGATGGCAGAAAATTCCCATTTGCAGGGCATAGTCCTGTGACCCTCTTTATCTGCAGTAGCAGGATGAAAAAAACATCCTAGTGCTTGCTTTTCTAAATGGAGCCTTGCACCAGTGCAAGGGATCCAGTGTCTATTACAGAATTATCTATTACAGAGCAAAGGCTTTGTGCCAAAGATTTCATTGGCTACAGGCACCATAACACTGAAGAAGAAAGATGTCTATGGTCATATCAGGGATGGAGATACCTGTGGCCCTCCAGATGTTGCTGGGCTTCAACTCCCATCAACCCCAGGCAGCATGGCCAGTGGTCAGCAACAAGGGGAGCTAGAATCCAACAACATCTGGAGGGCCATCCCTGCATTGTATCAACATTTCACACTTGTTCCCATGGTTTGACTACCCTTGGTTCCAGCTGCTTCACATACCAAACCCACTTGATTCAGTGAGGAGCTAGTGGCGATACTAGAGAGGGTCATAAATGATGCAGTACTTCCCCCTCCCACTTGTATATGTATTTTTAAAACATTAACATTACTATTCATGTCATTCAGAATATGAAGATGCAAGGAATCCAGCATGCTGAATAATTTACTTTTGGTGACTTAAGGGGATTAACACTAACGATGAAGAACAAAATGGCATTTTCTATACAAGTCAAAGGATAATTTCCTATTCCAGTGATAGGAAGAAAAATACTCATTTCTAGTCCGTTTCATAGAATATTCTTTGCATCTCCATTTCTGCCTTCTCTCATGTGGGCAATCGCTCGCTGCTGATGCAATCTCAGATAGTTGGATTTTGCAACAGGATAAAGATGCAGCTGGACTAATTTTGAAGAGCTCCTCTCTTTCCAGCTGCCACCCCAGCATTACAGTTTCCTTTCAAAAAGAAAAGAGCAGGCAAACACAATGATGAGCTCAATCCCTTGGCCTGCATGTTTTAAAAGTCAGAAAAGAAGCCACAGCCTGAAGTCAGATGCTAGGTCAGCCTTAACCAACATGCTTCCCTCTCCAGGTGCCTTGACCTATGATTCCTCTCAGCCAAGAGCTGTAGTTCAAAACACCTGAAAGGCATCATACTGGCAAAGACTGCCCTAGGTACTACCTGTGATCACAGAAGTTGCAAATGTGTTTTGATTTTAGAATTCAGAGATCAACCAATGTCAATCAGACATAGCCATGAATACTACGAAGCATAAACACTTCAGAAATCATATGACGGGAAGCATACAATGGAATGCCTGAAACGTCCTTCAGAGCCAGAGGAGAGCTCACAGCAGTTCAGATTTTCAGGAATTCCAATGAAAGATGCCCAAACCACCAGAATGATCAGGTATAATGGTTTATTAAAGAAGGGTACAATGGCTCCCTCCTTGCCCCTGCTTACAGCATTCCATGGGACAGACTCCACTGCGAGGAGATGGCTTGTCTGCACCCAAGTAAAAATACACACAATCTTTGTAAGCCCAGGCAGGCTATGTCACATGGGAACATAGGTGGTTAGTATTAACCATTGCCTGGGATCCTTCCCCTCTAGCTATGCAGGAGCCTGTGGATACATGAAAGTGTGTGAAACACAGATGAGCTTGGTGCTACAGCTGGTACCAATTAGGTGGGGGTCATCCTGACCATCAATATGCTGCAAGCAGGATTTTCAGACCAGTTCACCTTTTTGGGTCAACACAAATGCTCCCCCCCCCAACATTTTACTGCCCAAGAACAGATGAAGTAAAGACAAATTCTTTTGTCTAGAATGTGTTTGCCTAAATTATGAGTAACCATCAGCCTCCACTTTGTGGGCAATCTTTGAGGGATCAGCTGTCAGTGGTGGGCAAGGCCAGAGAAAAAAGTGGAACCACCAATGTCAATTTACCTTTTTACAGTAGGCTAATTTCTACACACACACTTTTTTTGAGCTTCCATCTAGAGAAGCAAAAGGCAATATCAGAGTTCAATAACACATTCTAAGCAAGCAAAAGAACTCAAGTGAAGAGGGGTATGGGATGAGAAGAGTAGGTGTGGTTAGGGAGGGAATGTGGTATAGGAAGGTTCCTGAGGGCCAGGTAAAGAGACTTGGAGGGCCACATTTGACCTCTGGGCCCATGAGTCCCCATGCCTGATATACTTCCTAAGTTTTTTTTAGCTCCCACACTCCCCAGTTAAGATGCCTGACCCTTGTACTTCTGTTTTTGTACTTCTCCCTGACTCCAGTACAGAAGATCAGACTCTGCACAGTAACATGATAATGGATAAGAGAAAACCTGCTTGGTGCAATCAACGCCCAATAGAAGCCCAGGAAAAAAAGAGCTTGGGAACTGCTCTTAATAGTCTTTTGTTATCCCTTGCCAAAAAATATGGAACAATTAATACATTGCAAGCTCCCGCTCATTTTTTTTAGAAAAAAAGAAGTATTTCTCCAGTGTAAGGTTTTCTTCACAATTTAATTTAATAAATGGATAGTGTATAGATTAAAAAGCAACTCATTTGTGAGACAATGCCAAGAAGAGAGAACAATCTGGATCCAAAATGGGAAAGTGCATTTCTAATAATGGGCAAACCAAATGCAGAGCTTTCCACTTTAATTTGCTGCCAGTTCCTTTTTTTTCTTTTAAAAAAGAATACTTTTATATAATAAAGAATATAAAAATTTAACCAGTTTCTCTGACTACATCTCTCATTCTGCATATTGCATTCCAAATGTTTGTGCTGGGAATATGATAACATTTTACATCAGTGAAGGACATCAGTCATTTATATACCAGGAAAACATATACATACCAATCTCTCCTGACTTTATAGATTGTCACTTTGCTGATCACAATTTCAGAGAGTATAAAGAATCTTTGAAGTCAACAGGAATAAGGTTCTAAAATTTTCAAAGGAGCAAAGGAATAGAGAAATGGACATCCAAATCCACAAAGTATTTTAACTGGAACAATTTGATTTAATTCAATTCCTCCCAGTCAATTAAAACCAAATGCTTCACTGGACTGTTTGCAGACTACAGCCATTCTGTATGCATGTTGTTTCATAATATTTCACTTGCAGCATTAGCATGAATTTTATTGACAGCTGATTTTTTAAGTATTTGTTGCAGGCATGAAGAATACTACATTGTGACATCTTCAAATACTCTTAAAAGTTAAGTTCTCTGCCATATAAATACATCATACTTACATACATGAACTCTATTTCCTCCCTCCCTCCTTTGTATGTGGCTCTCATTAAGAATAAAATATAAAGCATTCGGCAGTATTGTTACTGCTATCCACTGGAATATTCAGGTAGGTCTGGGAAATATTCCTGTCTGAAACTCTGGGAAGCTGCTGCCAATCATAATAATACTGAGCCATAGGGAACATTGATCTGTCATTCTATGGTAGCTTTCCATGTCCCCAATAACAATCTGACTCCCAGCTATACTGTACCTATGCACTGTGACTGCCCTGAGAGGCAGGTCTTAGCTGGTCTTATGGTATCTACAAAGGCAAAGCAAACAAGCACATCATTAAGTGATGCTATCACTAGGCATGCATTTAGATGTGTTTTCATGGGGCTCTGAAATGTAGATATAGAGTGTTGCATATAAGGTGATACCAAACATTCAGCAACAGTGCAGGCCCAGGTGCCTCATGTAATTGTATCACCTCAGATGGCATCACATTTAAATAATGATCCATATGAAAATGTTTCTTTTTGGAGGGGGCGGGGAGAAATGTGAATCTCTTCTATTGCCTCGAGAGAAAGCTTGGGGTCCCAACAGAAGATGAAGGAAGGTGACCTGAACACCCCACAGAGCAGAGTTCTCCACTGCTTTCCAGAGATTGTACAGCGTTACCTTGGGTTAAGAACTTAATTCATTCTGGAGGTCCGTTCTTAACCTGAAACTGTTCTTCACCTGAGGTACCACTTTAGCTAATGGGGCCTTCTGCTGCTGCTGTGCTGCCGGAGCCCAATTTCTGTTCTCATCCTGAAGCAAAGTTCTTAACCCGAGGTACTGTTTCTGGGTTAGCAGAGTCTGTAACCTGAAGTGTCTGTAACCCGAGGTACCTCTGTATCTAGGTTTTCAGTCAGACGATGAAGAATGCCGCACCTTGAAGATGACTTTATTCTTTCCTCAGTGGGCAACTGGTCTATTTCAAAATACTGTGCATACAGGCTCAGAGAAAAATCACACAGACCCGGACGTATCTTTTAGCCCTATTCTGTGGCAGAGGACAGAGGTGGGGAATTACTGTGGAAATCAACTCAGCTTGTGGCACTTTTATGGGGTCCAAGAGGCTGATAGTGCTTTCCATTTCTTTCTCACATTGGAGCTGTTTTGTATGCAAAGATGGAGAGGCCACCAAAACCCCCTACAATGTGGTGGTACCCCAGTCAGTACAAAGTCCCCATCCCAGTGTCTCGGAGTGACTGCCAAGAATGTCAGGCTTTGATGGCCTTCATTTGGTGCTATCGTTTGACACGGGCCTCAGAGAGACCGTTTAGCTCAGTACTATCTCCTTTTCCCCAGGATGGTAACCCATCAGCTGCTGAAACTCTTTCCCAAACCTGGGCAGCCAAAACACCTGCATAGGTTACAAGTCACGCTGCAAAACGTATTGTATAATCTGTTATTTTAGCTGACAGCGAACCCTACATCCCATTGTTTTACACCACACCATAAAACCCAAGCATTGGTGGTCTTTTTGAAATCTTTAATCACAATTGCCCCCAAGGGAAAAACAATTCTGATTCAAACTGTGAATAAAAAGCAATCTAAGGACATTGTGCCAAACTCTTTCTGGGTATAAAACTCCATTAGTGTCAATGGAATTTTACAATCAAAATGAATTTGTCCCACTGGCCCCATGGTACAGTTGCACATTGCTGCTGCAGAAAATAGAAATGCAGAAGGTTATCACAGAGTACAAGAGTAAAAAGAAAAAAAGAAAGGCACGTGCATATGATACAAGCACCATAGACTATATTGTGAATCACTTTATTATTAAAATTTTAATTTCTCTTACAGATTTAACAGCTTGGCAATTGGTATACATGCTGAGCAGAGAAATAGTACTCCTGACTCAGGAACTTCTTCACAATTGCCTTGGTCACCAGTAAAAGGGATTTTGTTTTGTTCTTTTGGCTTGTGTAGTCAAATTGACGTTGACAGTGCTTAAAATGCCCAATATCAATCCTGGTTTGGCAGTTATAATATTGTAGCTTTGCACTTGTCACTCCAATCCAACTCCTGATTCCACATTTTGCAGCAGTCTTGGGTACCAAAATCTGGAGTCATATTGCTATTGCTCTGCACAAGCTAGACTCCAGCAGGTAGCCTTAAAAGGTCCTTCTGGCAGATCTAATTCTAAATTTCCATTCATAGTAGCTTTGTTTAAAAAAAATAAACTGACCTGATTTGCCTTGAAAATATGACCACATCACTGTGTTAATTAAGGATCTTAGGAATATAGAAAGCTGTCTTATACCAGGTCAGACCATTGGTCCATCTAGATGAATATATCTGCACTGACTCCCAGCAACTAACCATGATTTTATACAGGGCACAATCTCCACCCGATGTGGAGACGCCAGGAATTGAACCTGGGATCTCCTGCATGAAAGGCAGGTGCTCTACCACTGAGCTACAGCCCTTGTTATGGCTCCGTCCTTATGAACCTAACAACACTATAATTTCTGCCATGTGCCAAAATTAGAGTACTCCTCCAGCATTCACTGGTGGTGGGTTTGCCCTAGCCCCTCAGCAAAGGAAGGAAGATGTGGTGGAACCAGGCTTGAGCATGCTCAGTAGAATGGACAGGGCTCCCCTTGTCCCTAGGACATCCTCTCCTCCACCAGACCCTTTCTCCAAGGAGTATGGGATTAGCCACTTGCCTGTTTAAAGGGGACTGAATAGGAATTTTTGAGTGTCTCCCATAATTGCCCTAAGCTACACGTTTTTCTGCCATACTCTCTAAGTATGGTGGGCTCACTCCACCGACTGGCTTCTGAATTTGGGCACAATTGGCAAGTATTGCAGGTGGCAGTTGCGGTGGAGACAGAATTGTCTGGCCTGGTGGACACCCTAAAGCACCTGCGAAAGAGGTAAAAAAAAGGTAAAGGGACCCCATTAGGTCCAGTCGTGGCTGACTGGGGTTGCTGCGCGCATCTCACTTTATTGGCCGAGGGAGCTGGTGTACAGCTTCCGGGTCATGTGGCCAGCATGACTAATCCGCTTCTGGTGAACCAGAGCAGCGTACGGAAATGCCATTTACCTTCCCGCCGGAGCAGTACCTATTTATCTACTTGCACTTTGACGTGCTTTCAAACTGCTAGGTTGGCAGGAGCAGGGACCGAGCAACGGGAGCTCACCCCGTCACGGGGATTCGAACTGCCGACCTTCTGATCGGCAAGTCCTAGGCTCTGTGGTTTCACCCATAGCGCCACCCCTGTCCCATCTGACAGACAAGCTACATTATCTTCTTCAGGTCCACTGAAGTTGAAGGTTTGTGGTGTGGTAGCTCCAAATGACTGCAAGTACACAACACACCAGGCCATGTACTGAAAGGAAATCCTCATACTCAGTTGGTTATGGAGTGATTGAAGGAGGAAATTACTCTACGTCATCAGGTATGGTGGCTCATGAGGTCCTGAATATAAACTGGTTATACCAAGGTAATGTATGGGGTACCATGCAATGCCACTGGGCTCTCATCTCTCACTGTGCCACTCCCAGATCCACCAGATTAAAGAGAAGAAATCTCTGATTAAGAAACGTCAGTCGTTGACTCCCTGTGAAGATATATGTTTTGCTGAAGCATCCCATCTGCTATCATATCTATAACACCAAGCCCAGAACAGCCTGCAATGTCTTCTGCCACTTGGCCCCATATGTTGCCCTTGTCATTTGCATCCTGCTTTAGGAATTTTTTTAATCATTGCTGCTGACAATGTAATGCTGAATAACAGAGACAAAACTTTATGTTTCTACACAAAATCCCTTCAGGGAGCCAAGCTGTTGACTTACTGATGCTCAGAGGATCAGAAGAAAGCACACTGCACTTCTCTTGGCAGGCAATTTCTTGCATCTGTACTTGCTCCCAGCTATTATTATTATTATTATTATTATTATTATTATTATTATTATTCATTTAAGAAAACTAATAAAATAGGTAAATGAAATTGGGATAACAGTACTTTAAAAATATAATAGTTAAAAATGACAAAAGTAGCCCAGTAGAGGCATTCAATTGTCATAAGACAATTACATAGTACAATTATATATAGTTATTCTAATCCCCAATGGTCAACTTGATGAAAGAGCTGCCTGGGACAGAGAGTTCTGGCCATATTAGCCAAGTTGGTTTTTCATATGTTTTAATTTTTAATTCACAAATTTAACAAAATAAAAATTATATTAAATGATCATTAAATTATAATAAAATAATAATAATAATAATAATAATAATAATAATAATAATAATAATAATAATAATAATATTACCAGAAGATCACATTAAGTATACAGTGATTATCTGTAAATCCACCTTAAGTTAAACATAACAAGTAATAAAAGCCCTCCAGATGTTGAACTAAGGTATCTACATGAAACTGGAGTCTATATGAAATATGTTCAAATATAACTTGGGCAGTGAGTTATTCAGATCACTGCATGATAGACAGAGGGTATCTATTCTTCCAGGCTTGAAGTATAAGTCTCAGTGACCATAAGAGTCATTAATACCCACACTGCAGAAATATAATTTTAAAGTACATGAAGAAGAGAAGAAGAAGAAGAGTTTGGATTTGATATCCCGCCTTTCACTCCCTTTAAGGAGTCTCAAAGCGGCTAACATCCTCCTTCCCCTTCCTCCCCCACAACAAACACTCTGTGAGGTGAGTGGGGCTGAGAGACTTCAAAGAAGTGTGACTGGCCCAAGGTCACCCAGCAGCTGCATGTGGAGGAGCGGAGACGCGAACCCGGTTCACCAGATTACGAGACTACCGCTCTTAACCACTACACCACACTGGCTCTCACATGAACATAGACTGACACCTACAAACTTCAAGGATTGTGCCAATACAAAATTGATACAGACAAGAACTTCAGACCAAAGAGACTATATCACTGGACAAGCCCACATCATATGCCTCAACAAGAAATGTTCAGCATTACCCCTCCAACTATATCTATATCTATATTCAAAATAAAAAAATTCCTTCCAGTAGCACCTTAAAGACCAACTAAGTTAGTTCTTGGTATGAGCTTTCGTGAGCATGCACACTTCTTCAGATATACACCATAGTCAAAATAAAAAAATTCCTTCCAGTAGCACCTTAAAGACCAACTAATTAGTTCTTGGTATGAGCTTTCGTGTGCATGCACACTTCTTCAGTGTCTGAAGAAGTGTGCATGCACATGAAAGCTCATACCAAGAACTAACTTAGTTGGTCTTTAAGGTGCTACTGGAAGGAATTTTTTTATTTTGACTATGGCAGACCAACACGGCTACCTATCTGTAACTATATCTATATTCGACAGTGCCTTCCTATATAAACACTGTGGAGTTCAGTATATCCAAAATATTATTTGTCGCAGTATCCAAATCTAAAGAAACATTTCATATAGATTCTAAGGCAATTGTTTTATTGTTTAGGCTGTATGATTCTGCACCTCTCTAAGTTCCGGAACTGTCCCCAGCCGATGTGGACAGACTCCTCCAAGCTGGAAAGCCCACCACCTGTCCTCTTGACCCGTGCCCGTCCTGGCTGATTAGAGCGTGTCCAGACGAGGTGCGGGCCCCCCTGGGTGATATCATCAATTTGTCCCTTGGCACTGGGATATTCCCAGGGGAACTGAAGGAGGCAGTGGTGCGTCCGCTCTTAAAGAAAACATCATTAGATCCTTTAGATCTATCCAATTACCGCCCGGTTTTGAATCTTCCATTCCTGGGTAAGGTGATTGAGAGAGCGGTTGCTGAACAGCTTGGTAGGTTTCTGGATGAAACATCTGCTCTCGACCCATTCCAGTCCGGCTTCCGCGCTGGCCATGGGACCGAGACGGCTCTGGTCGCCCTAACAGATGATCTCCGCAGGCAGCTGGATCGAGGCGGGTTGGGGCTGCTGATTCTTCTAGACCTGTCAGCAGCCTTCGACATGGTCGATCACGAACTCCTGGACCGCCGCCTTGCCGACGTGGGGATCCAGGGCACAGTCCTTCAATGGCTGCGCTCGTTTCTCTCTGGTCGGGGACAGAGGGTGGCGCTTGGGGGGAATTGTTATCGCGCCACTCCTTGGTGTGTGGAGTGCCTCAGGGTGCGATTCTCTCCCCGATGCTTTTTAACATCTTTATGCGCCCCCTCGCCCAGCTTGTCCGGAGTTTTGGGCTGGGTTGCCATCAGTATGCCGATGACACCCAACTCTATCTGTTGATGGATGGCCATCCTGACTCGGCCCCAGATACACTGACCAGATGTCTGGAAGCTGTGGCTGGATGGTTACGTGGGAGCCGGTTGAAGTTAAATCCTTCAAAGACAGAGGTCCTCTGGCTGGGACGGAGCGATATGGGATTGAGGGGGCAACTCCCGTCTCTTGCGGGGGTGCAATTAGTGCCAGCATCATCCGTGAAGAGTTTGGGTGTAATCTTCGATACCTCCCTCTCTATGGAGGCGCAGATTACAGCTATAACAAAGGCGGCATTTTTTCATCTCCGCCAAGCTAAGCAGTTGGCTCCTTATCTCTCTCGCCCTGACCGAGCCACTGTGATCCATGCGACGGTCACCTCCAGACTGGATTATTGTAACTCGCTCTACGTGGGGCTGCCCTTGAGACTGACCCAGAAACTCCAGCGGGTGCAGAATGCCGCGGCGAGACTCCTTACGGGGTCTTCGCTGCGAGATCATATCCATCCGGTGCTGTACCAGCTGCACTGGCTCCCGGTGGAGTACAGGATCAGGTTTAAGGTGCTGGTTTTAACCTTTAAAGCCCTATACGGCCTAGGACCCTCGTACCTACGGGACCGCCTCTCCTGGTATGTCCCACAGAGAAATTTACGGTCTGCAAATAAAAACAACCTAAAGATCCCAGGCCTCAGAGAGGTTAGGCTGGCCTCAACTAGAGCCAGGGCCTTCTTGGCCGCGGCTCCAATCTGGTGGAATGCTCTGTCACAAGAGACTAGGGCCCTGCAGGACCTGACATCCTTCCGCAGGGCCTGCAAGACAGAGCTGTTCCACCAGGCCTTTTGTCAGGGCGCAGCCTGACCCCCTCCTCTGGCAATCTGCACAAAATTTTGCTTGATGGTTGCCATTAATTTGATTTTAATTTGATTTAATTAATTTTATAATGAATGGTTTAGAATGTTGAGCTATTTTGATTGTTGTTAGCCGCCCTGAGCCCAGCTTCGGCTGGGGAGGGCTGGATATAAATAAAATTTATTATTATTATTATTATTATTATTATTATTATTATTATTATTACCTTACAAAGCTTCATTAAGCATTTAGCCACAATGTCGGTATATTCTGTGTGTGTTTTATTCATTCATTTAAAATATTTCTATACTGCCAATCATCACCATCATCTCATGGCAGTTCACAACAGTATCAATATTATTAACATATTGCTCTGCAAGAAAGAACATATTTTTAATTTACCAGAAACTGTATTCACTTATATTGAAGACATCAAGGCATTTTTTGCACAGCTGGACAACAAATTGTATTCAGTACTGTCAGAGCTGCTCCCCGATCCTAGCTCACAGAGGATCACGCTAGCCAGCGATCATTAAGTAAAAGTCTTTATTGAGTTACAGTTTCCATTCTCAAGCTGCTGCGTGCAACTCTACGTCTTATGGTTAGATCGGCGAAGCTCCGTCTGAGTCTCCGCCCCTTGTGCACCAACTTAATATCCTAGCCCTGCTCCACCTTTTCCGCCTGACTGTTCTCCTCTGGGTCCCTCTGCCCCCCGGGGTCTCTTCCCTCCGGGATTCCTCTGACGCTGACCCCCCGGACCCTCCTGTCTCCTTGCGCCGGGCTTTAGGACCTGGCTCCCTCTCCGGGCTGCCTACTGCGTCACTTTCCTGTGCATTTGAACTTGGCGCGCGCGCCCAACCTTCCACTTTCCGTCTGACCGTTTCTTCGCTCCCTGATGGAGGTGTGGCCACTCCTGACTCGTGCCCTCCCTCCTGTGGTGAGCTGCCAGCGCTTGATCCCTGGCGCCCTTCCTCTTCCCTGCTCTCTGGCGGTGACGCTGGTCCCGATTTCCAACTGCTCCCCTCTGAGTCCCCTCTGGCTCTATCTTCCTGGGGTGTCCCCCTAGGCTCCCCCCTTGCCCTGGCCACTGGTGCTCCTTTCTGTGAATCTTCTGATTCACTGGAAAGACTCGGAGATCTCGGGTCGTCGTCATCACTCATCTTTTCTTCTGCCTCCTCCCCCTCGCTCTCTGTTTCCTCCCTTGCCCTTGCCTCTGCTCCTGAACCCCTGACAAGTACTGTACCATGAACAGATGGAAAACTCTTGTTCCTGAACACTTTACTCCAGTTTCAAAGAGAAAAACAGAGTAGAATGTGAAGACAAAAAGAAGTAGCTATTCCCATTGCTAACCCATCAAGTATTTCATTATGTTGGATGTCTCCAGGTTCCTATGATGTACATCCTCTAATATGATAAAACAGTAAAAGGAAAAATGGTTTTGCCAATATGCTATGAAATAATATTGCTCTTATTTGATTGCCACATTAATGAAACATCAACTCCCACCCTCCTTTTCTTTAGCAGGGCAGGCAAGGTGCAAAACACACAAGACAACATTTTCAGATTTAATATCTGACTTTATAGACAATCGCCAACATAGCTATAAGTTGTAAAATTCCAACTGGGGGTTTCTTAAGAGCCAGAAAAATGTACACTGCCAGTAACTCTCATGAGGAATTATATAGGTGACTATGTAAATAGCCAGGCTCATTTAGTATTGACAAAGTGTGATATGCCCGAGACAGGTTGTGTAAATGTCAGTATATCATTAGTGCAATTTACTGGAGAGCTTGGCTAAATATAGAAATGATACAGCAGGGTATTCTTGTCTCTCACCTGGGTTGTTATAGCATGAAATAATCCAAAAAGAAGGCCAGCTCCTCAGCTAGCAAGAACCAGCCAAGCTTCATTGTGGGAAGAATCTTTAATAGACTTCTTATCTTTGAGCCATTACAGATAATAGGCTTTTATCATATGTTTAATAAATTAGATTCCCAGAAGATCTCCATCTTGTTTTGCACCTGCACCAGCGGATTAGAGCCCAGCTCTTACTGAGAGTTGGTTTTACCTCTATTAACTGCTGACAGACCTCATAATGATGGATGACGTTTACCCCAGTTTCATATGTAATGAGTGCCACAAGACATATTCGTGAAAAGATGCTGGGCTTAAAATTAAAAATCTTTAACTGAAGGGTAGCAGAGGGAAATTTGGGGCAGGTGCAAGTTGGGGTTTTTTGGAGGGAGGGGTAGATTCTCCTTTTATAAAATACAATGCTGCCTTTCTGTCTTTCTTGACACCCGCCTCTTCCAGGAAGCCTTTTGGATGCTTATTGGTGGGTGGGTGGGGTGGGTGGGTGTAGCTCTGACTTTGCTGTCTTTTGGGTCTCCCCTCCTCCTGCTCCAGTCCCTTACGCTGCTTGTCTGTAGCGATGGGCAGGCAATTTCTGTTTCTCTCATTTTCTCACCTTTCTGCAGCTAATTTCAGTTCTCCATAGTTCCACATTAACATCCATCCACATTTTAGTGAGAATTTCTTCTCATATACTTTTTAAAAATGCAGTTTTACCTTTGGCAAGACAATTTCCCCTAATGCAGTGCAATTTTGTATGTTATTTTCTCTAACACACACATTTAAAGCATGCCTTATCATAACGTGCATGCATGCACGCACACACACCAGCCACACTACTTGACAGGAGAGTTGCATTTGAAAAATTCAGAGAAATGCAAATTTCAAAGCATGGCTTTATATTGGTTTGTGTATTGTTTTGAAAAGAGTGAATTAGGTGTTTTTGTCTTTAAATGTGAATTGAATCAAATTTCTTCCCCCATCCCTACTTGCACATGACCACACCAACAGACTACCCCTGAGAGACTACTCCAAGGGTAAAAATGTTCCTCACTCCTGCCTTTTTCCTCACTTCCGGATGAAGCAATACCTAAGTGTGTTTCACTGTATTTATATATGTTCTTCCCTCAATCTTTTCCTAATACATCTTTCCCTCTCCTTTCTCTGTTGTATCTCCCACTGGTCCTCCCGGACATGCTAGTTTCCTTTATGTAGAAGTGGCAGTTTGCATGGAATAGCGTTCACTCAATTTCTGATCCATCCCATGAGCATTTAAAGCAGGGGAGGCTATCCTGTAGCCCTGCAGATGCTGTTGGACTACAATTACTATCATTGCTGATCACTGGTCATGCTGACTAGAATTGATGAGGGTTGTTCCATCAGTGCAAGCATTTTGGCTGTCCAGACAGAGTCTTGTCATTGCAGCCCTTCTTCCAAACCTTCTCTGAGCTGATTTGGGGGGGGGGGTATAGGAAGCAAACAAGGGGGAAAACCCACTGCACAAGTTGACGTCCTTGCACAGGGCTTCCATTGATGGTACTCATTAATGATACCATGGTTTCTCTTCAGATCTTATACATCTTTCATTAGTAGAATCCCTCACCATGTTTTAGTTACATTAAAAAAGGGGGGGCGGCACTCAGTTCATTATGAGAATATTCAGAGCAACACACACATATTTCTGAAGTTCGGTAACAGATAAAGACCCATCTTTAACATATATAACTCCTTTGTGCAATGTGACTAGCAGGAATTCGTCTGCTGACAGTACAAACATAAAACATCTGGGATTGTGAGGCTGAAAGCTTTGTCAAGGCCTCAAACAAAGCAATCCATCTTTCTCCGGTTTGCTCTTTAACATCCTGTTGACCTGCTCAAATGGAATACATTCATCAGCTTCGTTTGTCCTCTTACAGGATTATGATAATTTTCAAGAACAGCACAATGGAAAATAAAGGGATGAAAATTATTCCCATATGCCTTACTAGGAATACTACAAATCTAGCATCTAATCAACATCTATGGTTTTTTAAGTGTTTGTTTTAACATTGGCACCCATGCAGATTCAGACTACTGAACCCAGCCAAGAAATAATTTAGTGGCATTTTCCTTAATCCGATCATCAACATATTCTCATTGCGCTCTCAGCCTCCACTATATGTTGCTCCAGATGTTAAAATAACACGACTTCAAGAGAGGAGATGTTTTGCCGCTCTCCAGAGGCCAATTGTGGCATGCAGATCTTGCAGCTGAGCCGCCGAAAAGCTCCAAGGCAAAGCCGGAAGCCTCACATCCAGCTGTTCCCGATTATTTCCCCTGATTGCTCATAAATCCACATGCATTCTCTAAGGTAAGGAAGGCTGCTTCTAACTCAATCACCTGCCGACTGGTACAGATTTATTAATAATTATTGGCCTTGAACATTGTTACCAGTCAGGGGCAGCTCTGTGTTTGACACAAAGCTGAAAGGCTGAAGTCCCAAATGCCACTGTTGACAGGATTAGAGAGAAGGGCTTTAGGCATTTACAAGATATCCCTGTCTACTTGGATGTGCACTGCTGAATCATTGACCTTGTTCACCAAGTGCTAGGGTGGCCAGATGTGAAAAGAGGGGGACACACCTGCACCTTCAATAGTCCTGCAGAAGAGGGGATTTCAGCAGGTAGAACTGGCATATCAAGCCACACCTGCCTAAATTCTCTCTTCTGTGCAACAATGGAGTGGTGTTCTTTTTGCATCTGGCCACCCTACTGAGGGTGCATGGCCTGAGTACATGGCCTGATCGTACAATGCAATATACTTTAAGATATCCAAGGTCTAATGCAGAAGTGAACTGCACCCCTATCAGCAGAGATGTTGACAGTTAGAAAAACTGTGTTATGCTGGCAGGTGGAAGAGGGTCTCTAGACTTTCCACCCTAGTGAAAGAGAGCAATATGACTTTGGGGAAAATCAGGCCATTGCAGAAACCAAAGGTAATAAGGGCTCTTATTTTGCCTAAGATGCTTGCAAGGTTGCAATGGGTCTGCCTCTGAGCATTCAGAGGGTGATAAAAAGTTAAGAGAAAATGGAAAAGTAGAGAATTAGAAGGGATTGGAGCATGGATAATTCTCATCTATTTTGCCTCAGCAGATGTAAAGGATTTTGGAAGCCCCCAAGGAAGGGAAAGCAGTAGCTTCTGTTAATTTGATAATCTAATCGGGGCTCATATTTGCACTTTAGCAACCTGTTGATCAAGGAATAAGACATAAGCAGTGAGGAAGACCACAGACTCAAAATTGTAGCTGAAATGAACCGAAAGCAATGCATGATGCTTCATTTGGAGAATAATATTCTCTCTGTATAGAAGATGTTATGAGCATAGAAGAAAAAGCAACAAATTAGGAAAATGTAATCGTTTTTTTAAATTAATTATGTGTGTTGCTTTTTTAAATGTTTTTAGCTGTTCCTATTTGTAAGCTGCCTTGAGTCCCTGTCTGGGAAAAGGGTGGGGTATAAATAAATGTATAGCAATGGAGTACATACAAAATATGCATTAAGAACAGCACAAAAAGAGCATTATATTGCCCTGACAAAGTAATCAAGATGTAGTTTTTGCTCTAGGCATGAGACTTTGAATTATTGCCCTAGGGTTAGGGTTAGGGTTGTCCTCTGATGCATCATAATCTGTCTTCTGCTGCATGATAATGTGGCTGTAATCTTAATCAGGTTTACCTGAATTCAACAGAATTTACTTCTGAGAGGGCAAGGTTTGGGCTGTGGCATGAGAAAGA
Organism: Podarcis liolepis; assembly: GCF_965112155.1. Classification (NCBI taxonomy): domain Eukaryota; kingdom Metazoa; phylum Chordata; class Lepidosauria; order Squamata; family Lacertidae; genus Podarcis; species Podarcis liolepis. The sequence continues at coordinate 49,460,284 of NC_139557.1, read as the reverse complement.
ATGGGGCAAAGTGAATGTAGACAGGACCAAATCCACTTTTACACCAATCCTTTTAGTAGGGGAACCTATGTAAATGGCAGATTAGGAGAGTCAATAATCTAAGCAGGAGGAAGTGTTAACTGGAATGCCTGCTTTTTGGCAGTACAGTGGTACCTCGGGTTGCATACACTTCAGGTTACATATGCTTCAGGTTACATTACAGATTCTGCTAACCCAGAAATAGTACCTCGGCTTAAGAACTTTGCTTCAGGATGAGAACAGAAATCACATGGCGGCAGCAGCGGAAGGCCCCATTAGCTAAAGTGGTGCTTCAGGTTAAGAACAGTTTCAGGTTAAGAACGGACCTCCAGAATGAATTAAGGACATAACCAGAGGTACCACTGTACTTTACTCAGGTCACTTTGATACATTCCAGCACATTCTTCAACACAATCCATCAATGTTCTGATTCCAAATCTGCTAAGATGCTGGTTGCGTTCTTTAGCATCTTATTCAGCATGATGTTTTCTCTAACCTAATCGCCAGGTCCTTATATCCTAAAATGCCAGTATCTCACATGAATGCCGTTGTTCAGCAAGAATTCCAAACAGTTTGCCCAAGAATTCCAAACAGTGGCACATTGTCCTCCATTTTGGTCCACTGTGGCTGGTCTGTTTACTGAAGTTGGTGATTCCCTGGGCCTAACTGGGCCTGCCCTAGACAAACACATTTGATGGTTGCTGAGCTACCTAATGTCTTTGTACAAAGATCCTGAACAGCATATTTGGGATAAATTTGCATGACCCACCCATCTGGCAGCCTGTGTGACCAATGCACCCCAGCCCCCAACAATTAACCTCAGAAACAAAGCTTCCAAGGATACAAATCGCAGACACTTTTATGGTAAAATAATAGTAAACTAAATATTAATTTATTTATTTTTTTCCTTTTAATTGTACTCCAAAATCTGCTACCCAAAGGAGTAAGTCTTATTGATCTCAGCAGGACTTATTTTCAAGCAAGCATGAATAGGTGGGGGGGGGGGGAACTATGCAATACATTTGGTTTCATAACTCCACAGCCTCCTCTCTTATTCTGCTTGCCTATAGCTCTTTTACTCGTATCACCTAAGCCGAGTTATCAATATATACCTTAACTGTTCCTTTTGGGGAAACCTGGGTGTCCAAAAATTATTTTGATTTTTGGAGTCCTGCACTGTAATAATTTGTTGATCCCTTCTTTAAAGGTAATTAACTCGATTATAGATGTCGTATGCCAGAATGGGAGGAACTGGAACCTAACAGTTATAGGTGAACAGAAATGCATAGGAATCAGGGCTGATACAGAAGGAAACAATAGGAACAGCGTGGCAATAAATATTATGGGCAGCTGGCTTTGTAGAACGAAATATTTCTGTGATGATATGTTAAAAGAACATCATGCAAATTTAGCCCTCTACAAGATGTAATTTTAAATTGATTCCTGGGAACTTTTGAAAAGGAACGGATGATGCTTCTGGCTGAATGGTTGCAACAATCTATAAGACACAATAGAATTTAAGGAATACTATTCTAGGACCCATTCAATATATTTTCCTAAACTCCCAGCAGGAGGTTAAGCAGAATTTATCTGATCAAATCATTTAAAACCCCAACTGTAAGAGTATAATAGGCTGTAAAAACTCACTGTGTTATATACTACAAGATAAAGTCAACTCATTATTTTACAGGTTGGTAGTATAGCACCACAGACCTTTAGATATGTTAAGTATGGCATTTTGTTAGAAAATTGCTATATTTTACATATCTAACAGTCCATTGCATTTATTTTCTACTATTGGCTTGTCCAATCTGAGTGTGCTTTGTTTACTGAGCTTGGGCTTTGATTGGGCACAACCCACTTGAAGTTAAGCACATTAATGGGAGCGTTAAGCATATGCTTAAACATATCTAGTTCAATAGGACTTGGCCAGAGCAATCCAATACACAAATTACACTGGCAGTAGAAATATGCTGCTGTTGTACTGGCACAACATCTGTTGAATCCTAGACTTACTGAGCCCAAAGCAGACGATGGGGGGGGGGGGAGAGAGAGAAAATATACTGCTGCAAAAATACAGGAGAGAGCAAAAATCACAGCCACGCCCCCACAGTGAGCATGGCAACACTGCCCGCCAATCATGGGCCAGTCTGGTGATGCCTTCATTTCATAATCCAGACAAAGGAGGAGCCAATTCATTTAGCATTTTATAGTGTGATGCTATACTGAAGATATGTCCTTGTTAGCAGAACATAAGATGCACCACTACAACTGCTCAGATATGCCAACACAACTCTATACCATTGACTTAACACTGCATATATTAGAGAAAATAGCATATGAACATGCTTTACGTTAGGGGAAATTGCTTGGAAAAATAGACAAAACTGCATGCTAACAAATTTTAAGAAGAACCTTAAAAAATATCTCGAACTGATTTGGAAATGTGATGGAACTGACAGGAAAAATGAGAAACAGGGAGAAAATGAAAGTGACAGGTCCATCCATCCCTATTGTTAAGTAATTTTAGACTAGTATAGGATACACATCTGTGTAACCTATAAGGTTAAATTAACTATTTTGAAAGCTTTAAAAATTAATACTATTGAAATTTTCAAATTTAAATATATAAAATATTCATCTTCTTCAACTCAGGTCAGATATGTGCTACAACACCCATCAGCATTAGCAAGCATAGACAACAGCTAAGGATTATGCGAGTTGCAGCTCAGGAATATCTAGAGAGCCAAAGTTTCCCCACACCTGACTTAGGCAACAAGACTAAATTATCTGATGTGTTAAATGGCACAAACATTCCGCCACTCGTTCAATCCCAAGTCAGAAAGTTCTCCATCAAAAAAGGATGTGCTCAGGAACACTGTAATCACCTGGATACTTTCAGGGATACTTTCCTGTTGGTGAATTGATGTCTGTTCTGCGTGAGCAAGGGTGCTTCCAGACAGGGGCTTTGTACATTGCAAATGAGTAATTCCGATTTTTATGTGCACAGAACTGGCATGCTAGTTTCCACACATTCCAGTTTTCCAGACCTGGATATTCACAGCTATTCCACAACCAGCTTGCCCATACTAGTAGGAGGAGCCTAACCAAAAGTATGCGGACTGTGTTTCTTGCCCCTCTCATCAGTCTGTCTTTCCCAGCCCTCCATTCCCTATTCTCATTCTGGACATCTGGACATGCAGGTATATCCACTGCAGATGTATAATGAGTTCTTTTTACTTACTGGATTTTCCACGGTAAGGGGAAATCTGAATTAAATGTTTTTTAAAAGCTGGCATTTTGATGATGGTGAAGAAGTCATGTGTATATCTCCCCCAAAAAAGTGTGCATGCCCCCTGTGTCAATCATACAGGTTATGTAGTAATTGACATTCTCCACCAAAATACGTACTACTGCAGCTTATACATGGACACTACCCTGTCACCCAGACTGAACTGCTCTCTCATTCTGTAGACTCAAGGATGAGTCACAATGATGGAGGAGGTCACAATGGCTTTGATCTAGCAGACGCCTTTCTTTATTATGTTTGTAGATAGCAGTTTGAACTCCAAACCCAAACCCCGTTTCTAGACTTCATGGATTTCAATACCCTTTCATTTTATTCCGGTGTAAATCAAATATAACTGCAGAGATTGATCATAGTTACACTGATGTAAATGCAGCACAATTTAGATGAAAACAAGGCTCCATTCCTCCATAATTTACCGAGTCATTTGGATTTATTTTTAAAAGCACTTATTCCAAACTCTAAGTGCTTATGCAACACAATAAAATGCACAGCACTAAAACTCAATATCGCATTGCATAAACTTGGTTTTCATTTAAAGCACCTTCCCTATGCATTGCCCATAAAAATCTACCAACAATAAAAATAACTTCCTGGAACCCATTGCTGCAGGGGGACAGATCTTTGCAAGAAATCTTTTGGGCAGTGCAGTACAGAGAACAGACCACAAAATACAGTTTTGTGTGCAATCCCTTTCAGTGGGATGTATTCTCAAGTAAGGGCTGAGCCAGCCATATACATTGGTGACCTCCCATGCAGTGGAACTCCTTCCCAAGGGAGATTAGGCCGGCCCTTTCTTTGATGATTTTTAGGCAGGCAGAGCCTTTAGCTTATTTTATTTTGCCAGGCTTTTAACTAATTGTAACTCTTACCTGGTTTTGGATTGGTTTTATTGGCTTCCCTTACTTAATGCTTTCTGATTTTAATTGAATTGATATTTTAACGGTGTAAACTGCCAGGTGGAGGGTTGGGACTTTTGAGGACAGTAGATAAGTGACTTAAATAAATAACATTAGAGACATCATCCACATGCCCACTCTGTTGAAGTATTCTGTTCTACTGCAACAATAAAAGCAGCATATGAAAAAGGGGTCTCAATGTTCTTCCCCCTCCAGCCCATGTGCCTTACCTCCTTGCAGCCAGTTGCATTCCCAGCCGGCTGCTAATATTGGAGCTGGGAAGGGAGAAGTTTACCTGGAGCAATCAACTGCAGACAGCCAGGGCATAGGAGAAGGGAAAGTTGAACATACTGGAAAGGTGTCACTTTTAGATTTGCAGTAAGACCCCCACACTTTGTATTCATTGTTTAAATTTATCTGTGAAGGCCACAAATACATGGAAAGAAACATCTTCTTGTCTGACCTTCAGTCTAGCTTGGCAGTCATAAGCCTACGCACATCTATTCATTAAGCCCTGCCAGTGGCGTAGCGTGGGGGGTGCCAGGGGTGCCGGCCGCACCGGGCGCAACATTTTGGGGGGCGCGTTTGGCCGGGCCCCCTCGAGGAAGCGGGAACCTCTCCAAGGCGCAGCGCGCCGTCGGTGGAGGAAAAGAGCCGCGCAGCAGCAGCAGCAGCAGCAGCAGCAAAGCCGGGAGGAGGAGGAGGTGGAGCGAGCCTGCTAATTGCTTGCTGGGAATTACCGTAATTTTCGCTCCAAAACACACACTTGTTTGCTCCTAGAAAGGAAGGGAAAATGCCTGTGCGTGTTACAGAGCGAATGCACTCATGCTTGCTTTACAGCCAGGAGGAGGGGGTGGAGCTGAGGAGGAGGGAGGGAAGGAGAGCCATGCCAGCAAAGCAGGCAGCAGCCGCTTACACGCGAGGAGGGACAGACGGGAGCCATAGCGAGCCGGAAAAAGCGCTGCGTAGCCAGCAACAGCTGCTGCAGCCTCAGCTAGCAAAGGTCCGTGCGCTCTCTAAACAGAGCAATGAGGCTGCAGAGGGACGGCAAGGCACAGGAGGGCTCTGAGCCACGAGCGCAGTGAAAACCAGTAAAAAAGTTTTTTAAAAGGCTGCTGGGGACAGGAGGGCACGGGATGAGGGAGAGAGGGAAATTACGATTCTCCCAGCGTCTCAGCTGATCCGCTGAGCAGGACTTGGGTTGCAGGGGATTCACCATTAGCTGTGTAAAGCAGCAAAGAGGGAGAGAAGGAGCAAAGCGGGAGTGGAAAGGAGCTGCTTACACTGCTGTAAGTGGCTGCTGTCCGGTTGGCTCCTTTAAAGCAACAGTGCTCTTTCCCTCCCCCCTCCCCGCTCAGCTCTCCGAAAAGCTCCTTCTCCACCCACCACCCCATGCGAGCTCCTTTTCCCCTTAGACCCCCCTCCTGCATTATTAGCCACATCCTTTTCCACCCACCTCACGCGTGTTCCTTGTCCCCTTAGCAGTGGCGTAGCGTGGGGGGTGCAGGGGGGGCGGCTGTACTGGGCGCAACATCTGGGGGTTAGGGTTAGGGGGCGCAAATCCACGGGTTAGGGGGCGCAAATTACTTGCCTTGCCCCGGGTGCTGACAACCCACGCTACGCCACTGAGCCCTGCCAAATTCAGTGGCAGTTAACCCTGGGTAAATTGTCGAGAGCAGTCTTAGTATGCACTACTTGGGAAGTGTGGATTATAATTCAAGCCAAACAAATGCATTACAAAGTTACTAGTATGCAGATGATGGGGCTTCTCTTTCCAGTCCTGACACCACTTCACTACCTTGTTAGAAGGGGTGTTTCTTCCTCCTCCTCCTCCTCCTCCTCTTTTTCTTCTTCTTCCAATTGGCCTAGTAACATTACCCTTGTGGGATTAAAAAGATAGCTTGGTATTACGGACTGAAGAAGATTACACCCTAGGGCTATTCTTTCCAATATATTTCACTTTCTATCTGAGTTATCCCAGGAATAAACAAACTGTTTTGTTTGCCTGCAAATAAAGTGAGTAGGATAGCTAGCTAGCTATTGATTGATTGACTGATTGATTGATTGATTGATACATACATACATACATAGTCTTATAAAAAGAACCAATTTGATACAGCAATAGAATATTAATCCTATGGGTAATGCAGAGTCTTTTATCGCTTTCTTCTTTGAACTTCAATACAAATGTCAGAGGCTGGGAGGCTATTGGCAGTGAGTATCAGAGCCGAGTATTAGACCTCACTTACTGAGTCTCTTCCATTTTGACCTATAATTCCTGGCTTCTGCATGTGCAACCATGTGCAATAATGGAGCCTTTGCAAACCATTCTGGTGACATCTTCATAGGTCTCTATCCTGCTCCAAGATATGAAATGTACAGCCAGACAGGTTCAATAGAAAAGATTTAAAAGAGATAGGATATATCCAGTTTTGTTTTGATTGCAAACTACAAGCAGAGCTCTTCTGCATCATAACCCTCCTGTACATTTCTGTGTATGTGTTTTGCCACGTCCATCTGGTGCTTCCCTAAAGCAAGACAGCAATACCCTTAGTAAACTCTCATGTGCTCAATGTGTTTATTTATTTCTTGTAAAAAAATGTGTCTGGTGGGCCTAAAATCCTGGAACCAGATGCTCAGCTAGTGACAGTAAACTGAATCTGAGGAAATGACTGCACACGCCTCAAAGGAATGTGTGTGTGTGAGAGAGAGAAAGTTATAGAACACTCTTTGAAATAATACAAATGTAAGGTTTGCTTCAGAGCCAGAATTATCTGTAATCAAATTGCTGCTTATCCAAACATCTAGCATGGATGCATATTTTAGCAATAATGATGCAGAAGAGCCCCCAGGAAACAGATTTCAAAAGCAGATATTTCCACCTTCTTTGTATTACTGGTGCTAACAGTGTAGGGTAGATAATCCCAGATCATAATCTCTGTGCAAGATGATCAGTATGCAAACAGTGCATATTGAAAAGGTGAGCCTTCTGGCTTAACTGTAAATGAAGCACCCTTATAGAAATTGCACTATTGGCTCATCAGGTTGTGACTCTGAATCACTGCATGTACTGTACCATATGCAACAAAAGCACAGATGGTTCCAAGTCTCTTTCAGTACAACCAGCTTCTTTCATCACAAAATGTATTTTGGAGGAGCAAACTACACATTACACATGAGTTGATTGACGTTTCAATTGATTTTGCTACTGAATAGCAGCTTCAAGAGACTGGTTGTGACTGTGGTACACTGAAAGGGAAGAGCTCAGGAGCAGAGGGAGGGAAGGGGTGGCTAACTTTAACTCAGTCTTTGCCAACCTGGTGCCCTCTGGATTACTTGAACCACAGCTCCCATCATCAAGATGGGAATTGTAGTCCAAAATATCTGGAAGGTACCTGTTGGCAAAGGTTGTTCTACCCTATGACTTGTTTTTCTGGTCAAAACAGCTGACCACCCCCAAGCAGTCTACAATTAGTTGCAACAAAACACCTGATCTTTCCGCTATACAGGAAGGGACATAGCATAGTGAAAGTGATTTTTCCTCATCTGAACTGCAGCTGTTCCAGAGGTGGCATTTTCTCTTTGGGGGTATTACATGTTCAGCCCCACATAGTGGATGCTATCTTTAAAGAAGAGCAATTCAGAGTACAGTGTGTGGAAAGGGTTAAAGAAACATTATGAAGTGCAACAACCCGAGTCTAACTCTGAGGGACAGCACTCTGCACCCAAAGTGCTTCCCCATTTTTAAAATATCACGGGAGATCAGTAGTGGGTTTCCTGACATCTCATTTGGTTTTGATAACAAGTGAGTCACCAACCAACCAGACCCTCGATAACAAATCTGGAGGCAGTGAATGCCATCAGTGGTACCTTTAGGGCAGGACTTGAGGACTTGGAGTAGAAGTCTCAGGCCCCACACAACAGAATGAGCAGGAGGACTGCTCACAACACAACACACTTTGAAGTCAATGAAGTAATATGCATGGCCATTTAAAGAGGGCCTACCTCACTGTACCTCAAGTCTAAAATTACCAAAGTCATATAGGGATTTTTTTAAAAAGTTCATTTAAGAATGCTTTGCTTCCATATGCCTGCACAAATCTGGTAAAGAGAAACCTATGTGCCACCTCCAGATTCTTACTGGAGATGTCCCCTTTCAGAATCATTAATTGAAATATTAAACAAGCAATGAGATATTCAAGAACAATGACTTAACGACGCTCCCTGAAAAACCAGAGCTAGATTAATGAACCTGAAGGCCATGAAATGGTACAGTTTTAGGGTTTCATCCCATAATTTTAAAAGGGCAAGAAATAAGTAATCAGTGGTGTTATAGATTTAAGGGGGGGACCCCCTAAACCCTAGAAATTAATAAATGCTAGGATTTTGATTATTTGGGACATGAAGGGAGAATGCAAGCTGCACAGGAATTCCTGTGGCTAAGCTACAGCCATCAAGAAAAAAATACAAGATAACTCCTTCCCCTATTGCCCTGAGGTGTGAACAGAGACTGGGGGTTTGGAAGGTTGCCAGGGAGCAAGGGTGGCTGGGAAGAAGAAGGAGGAAGAAGATCTGAGATCCATCTTGGGCAGGCTGGCTGGAGGCTGCCTGCATTGCTGTGGGGTACTAACCCCTCTTGAAAGGACCATGCTGTAAGATCTCGACTCCCTCCATGCAGACTGAAGGTGTAAATAGGTGAATATAATCCATATTTCTTAAAGCCACAACAGTCTCTGCCATGTCTTCAATTCTCCAAAGGAACACAGACCGTGTATGTGGGACCCCATGGGCTCTTGCTACCGTTCAGCAGAGAGAGGGGCGGGCACCCGACTTTTGTAACAGTATCTTATGTTGACCCAGCTGTCCTATTTTAAAATAGCCCACATCTAAGGACATGACCATGACTCTTCTATGTAGTCAACATAACCCTGTTTCAGTGCTTATTATTCCTTACACCTGTCCGCCGCTTACAGGATCGCCGGTGCACAAAAGCTGCAAGCATATGTGCTGACACACAGGGGAAGGACTTTTTAATATCATGCCAGCTAGGTAGGAAAGGGATTTTACATGGATAAGGGTTTTTTGGTAGCCCGCACTATCTAATTAGCACTAAGGCCAGCACATATTATCCCAGTGGCTATTGAGAAGCAGTGTATTCACAGGTTCCATTAGAAAGACATATCACTGTATTAAAACTACTGCTCTTTCCAATATGTGTCAATGTGTTGCAGTGTTAATATTCAGGTTACTGCAACCTATTTCCTGAGAGGACAAATCAGCCAAGGCTAGCCAAATTTATCCCCCTGCTACACTCATCAGCCATAGCTTTAGATAATGGCTGTAATGAGCTAAAATGCATATTATGGGGATTATAAACACAGGCTTTGATCCAGCCGATCCCCTGAGCTGGAATGGACAAGTGTTGATGGTCTCTAACTGTTGATAGTACAATAGCAGGGATTAATAGGTTAGTACCTTAAAGCTTAATTGTGGGTGGTGATGGAGGTGCTGCTTAGTGACCATTCGGATTATCATGATCCTTGCTGAGGTAATTCAAGTTCTGATTGGCTGGTTAGTACTGAGGGAATTCTCTTCAGTATGTCTAGTTGAATTGTCTCTCTGATGAGTACAAGGCCTGAGCTGAGAAAGTCAAGATCCTTTTGTTACTTTCTCCTCAAATTATACACTGGTTTTATTCAGTTTTGCTACATCAAGTGTTACCAGGATTTCCCCCCCTCAGGACTCTGCTTTATTCAAGTGATTCTACTACCCCCACTATCTCCTATCAGCCCCAGCCTGCAATGTCAACGGTCATGGATGATGGGAGGTGTAGTCTGGTTGTAAGGCCACAGATTCCCCATCCCCACTCTGGAAGTGACATGACAGAGGACGAGCTGACCCAGATTTTTAAAATCATTTTAGCTCCAACCCAATCTAAACAAGAAATGATGTTTTTCAACATGAGTAGCTACAACTTCAACATTCTGTGCACTGGGAAGCCTTGGAAAAGCTGATCCCCTATATAAGAAATACAAAACAGCTGTCTAGAAACAAAATTTATGAGTTAGCCTGATGAGTGTTAAAACAGCTGATCCAACTCCTCAAGCCCCAGGATTTACAGAATATGTAATGCTGTCATTTTCTTGCAAATTTTGATATACATTTAGTATAATTATGATGTATCCGTTTTCTTAAGAGGGACCCAGCTGTGATTCTCTACAAGTTTTTAAGAGGAGCATTTTAGAGTGATCACATGCACCAGTCACTATAGGACAGCTATGCTGTACAAGCCCTCTTGCCATTAAGTGTGGCAATAACACATTTGGAAACCTGCATGTTTAAACAAGAGGATGCTATGAACCAATTTATACCAAGTATACTTTCATTTCTGTCGGTCCCATCAACTTTCAGTGGTCAAATGCTATGTTTACATGTTTGCAGATTATTCCAGCTTTTGTTAATTCAGGGTCATTGCCGTGAACCATAACTCTTGTCTAATCAGATAAGGAATTTCAAGGCTTCCTGACACTCAGTAGTTCATCTTGAGTAACTTTCAGGTTACAGTGCACTAGCAAAACGTTCTGAACTCTGCATACCAGAGATAATTGTCATATCCTTGTTTACCTAGTTACTTATTACAAGATACATTAAAGAAGAGTGAAGAGCCTTAATTACCCAGGGACTCATTGCTCAAAAGACTTAAGCATTTGATCATATAAATAAATCAGAAACCAACACAAATTAATGTGATATATATGGATAATTACCATGTCAACAAGCCAGAAGACCACAGTGTTAAACAGGATTAAATCCAAGTAATCCTTAATTGGTTCGTAGATTACAGCCCCAGTTCTATAGCCAAGCATTTGAAAACACATATCTACAAAGTTGTTAGTATTTTCCTTGGTTGTTAGCATTTCCCAAATGGCAGACTGTTTTGTAACACCTTCAAGATCAACACATTTATTATAATAGAGCCTACTTCATCATATGTATGAAGTATTATTTGAAAATGGCATGCCAGCCTACATACACTAGCAAATTTCCAGGTCATTTCACTTATAACAATAGCCCATCAATTGCTGCCATTTTGCTTCATATAGCTTGGATAATCTTTGAATGTTTGCTATACAGTGGTACCTTGGTTCTTGAATGTAATCCATTCCAGAAGTCTGTTTGACTTCCAAAACGTTCAAAAACCAAGGTGCGGCTTCTGACTGGTGCAGATGCCCTGGAAACAATAACTGACAACAGCATCAGATGTTCGGCTTCCAAAAAAAGTTTCCAAACCAAAGCATTTACTTCCGGGTTTGCAACATTCAGGTTCCGATTTGTTCATCAACTAAGCCGTTCAAGAACCAAGGTTCCACTGTACTTCATTCCATCTTAGCTGAATCAACATTCTTTCACCATGCTTTATATTTTGAGTTCAGCTACCAGCAAATTATTTGGGAATCCCAGGCAGCGTCAGTGTGGTGCAGTGATCAGAGTGTTTGACTAGGACCTGGGAGATCAGGGTTCAAATATCCACTTGGCCATAAAGCTCACTGTGTGACCCCAGGCCATGCACTGTCTCTCAGCCTAAACTACATCACAGGAGGGAAAACCATGTGTGCCACTTTGAGCTCCTTGGAGAAAAAGGTGGGATATTAATGCAACAAGGAAAATAATAAATAAATGGACTAGGAGACGCTTCTTGGTGGCCCACCATGGTATTACCAGCACAACAAACTGTTCTGTCGCAAGTGCCAGTCACAGGCAGATAGGGTTACTGGCCATGATGTCAGAGGCAGTATGTTATGAGCAAGTCCAAGGAGATCTGGAGTGGAGAAATCAATCAAAACTATTGTAAATAAGTTATGAGAACTATATGATGTGTGCTAGCTGGGGCCAGTCAAAGGGACACTCAGATTATATATATAAAAAATTAAATAAAGTAGAGAATTAACTGTAAGGCTTCATCTATCATGTCCCAAAAATAATAGTCTTTGAGAGCACACCCAGATCATATTTTCACCTTGTAGCAGTAACTCTTAGCATCAAATGATGAGATAAAAATCATGTAGAACATCTCTACAATTCAAGTCTTTCTTTAAAAGAGAGATCCTGTGTAAATACTGTGCCACTGTAAATTTAACAGTTATTGAGACAGCGCCAGATGTAGATTTATCCTAGAGGATTTTATGTGTTTTGCAGCAGCGTGTCTCATAAAAATGGCAATAAATATGCTAATTTTAATGTCTTTATAGTTTAGCTTCATATTTTATCAACTTATAAAACAAAGATTAAATGTATATGGATATTGTACTTCTGGATATTGCTTTCAAAAGTGATATGATAAGGGGACTATCAAGATTAATATTTCAATAAAGGGGGCACAACTATTTTTTATTTGAAATTTGGCATGCCTGGATCTTGGCCTCGAGATGCTATTATCAAGGGACATTAATGGAATTGGCCTGATATAAGGCTTTCACCTTCACTTTAATCTTTTGGCATCAACTCAGCCTGCCTCTTTTGGGGATAGCTTTGTGCCCTCAAGCATTTGATATTAGTGAGAAATTAAAACTCAGTGGCAAAGAAATAAGGTGGAAGTTTCTTTAATCAGGAATACAGAAGGACGGGACAAAGGAAGATTGATGGGTCAATCAATCAATTAAAGGGTTAGGAACCCATGGCTGTCCAGATGTTGTTGAATTCCATCTCCCATCAGCCCCTGCTAGCATGGTTAATGATCAAGGATGATGGGAGTTGTAGTCCAGCAACATCTGAAAACCTCCAGCAGCAAAATGTAGTAGGTCAGTCCTGACTTTACTACATTTCACAATTCTTACTTCACATCTTTTTTCTTTAAAAAAAAATGACTAGAGAAATGGCCACAGAATGCATTGCAATGTTATAAATGAATAGATCCAAGCATGGTGTACACATATAGCTAATCAGGAAGGTCCTTCAGGAGCAACTGTAGATCTCTTGCTTGGATCTATATGTATTTCTGAACACAAGAAGGAGATAATGATGGATGCAGCCGTACGGATCACTGTTATTAATAGTTATGTGGGTCTCATGGGCTGCACATAAGCAGCCACTTGCCTGGGAGAGCCCAATTCCCACTGGAAACTGGAAGGGGTGAGCTTCACAGCATACTTCCACCATGCTGTTTCATATGTTCAGCAGAGGGTAGTGTTGAAACAGGCCAAGGTATTCAGTTTTGGCTGCCAAAAAACAGATGCAACCATCACCATTTGAAAGAGAATCCTTATAAATCAAGGCACCTCTAAGTAATCACTGAATTCCACTTAAAAAGAAATAGCAACACATGAACAGAAACTCTACATGCTGCGAAGTGCTTCGCTGTGATTATGAAATTACCCTTTGACAGAAAAGAATCTAAATGCAGATGAGAGCCCTGGCAGGGATTTAAAGGGTCCTTCTTCTTGGGAAAGTGCCTTGGAAATAGCATCATGGGGTTCCATGACTATTCGTCGTAGTAAACATTTCTTTTATGTCCCTAACTCCCTATTTAAAATCTATAAATATGCTGACCTTTCCAGTTACTAGGAACACCAACCCAAAGCTTTCTTTCCAGAAAAAAGAGGATTAAAAAAAAATACAGTTTGATTACACAGAGCACCTATCAGGCATAAGAACTGGTTTAAAACAGCTTTTCAAATCTTGTCATTTTTACAAGTGGCTTGGCAGAAAGCAGTCACTGACTTGTGATTATGCACAATCAAGTGATTCCTAGAAAATATTCTTATTCATGTGCAAAAATGTTGGGCAGACTAGAGTCCCTTTTAGAATCTCAGTACAATAAAACTGATACTGAAACTCCACACACACAAAATGGATGTTCTCCTCCAGACATCTGGACTCTCCTTCAGTTGTAGTAATTTCAAAGACCTGGAAAGTTTCACAACCAAAGTTCTGCAGGATGTCATAATTATTAGCAAGTAACATGGTAGGGTCATCCAGGAGAAGGAAAACTCTGATCCTTAACCACTGCTGCCTTGCAGGATATCACTGGGAGAAGAAAAGGCTAAGAGGTAAAACCTAGACAAATTTGGAGTCAAGTCCCTAAGATGGGTGGGTGTCATCTTGTATGTTTTCTTCTGGTAACTCCTGCAGCCAAGCTGGTGCCAAACGTATTGCTCTGCTTTCCTTTGGACCATATCAGTGAGGACAAGGTGCAGTGGTCTTGATATCTGTGCAGTCCAGGACCTCCATAAGGTCTGCCCAGGCTTGAGCCCCAGGGAGGTGACTTCAGTGCTGCTAATGCAGTGGTTTGACTTCACCCCCAGAGGTGCACTCAGTTGTCTCTTGACACAGATGGATTCCAACAACAGCTACCTTTGATTTGGAGTTAAGATGTATCCTTCCTTAAAACATTAGGATCATTATCCAACCAAAGCTATGCTGTCTGTAGGGTATGACTCAGTCTGAAGCTGTAGCTGCTCATTCTTATTTTTTCTGAACAAATTTGGATGGTGGCGGAAACATCAATTCAAGTTATAATTTGAAACACAAGGTGTGATGCAAAGCAGAGGGAGACATGAGAATTTGGACTGATCAGTCAGCTCTGCTGACAAGTCAGCTCCATCAAGCACCCTCTTCCTTCCTTCCTTCCTTCCTTCCTTCCTTCCTTCCTTCCTTCCTTCCTTCCTTCCTCTGTCCTGTCATCTTGCAACAGCCATTCTGTTGGGGTGCAAGAGAGGAAAGAGGTGGGACCACTCCATTAACCCCACTGAGAAGCCAACTTTATTAGGTTCCTTCCTCTATCAACTATCACCTGGCAGCCACTATTCCATCAGGCTGCACCAAAGGGAAAAGGAGGAAATAAGGCCACTCCATCATCTCAGCAACCAGCAATTTTTGGCTGTACTCCTTGAACTATTTTCATTCCAGCTGGTCAGTATAAGAGCCTGGTAACTAGTAAGCTTGCTTTCCACCTTCTCCCTTTCTATCTCTTTTCTTTTTGTGTTGTGTCTTTTAATAACACAATTAAGCCTGAAGGCAGAGACTGTTTTATTATTGTTCTTTGTAAACTCCTGTGGGAGCCCCTTTGGCAGAAGAATGGGGTAAAATGCTACAGATAGATAATATGCAGATTTCCAATTATGCATTAATTTTCAAAATCCACATCTGAACTGCTCTACCACATTCTGATGACATTTTAAAAGCTAAAGGGTTTCTCTCCTCCCCAAACTGTTGTGATTAAATTCTGCATTTCTTCTCTGATATGCCATCCAGTTGCTTCCCGATATTTGATTTCTGCTGCTGAGCCAGTCTACTGAGCAAGTTTTATTTTGCAATTTTTGAGATATTTGTGTTATGTGTTGAAACTATGGGGATGCAATAATAAAGCAATACCACAATGACGGTGGGTGAAAAGATGCCAGTCTGTGTCTCTAGGTATAAAACTCTGATGCCTTTATATTCTGGTGGTTTAAAAAAAACAAACCCAAAACTCATCTGTATATATAATCAGAAAGCATTTTGCTGTCATAGTTACAGACTGTGGGAGAGTACTCATGCTGAATTTTAAAGACACAGATGTACACTTGAGAATCACTCTCATGTCACAAAATACATGCAGATATAACACAAGGATGGCAATATGCAAACTAGCCCAGTGAGAAGGCCCCAAAGTTGCAATGTGGCACTTAGAGCACTGTCAGAGATGATGCTAAGATGCCTCTTAGCCAAGGATGCACCGCTTGGGAGTATTGTGGAGGATGGAAAGAAGTAGGAAGACAGTTTCAAATCAGATGTTTATTTCAGACAGTGTAATCTCTAACATTCAAATTACAGATTTGGGAGTGGTAAAAAGAACAAACAAAAACCTACGTAAGGATCACTTGAAGAAAAGAATATTTGTTCAATTGCTTGGATTGCTGCATTACCACTGCAAAGATTTGCAAATGAATACTTACTGAGATAAATCTAAAACAAAGGTTCATGACTTATTGAGATGCATCTGTTAGAAAGATTTCAGGCAGAAGCAAACATCTATGATATGCTGCTCCTGTTGATCAATACATTTCCAACTTTCTCTGACAGAGGCCAATATTTTTCTACATCGGATAACGCTAGAGGGAGGTTGAACACTCAAGCTGTGCTTTTAGCTTGGTGGCTTTTAGCAGATGAAGGGTTCTGTGTCTGAGTGTCCTTTAGTTGTTGTTATTTTTGCTCTGGAGCTTTCCCCATGAAAACCTGCTCTTTAAAGCTCAATCGGAGCACACATCAATCTGCAGAAAACCCACATTGATATTTATTCCGATTGAGCCAAGAGTGGGTTTTAGCAGGGAAGGTTCCAAGGAAAAACAACAACAACAACAACAAGCTCTCCACCCGCTTGAATGCAGAGTTTTTAAGTGTGGACTTGTGCCATGGGCATTTACAGAATGCAAATGAGGAACTTCCGTATTTGGGATTGAAAACAACTTTACAAGCTTATTTAGGGATCAATGAACTCAGAATTTTGGGGTGCCCTGCTTTAGGGTAAGGCTACATGGGTGAAAATAGCAACCAGTCAGGAGTGTATGCATTATCCCTAAGGATATATTCTCAGTTGAACACAGATGCCAGTCAAAACCATATTCCCTTGTCAAATTTTCTTCCGTAATGGCCAGTGGCGTAGCGTGGGGAGTGCAGAGGGGGCCGGCTGCACCGGGTGCAACACCTGGGGGTAGGGTTAGGGGGCACAAATCCAGGGGTTAGGGGGCGCAAATCCATGGGTTAGGGGGTGCAAATTACTTGCCTTGCCCCGGGTGCTGACAACCCACGCTACGCCACTGGTAATGGCTGATTCAGGGATGTAATGCTAAACCTATAGTTTAATGTCGCGTGCACAAACCTGCTTCATTATATCCCTCCTCTTCCAGTACAAGTGCAAGAAAGAGATCAGAGACATTCACTTCTATTTCCAACTAACCACAGTGTGCCATTTCATCTCAGCTGCGAATGGCAGTTAATTTTATCTATGGTTTATCCGAACAAGTCAGGAGCAGAAACCATCATTAAATATTGGCTTGTTTGGACAGACAGTAGTTTGGCCTAACCACAGCTTCCCCTGTTTTGGAGGAAACAGCAAGCTGCTAAATCAAGCTGCTAATCTCCTCATAGCCACACAAGAGGAGGAGGAGGAGGAAGAAAAGAGAACACACGAGCCCCAGGCTCACTCACATAGCACTAACATGTGGTAGCCACTGTGTAGGAAATCTTTGTGATTTTGTGACATAGACACATTGGCAGTCCCTGCCAATAACAGGTGGTGGTGGAGTTGGAGCAAGGAAGCACACAAGGTGCATATGGGGCAGTATGGGAAAATATTCTTACATATTACTTAGGTAAAGGGGGAGAACTCAGCCCAGTGGTGCCCTTTTGGAAAGGATACGTATGCCCAATATAACATGTTTTTCTGCATGCAGGCACCTATTTGCTCACTACGGGAAGCTAACATGCAAGTGAAGTGATCTCACCTTGACCCCTGCTAGCCCTGTGGACCCACTCACATGTCTGGAATTCAGAAGGATTGAAACAGTTCTGATACTGTAACTTATAGCTTTCGGGACATGCCATAAGTGGTACATAAACCATTGCCAAAAATTGCAGTGATTAACGTTTTGTTGATAGGAAGCACATTTCAGCATACTTTCTCCTGAAATAGCATACCCAGCCTATTCTTTTCAATGGGGCAAGTGAAAGAGAACTTCCAGGTTTTGTTTGTGGTTTGTCTGTGTTTGGCTCTACTAGCCATTACTTAAATAAATTCAGGTTATATAGAATTTACTTGAAATGTTCCTTTTGTGTAAGCTGCTGAACTGTGAGTTTCCTAAGCTCTTTTGCCAGTGGCTAATATTAACAACCAGTACCCACCCCCCAAAACAAGTTCCAAATACAATAACCCCAAATCAGTTTGCATTCTCAGTTCTGTTAAAGGCTAATTAATCAGCAATTAAACCAATTTGGTCTAATTGTTGCTTCCCTCTGCTACTAGGGAACTGTTAGCTTTCACTTTTAGCCCAAAGCCTTTTACAATATTGTATTTACACACTACCACTGCCGGTGCCTAATGAAAGCTCTACGTTTTTTCATGTTGTGAAGCCTGTTAACTGATATTGTTTCATCCACAGGGATTCAATTTTCACTCCACTTAACTTATACAGAGTTGTGGGGTACTTGGCCCCTTTTGCTTGGAAGCAGAATGGGTTCTAAAAGTTAATCTGCTAACAAGGCTATTGAAAACAAATGCCAGAGATTTGAAAGGAGGGGACTTCATTATTTTGATGTGTGTGATTCAAATAATACATGAAAAATATGAACTTTAATAATATAGAACTGCCAAAAAAAAAAAAAAACTATACAGGAAATCTGTTCCTCCACCAGAGTTGACTGAACCCTGACTTTATGGGAATTATTAATCCCTCGTGAATAGCATACTGTATTACTATGATAAGGCATACTGTTGGAAATGAGGTGCACAACTTTCACTAGAACATTTCACCAATGAAAGTGACATGAAAGCTCCTTCCTTTGATTAGACATGGGCAAACTCTTCCTAGTGTGACTTAGTTTAACTCCAAAATGAGTCAAGATTTTTTAAAAAAAGAGTTGGAGGATTCTAGAGTTATATTTTTCCCAGGAATTGAAGTGGCTCAGGAAAATGATCTTCCACACAGTCCCTTCATTCTGTGCCTAACCAACACAATGGAACAAGATCCACTAAATAGAGATACATTAAGGAGGGTTGAAGGGGCAAAATAGCAACAGCAATAACTACCAAGGAGAGAAGACCATACCACGAACAGCCCTCACACATATGTACATGTGTACATGTGCACACACAGCCCAACCCTGCAACTTATTTCTTTTCTCCTAAGCAATGTAACAGAGCACATGACATAATTATGTTGCATATGAAAAGTTAACAATTCTTCTCCAGAGGATTTCAATCTGAGTCAGAGAAGAATTTTGGGGCTTGGACAGCTAGCCTCTCCTTTGAGTTGTTTTCTGAACGTGCCTTGGAAGAACTTTGACAACATCTCTAGCTATTGTGAGATGTATTATTACTAGAGCAGTCAAGTACAACCTTTTCTTATTGCCTAGAATGGACACACAGGGAATGGCTCCAGACAGGGAGGACTTCCTGTCATACCTGCTCTCGAGCTTCCTCCTCCTGTATGTGACCAGGTAGATGGGCGTGACCCTAGCTGACCAGATAAAATGGCTGGCCATGCAGCCATCTCTTACTCTTGGGCTCTCTTATTCTCTTACGCTTACTCTGGACTCTTGCTCTCCTGGCTCTTAGCCAGTGAATGACTCAACCTTCACATAGGATGGAGCCCACAAGCAGAAAGTCTGAGATGTAGCTCAGACTTCTTTTCACTGTAACCACAAGATAAAGCCTGCCTTCAGATTACTGCTGTGAACTGAATGTGAGTAAAACGTTTTTCTTGCTTTTAAAGAAGACTGTGTTGTGTTATTATTATTTTAATAGAGAAATAAAGGGGAAACTTACCAGAAACAATCCAGACTGGACAAGCCAGACTGGATGGCTTAATTAAAGGATTCCAATGAATCATCAACTTGCTTCCAATAAATTGCAAAGGGAATGTGCTCTTCTGTTCACTCACTAGCGTGACTGAGGAGGGATTATATCAAAACAATATATCCTATCTTCCTTAACATTCCCACAGGTATGACAAGCTGTTGCTGTGGAAAAACTGGCATTTAGGATCATGGTGGCATGATCATGACCCACCTACTGCTTTTGTCAGGTATTCAAGCCCCGAAGTGAAAAAAATATATCTTGAGTGGATAGGCAAGCAGTAGTCAGGCGGAAATCTGACATGAAAGAGTCAGGACAAAAGGCCAGTCATTCTGTGCCCCAAAGAGAAAAATCTGATGACATCCCTCCATTAACAAGCTAGCCAATCTGATCTGATCTGAGGGAGATTTATCCCGGACAGTAGCACTGGGTTAGCCCTCTGATGTCACCCGATTTTCTGAATGCCACAACTGAAATTGCCATTAACACCAGTAGATCAAGCAGATAGTGCTTCATCCACAGAGGTTCTTGGAAATGTCCCACAGTGCCTGCCATACTTGCTCTAAAAAGGCACTGAAAAACCCTGCAAGGAGGAGAGAAAGGATTCCAGTCAGCTGTAACTCTGCTGCCACCATGGGTCAAATAAAGGAAGGAAAGCTCACTTCACAGTAACGTCAGTGAAACGTGTGGAGGCGTCATTCCTCCTTCTGCATAGGGGAAAACCCTACGACAACAAATTCGTAATCCTGATTATCTCAAAGTTTTTGCCTTCCCACAAACATCTGTCATGTGGTCACATAAGAATGGTGGCACAGATTAGCCCATGCCTGCAGTTAATGAAAGGCTTTTTCCCTTGACTGCAGTCCTGAGCGTATGTACAAGTCCCATTGAAGCCTACAGGACTTTTCTTTTCAGTAAGTATGTGAAGAATTGCAGAAACCATTGACAATCCACTGATGCAGATGGCTGCTTCTGCCTCAGTTGATTATACAGGGTTTGATAATATCTTTGCTGTTTTTTAGACCATGTCAGACTTATTGTACTAGACAAAATAAAAAAAATCCTTCCAGTAGCACCTTAAAGACCAACTAAGTTAGTTTTTGGTATGAGCTTTCGTGTGCATGCACACTTCTTCAGATACACTGAAACAGAGGTTGCCAGATCCTTCTATATAGTGAGAAGGTGGGGAGGGGTATTACTCAGAAGGGTGGTGGGAATGGGTGATTGGCAGATAGCTGAGATGAGCCTGTTGACGACTCTTAACGACTGCAATCGGTCTTACAGGAAAAGGCAAGGGGTGAGAAGGTGAAAAATGGCTTAGTCATGTATAATGAGATAAGAATCCAATGTCTTTGTTCAGACCAGGTCTCTCCATGGTTTTAAGTTTGGTAATGAGTTGCAATTCAGCAGCTTCTCTTTCCAGTCTATTTCTGAAATTCCTTTGTAGTAAAACAGCTAATTTGAGATCTTGTATAGAATGTCCTGGGAGATTGAAGTGTTCTCCTACTGGTTTCTCTGTTTTGTGATTCTTGATGTCAGATTTATGTCCGTTTATTCTTTGGCGTAAGGTTTGGCCTGTTTGTCCAATATAGAGAGCTGAAAGACACTGTTGGCATTTGATGGCATACACAATGTTAGACAATGAGCAATTAAATAGTCCCGAGATGGTATGTGTGATGTTGTTGGGGCCAGTAATGATGTTGTCCGGGTGTATGTGGCAGCAAAGTTGGCATCTGGGTTTATTGCAGGCTCTGGTGCCAGTGTCCGTGTTAAGTCTGGTTGCAGTATTATTGTGGGTTAGGGGTTGTTTAAGATTGGGTGGCTGTCTGTAGGCAATGAAAGGTCTTCCTCCCAGAGCTTGAGAAAGAGAACTGTCATTGTCCAGGAGAGGTTGTAGATCTCTGATGATGCGTTGTACTGTTTTAACTTGGGAGCTGTATGTGATGACTAGAGGTGTTCTGTTATTTTCTTTTTTGGGTCTGTCTTGCAGCAAGTTCTCTCTGGGTATCAGTCTGGCTCTGTTGATCTGTTGTCTAACTTCATCTGCTGGGTATTTTAGTTCTAAAAAGGTTTGCTGTAGATCTCTTAGGTGAGAGTCTCTGTCTGTAGAATTGGAACAGATGCGGCTGTAACATAGTGCCTGGCTATATACAATGGACTGTTTGGTATGTTTGGGATGGTAGCTAGAGGCATGTAGATATGTTTGTCGGTCAGTTGGTTTACGGTATAAGGTAGTGTCTATGTGCCCATCCTGTATTTTTATAGTAGTGTCCAAAAAATGTATTTCTTGCATAGATTGATTCATTGTTAGGTTGATTGTGGGGTGAAAATCATTAAATTTCTGGTGAAAGGTGTCCAGGGTCTGTTGACCATGTGTCCAGATGATAAAAATATCGTCAATGTATCGCAGGTACAAGAGAGGTTTGAGTGGGTAGGAGTTTAGGAAACGTTGTTCTAAATCTGCCATGAAGATGTTGGCAGACCAACACGGCTACCTATCTGTTATTGTACTAGAGTCATTGTTTATGTGTACAAGACCTCAGGTAAAGTTGATATTAGCTACAAATTATTAAAAGTAGGACACAGATCTCCCTCTCTCTCTTAGGAGTTCCATGTGTGCAGAAATTGGACTGAGTCATGGTAATGACATCACCAGGTAAGTGGTATCTTTTGCAACTGTAGCTCACTTGGACTCATAATTTGTTTAGCTCAAGGAAACTCTCATACAGGAAACAAATCATGAGTTGTTAATATATCAACACGATTTCCCAAAAGGGTGCTTTCAAAAATTCTGGCTAGGGGCCAAAATATGACACTGTATTGTTATTTTCATTGGAGAGAGAACAATGAAGTTATATCATACAAACCAACCGTATGGATTTCATAAAGGTCATGATCCTCAAAATGCATTGAAGATGGAATGCATAATGCAGCTGGCAAGACTGAAGTTCTACCAAGAATGGAAGCACCAAAGCACATTTAGGGTAGAGTGCAGTCCTAAGCATTTTACTCAGAGGTTCTGCTATAGTCGCTGAAACTAACTCTCTGGTTAAGTGTGTTTGAGATTATAGCCTAAATAAAGCTATTCACGGATGCTGAAGCAACCAA
Source organism: Podarcis liolepis (assembly GCF_965112155.1). Classification (NCBI taxonomy): domain Eukaryota; kingdom Metazoa; phylum Chordata; class Lepidosauria; order Squamata; family Lacertidae; genus Podarcis; species Podarcis liolepis. The sequence continues at coordinate 49,437,402 of NC_139557.1, read as the reverse complement.
GTGTTTAGTTTTATGAAGAATTGGTTATATCCAATGCTGACATTCCATTCACAGCCTCCAGTGGTGGCTTCTGTGAGTGGAAGGGGAAAAGAAATGATTTTGGCAAATTTCCCCTAGAACTCTTATGTACCCCACATATCTGCTCCTGAGAGTTGGGAAGTGGTGCAACAAATAGTAGGAGGGAAAAAATGCCTCCACCACATTTACAGAAACCTCTGCTATATCAAAGAGCCTCCCAATGAATGAAAGTAATCAAAAGTAAACTCTAATTGTTTACTTTTTTAAATAAAAAAAATAAACTTTACATATAGAAGTAAAATTAAAATGGCATATGCAAAAAAGAGGAATAAAGCAACAAGCCAAGTAACTTCCATTTCTGAAGAAGCATAGAATAAAATATTAATAGTGATATTTATTGCCTTGCTTGTTTTCTCTAATGAGTTTTCTTGTGCTGATTTTTCTGTTTTAAAATTAAAACGGTGGAATTGGAATCACAACTGAGCCAGCGAACTGTCACGTACTAAGCAGAGACCCATGAAAGCTCAGAGACATGTTTTTAAAAACCAGAAAAAACTTCAGCACAATCCACGCTACTTTTGCTGGGCCATATCCATTGTCTTTTTGGTGCCTACAGAAGACCTTCCTCTTCTGTGACGGTAGAGATTTTCCTAATCTACTCATGTACTGGAATTGTTTTTTAGTGTTTTGATTATTTTATCAGGAGGAAGGGCAAAATATAAAACAAACAAATAATAAACAAACTGGGGATTCTTCCCTACAGGACATTACGAGCCCTTCCCTCTCCACTCCACTAGCCTTCAGATGGTTGCGGGTTGTGCCTGGCATATTGCAAATCACCTGCCATAACTCTGAATTTGAGGCCTGTCCACAGAGGGACCCATACTTTTCCTCGATGCGCACATGGGAGGATGTTAATGGGGACATTTGCTATAGGCTTCATGCATAGAAAAGGACACATCAGCGTTATCAAGCAACCCCTTTAACGGAAAAGATGAAGGATGGGGCCTCAAACAAACTTTCAGGCTCAAGACCCCTCAGAGGCCTTAAAAGGTTCTAGACACACACAAACACTTGCTGGCATTACAAGCACTGGGAAACTGCGTACTCTAGGAGAGACATAATATGGTCTATTTAATGTAATGACTTTTGCAGACCATTTAACATAATACAGTGGTACCTCAGGTTACATACGCTTCAGGTTACAGACTCCACTAACCCAGAAATAGTACCTCGGGTTAAGAACTTTGCTTCAGGATGAGAACAGAAATCGTGCTCCGGCGGCGTGGCAGCAGCAGGAGGCCCCATTAGCTAAAGTGGTGCTTCAGGTTAAGAACAATTTCAGGTTAAGAACGGACCTCCAGAACGAATTAAGTACTTAACCCAAGGTACCACTGTACATGAGGGCCAGTGAGCTAGGGGGAGAGGGCAAGGTCTCTGTGGTGGTGCCTTTATGGAGATACCCTCTTGCAGAGGCAACTCTGTGAAGGGATAGATCATGCCCTTTGTAACACTTACTCATCCTTACCCCACACAGTTTCCACAATGCACACATCCCATTCACACCCAGACAACTCACACAACAAGCTGATCACTGCTGTAAGAGTTGCCTTCCTGCTTCTGTTTCACACACGGGCTACTTGCACACTATGCATACACAGACCGCTAATGTATCCCTATTCTCAAACATCATTCATGCTACCCCATTCATTCACTCTGCCTAATGGTAGATCTCCATTCCAATGGGTGACCACTTTGCTTCTTTTCTCTCTTTCCCACCAGCAGCAGACAAGACTATTCTCTTCTTAGATCTGTTGCTCTATTAGAATGTGTATAAAACATTGGAACCATCCAATGGCTGAATGTTGAATGGGGAAGGAATGTAATTGTTCCCTCTATTTCTGATGTTCAAAGCTATGAGTTCCACTGCTTATGAAAAATGTTACTGGCACCATCTTATGTACACGATGGAGGTTCAGCAAAGGTGAGGGACCCTCAGAAGTACTGAAACTCTTTAGGAAAGAAAACTCAAATGGAAGGATCTGCACAAACACCTCAGTGTGGACTGTGTGCTCAATGGTCATGGAAAGCTATTTGACAATTGGGCTAAGAAATACCCATAACATATGAATTATTAGACATTGGGTGAGGTGTAGATTCCATTGCATGGGTTAGTGGAGAAACAACACATAGCAAATTCAGGCAACCTGCAATTTTTTGACAACCAAGATTTGGCTAGGCACATATCATGTAGTTTCTCTTGCATTAAAAATGAAGCAATTAAATTCAGGGAACATTTTTATAATAACACTGTTTAACATTTATACAGTGCTTTTTAATCTTTGAAGTGCTCCATTAACATTAACTAATTAATGAAGCTTTTTATAAAAGGTTTGATAACGTTTCCTACAGAAAGCTATTAAAGGAATTTAGTAAGCTCTCAATGAAATGCAAAACATGTTCCTTGAGTGAAGATGAATTCCAAGATGAAAAACAAAGGTTAAAGGACAGAAGATTAGCTTCACGGTGGAGACAATTCAGCAGGAGAGATGCCTTGGAAGAATTTGTATTTGTGAATTGCTGTGAGTGTCTGCCTGAAGTTGTGAAAAGGGAAAAGAATTTTCATACTTTTAAGTCCCCCACCCAGTGCCTCCCCTTCTCTTGCTTATATATGTACAGATTAAATAGGGGGGGGGGGGCTTAGGCCAAGGCAAATGTTTCCCTGCAAAGATAACTCCATGTAATAATGCTGAATATTAGAAGAGAGTTTCATTTGTGGTGTTGTCAGAGGCTCTGGATCTTGAGCAAGGGACTCCATGGTCTGCAATTGGATGGATCCTAGCCTACTGGACTACTTGGAAAGGGTCATAGCTCAGTGGTAGATTATCCACTTAACATGTAGACAGTCACAGGTTCAATCCCTGGCATCTTCAGCTAGGTCTGGGAATTTCCTGGAGAGCTACCGCCAATCAGTGTAGTAGACAGTACTAGGTAGATGGACCAATGATCTGAATCAATGCTCAAATGTCTGGTGGTGATGATAATGATAATCGACAATGTTTAGAAAACTTTGAGAGTCTACAGCTTCCAGGATCCTAATCAGTAGGAATTGTTTTCAAACAAGAATGTCTCTTGGACTGTGGGCTAGTTTGATGACCATTGAATAATTTTATATTTTGTTTGGTGGGTAGTCAAACAAATGGAAAGTAATCTTGAAAAGAAATGAGAGAGAAATCTAAAAGTGAGTCTTGAATCAACATTAAATCTAGCAGACAGATGTGTAACACTATCCAGGTTACCAGTGACAGTATGGATAATCTGGGTTTAGTGGAAATGTGGAGTGGAATGAACCCCAACCTCCCGGCCCCTCCACTCAGCTCCCTGAAAAGCTGAAGCAGGCTTTTGGGGGATCATCTGACTAGTGATACAAGGGTGAAATCTCAGGTGATAGGTGGACCTTTTAAGGTTGAGAACAATATGTGCAGCAGACATTTGCATGCACTGCTCCTTGCACAGTTAGAGATATACATGCACACACTCATGCTCCCAAGCACATATAGCCATGCCTGGATTAAGCTTGCATTTATATGTTTTATAATCAGGGCTGGAATAAATGGAAAGTTATGTAACTAGAAATAATAAAAATGTACTTTTATTATGTATTATTTGACGAGGGAAAGTAACAACATTAATTCAGTCAGCAAACGTAATGAGCATGAAGAGATGTTTGTTGAAATATGACTATGTAAATTAGAAAAATAAAAGTTTGAAATATTTTCCACTTTTTGTTGTTCTGCTTATTGTGTCAAAAGTCTGCCTTCTTGAAAAATAGTTCATTTTTCAGTAAGTTTTATTTTCATCCATTAACTGGTTCTACTTTTGGAAAAGAATCTATTTTACAACGTACTGTTATTATGGCAAAATGCAATAAAAATCTAATGTGGATTGAACTGATATTTTTTTCATAGTGTTAAAGAGTGTAAAATAATCATGATTATTGTTCTTGTTTAATTACAAATGGTAATTATAGCTCAAGTCACAGTAAAAGCTTGAAACTTATAAATCAAAAAGAAAGCAACAATGCCACTCGCATGCCACTAAAATAGTTTCTTTACACTGCAAGCCAATTTGAAATCTTTTAACAAGCTCAGCATAGACAATATACAATACTTGCCAAAGGCACAAATGAGATTACAGAGCACTCTTTTTATTATACGAGAGACAAAATTGTTCATGTTTGATTTGCAAGTCAATCTTACTGTACCATCTTCTGGTCCCTATGCATTTCAAATGCAAAAGAAGTAAGGCCTGGTAAATTATCCCTAAAATTAATTAATATAAGTTGAGTGCTTTCTCTATATAGGAAGCATGTTTGTTATACATGTAATTCTGGAGTCACTAATGAGTTCTAAAAGAAAAGGTTTATTTGAAATAGAAAATAACCACAATAATGGGGTTTTTTCTTGCATCAGGCTACAATCAATACACAGTTGCCTAGGAGTAAGTCCTGCTGAACAAAGTGGGACTTAGGTTGCAGTCCTAACCCATTTACCTGGAGTAACCCATCCTGGTACCTTCTGGTTAAAAAAAGAATTGTTTTTATTATTATTCACCAATACTCATGGTTGTGTGAAAAAGGAAGTCAAAGCAAACAAAATAAGTTGAATCGACAAACATGAAGCTTGTAATTAATACTGCAGGCTAAATTTGCTGAATGAGACTTGGATCAGAATAAAATATATAGAAGAACCTTTGATGTTGTTGGATGATATAACACTGTATTAAATACTATACCAAACATGCATTTGAATTCCACTTCCAGCTAATGGTGGAAAGAAAATAGCTCTGCAGAGTTAAAGGGCTCTAGTGTAGAAGCAAACATTGCCACATAAATTGGACATGGGCTTTGAGGATACCAATTAAACACTGGTCAACATGGGCTGGAGTAGCCTCGGTGTCAGCACATCATCATAATTTGCAGGTTGGTGGCATCACCACAAGTTTGCAACCACCAGAGAAAAGGAAGAAGTGTTGCACAAAGGCAGACAAGAACTTTCACAGGGCAGATGTGTACCATTCCAAAGGAACTGCTGCTTTCACAGAATTAGTCACATCATTACAGTGGTACCTCGAGTTAAGAACTTAATTCGTTCCGGAGGTCCGTTCTTAACCTGAAACTGTTCTTAACCTGAAACACCACTTTAGCTAATGGGACCTACTGCTGCTGCTGCGCCGCTGCTGCATGATTTCTGTTCTCATCCTGAAGCAAAGTTCTTAACCCGAGGTACTATTTCTGGGTTAGCGGAGTCTGTAACCTGAAGCGTATGTAACCTGAAGCATATGTAACCCGAGGTACCACTGTACAGATATAGTCTACTTCACAAATGATCTAAAACAATAATTCTTTATGACAGACAAGACAGTGTAGGAACATAGGGAGCAGCTTTATACCAAGTTAGAACATTGTCCACACTGACCAGCAGTGGCTCTCCAGGGTTTCAGAAAGAGGTCTCTCCTAGCTTTACCTGGAGATGTCAGAGATCAAACCTGGGACCTGATGCATGTAAAACACATGCTCTACTACTGAGCCATGGCCCTTCTGAAGAATGAAAGGTTGATTCCTTTTATTTCATCTAGGATGCTTGCACAAGCTAGAATTTCATACCCTCCAAGTGTCCCTATTTTCCAGGGACAGTCCCAGATTTACGGAAGTCCTGTTCCGGTTTCTGATTTGATCCTGGAATATGTCACTTTCTCTTAGGACGCTCCTATTTTCATCGGAGAAATGTTGGGTGGGTATAGAATAGGATGTCCCTATTTTTGCTGGGTAAATGTTGGAGGGTATGCACTTTCAGCTGCTGGGGTTAAAAATCTGTTTAGGAACAAGGTCTTGAAGCCATTGTTGCCTTATGTGGACTTAAAGCCAAGCAGCCTTATCTTACTGGAGAGTGGGTGACGGTTTAGGGCAGCAAACATCGAGAGCTGTCCCAATGACATTTCTTGCTCCAGATGCCCAGCTCTGCAATTCCATCCTTTTTATCTGATTACTCAGATGGAAGTCTCATTTATTTCAGTGGATCTTACATCCACTGGGCATATGCTGCTCACTTCCCTGAACACCGAGTGGTGTGTTTGTTTGTTTTGCAATCTGCATTCTTAATAACATCTAAGAATTGCGTGGTGAAGCTTAAGGTAGAGCCTTAACATAAGCTTGACCTAAATTGCAACCCAATGTATCTCTATAGTATCATGTGACAAAGGTATTTTGAGAGCAGAAGCAGTAAAGTGTTGGAAAATGCTGAAAAGTGCAGATTCATTCTTCTATTTGACTCACTCTGACTCATACAAATATTGTTTCAATTACAGGAAGTCACAGGGAGCCAGGAAGGATAAATACATGGGCTCAATGTGCTCCTTATTTACTTTTACTTTGCTCTCTTCTATTGTTGTTTATAGAGTGTTTGTAAAGAAGCCTGTTTGCCTCAGTATTTTTTTTTCTTTTACTGTGAATTTTGACTCTGTGTTTTGACTTCACTTCACGATATATAGATGCATAAATTTCACTGAACTCAGTGGAAATCACTTCTCAGTAAACTCAACGCCGAACTGGCACTGTTAAAGGTGCAAAACAAAATTCATTCAACACTTTGGAACTCCTTCCCTATGGACATGAGGCAGCAGGCACCTTTGCTGTACTCTTCTTGGTGCCTGCTAAAAACATCTTTGTTCAGCCAAGCCTAGCCAGATATGCAGACACTGACACACATTTCAATCTGTTTTTCACTAACTCTTGATTTTAATTATATTTTGATTTTTTAAAAAATATATCTGTTTTTAGCACCGTCTTTTATTGACGAATCTAATGTTTATTCTTTTGTAAACCGCATGCAGGCTGTAATTACAATCAAGAGGTATAAAAACATTGTTTAAATAAATAAATAAATAAAATAAAAATAAACCTGCACAGGATGAAGCTACAAGCATGTAATATGTACAGTGCAAGAAAAGGTTCAGCCAAAGTCCTCAAAATACAGATCACCATGTTTGTTGCTACAATATCAGCTGAAACAGCAGACTTACATGTTCTTTAAAAATACACCAGAGACATTTAAGGAAGAAACAGATGGCCAGCTTTGCAGACATGCTTGGCAGACAGATGGTTGGCATGACGTTCTCTTTAAAAAGACTGGCTTGCTTGTTTTCAAAAGTTTGGACTGAACAAGTATCCCCCACCCCGACTGCTACTGGTTTAAAATTAGAATGTGGATTGATAGAATGCAATAGCATATCTCTTGAGTATTTTATTTTCCTCCACCACTGGACATTCTGCTGAGCACCCCCAGCCCAAGGAGGACAAACAGCCAGTAGCTTAATTCTTTGACCAAACACACACTCCTGAGGTGCATTAAACACATACAAAGACACACTTCTGGAGACCAAGTAGATGGCATCCCCTACCCAAGATTGTGCTCCAAGCTGGACTATTGGAGCAACCGCATGACCACACCTCCAAACAAACATAAATTCAATTCTGGGTAAAATCTGAAGATAGTTCACTTGCTTTTATCCTGCTGGGCATGAGTGTATACCTCCATCCATTTCTGGGCTGTTTTTTAAATGTTATTTTTTCCTTCAAATTGGAAGCAAGCATGCTTGTCCCTGCCCCCAGTTTGGAGGCATATCAAGGACCAGATCCAAGCCAGGCCTCCCTCAGCATGCCCTGAACATCCCCCCCCCCACTTTTTTTTTAAACTACCAATATCAGATTTCTGACATGGGTCAAGGCATTAGAAGATTTTGCCGGCAACAGGAAGCGAGGATATGACAGCAGATATCTCATTGTCCAATATCATAGATCTGTTTCCAGCAGCAGAAGCTGAGACTCAAGTCTGTCCAATGGTCCTTGAGCTGCCTTTCCAAGGAATCTCAGAACAGCAGCCCCAAAGCAGCAAATCTACACCTAGCTGTGCACATATTTATTATGAGAGCTTATAAATGTGTGTTCTCACACAGGACCAAAATCTAGGGGCACTCATTCTCTGGAAGCTAGATGCATCCATCAGCAATGTTATGTGTGATTGGCATGTCATACTCCAAGCATGCCACATTACAAAGAAATATCCTGTCAATGATAACGCAGGTATTAGCTATTTCAACCATAAGCACGGCCTAAGGGGCTGCAGTAGACATGGCGAATTTCCTAATTGGAAACAGCTGTGCAAAGAGTAATATACCAGCTACATGACACAAACATCGGTTTTGCTGCATGTATACATGCTTTTCAGAGCATGTCCATCTAAGGAAATACACATGTAATTATTCCATGATGAAGCCATCACTGTGCAGATTGTTTTATGTAAAAAATGTTTGAAGCGGCTGACTCCGAGAGTAGCCTATATATCATGTTTTTTAATATTTTCCCTGCAGTAATGTTTGGAAAGCTCAATTACCTCTTCCTTACTTGGCTGGCCCAGACAAGAGTTTTCAGTTACAGCTACCTCAAGCTTACATGAAGTGGAAATTTTATCACCGTGAAAGGGTTGAGTAACTCTGACAGACAAGTTAACAAAAGGAAAGCAAATAAAATTATATGGTAGGTGAAAGATTGATGAGAGTGATTAAGCAAGGCTTTTGTGAACCTAATGTATTGGGTGAGGCTTTAAAACAGCCCATTTCATTAAATAATTTGAGTCTAGGGATGCATGTGGGCCCATTGGACGATGTCACTCTAACCCAGGGGTCGGCAAAGTTATTTTGGCTTGGGCTGGTTCACAGTCCCACAGACGCTGCAGTGGGCCGGAATGCGCACGCATGCACACACACACAAATGCTATTTCCAGTGCTCCTTCCAGCGTGGAGGAGGCTTACGCAGCTTCCCATGGGTTGCAGGAGCCAGTTTAGCGCGGCACACGGGAGCCAACCGAGCAGGTGGCGGGGGTCCATGGGCCAGTTAAACGACCCCCATGGGCCGCTTGTGGCCCATGGGTCTTAGGTTGCGGACCCCTGCTCTAACCAATAACTGTTCGTGAATGATAAAGCATTCTCTGTAGTTAGTTATTCATTGTTTTCTAGTAATTTGATATTTTATACTCAATCCTCTCTTGTTTAGACTTCGCTCCATTGGGCAGGACACTGTTTGATATCATCTTTAATGCTGCAAGCAGACCACCAAATAACTAGTGATAGCAGACCCTCCAAATGTCCCTATTTTCCAGGGACGTCCCTGATTAAGCGAAACCGTCCCAGTTTTGATTTGACCCTGGAATGTCCTGCTTGTGCTTAGGACATCCCTATTTTCATTGGAGAATATGGAGTTATCTGATCCCTGAGCTGTCTGAAGGCAATCCTATATAGGAAAGCTTTTTTTTTTTTAATGCTTAATGTTTTATTGTGGTTTTATATGTGTTGGAAGCTGCCCAGAGTGGCTGGGGCAAACCAATAAGTTGTGTGCGGTATAAATAGTAAAATTATCGTTATGGAATGGGGCATCTTTATTTTCATTGGAGAAGTGTTGGAGGGTATGTAATAGGCCAGTGAAGCACACACAGCCCAATTAACATGGCACACTAAGACAAGACAACCCCAACAACTGAGTATGCTGGCAGGGGATGATGGGAACTGGCGTCTAACTACAAATGCCTCTTCATTGTCACAGATGTAATGGGAATTTGTTAGTTTCGTATCTTCAGACAACAAAAATAGCTGCACTGGTTTTATGATGCTGTGCAGCAGCCAGTCATCAGCTTTTGACCTACATCCAGGGCTTTTTTTCAGCCAGTACTTGTCGGAACTCAGTTGGGCGCCACTGCCATTCTAAGAGAATTAGGGAGGTGTTCATAGTGAATTCTGACAACTCTTTTTCTAGAAAAATAGCATAATTATCCATGTTTCATATCTCTGCCGAGTCAGAAAACTTGGATGCACATTCATGTATTTAAAGATTTATCAGTGATATAATGCATATGCTTTCTCTCCCGTGGCACTGAAACACCAGGGCGCATGATGGGGGTGGGGGACGACCTCACGATTTAATATTTCCAGTGGTTATAAGTATTTCATATAACAATAAATTAAATTACTGGTATATAGCATAAGCAGGTATTTGGAATTATGGTTCCAGAAAACAAACATAAAAACATTATTGTCAGGGAACTGCCACCAGCTCAGACGCGAGAAATAGAAGGGCAGTTGTGTTACAGGGGGCCTCCGAAAATCTTGTGAAGCAGTTCCTCTTCGCGGGAGGAGGGAAGCTCCACCTCCAGTGGGGAAGAGGTGCAAGGACCGGAGGATGCTAGTGGGAGCCTTAACACTGCTCCTGAGCAAGCAGGAGAGGAGGGAAGCACGCCCTTGCCATGCCCATCCTGCCCAGTAGTCTGAGGTGCAGAGAGGGGCGGAGACGGTTGGGGGTAACAAAGCTTTTATGTTGGGGGAGGTACAAAGAAAGACCACTCCCAAATTCTGCTAGCAATTGAGCCAGACATGAGCTTTGGTGCTCTTCACTGTAAATAGTTTGCACCAAAATAAAGCCTGTAAAACTCAGGTCGGAGTCCTGCCTGGTTACTCTCGAGCAACCGCAACAGCCATCTGACAATTATTTTTACACTAATCCCATTTAGATACAACATTATTCTTTTTGTAAAAAAAACAACAACAATCCTAGTATGTACTACTTGCATTTGCCACCTTCACCGCAAGCTTTTTCCTAACTTCCATTGGGCTATTTATAATAGGGTTGCCATATTTCGAAAAGTGAAAATCTGGGCACAAAATTCTTGAGCTTTTTTGAGCAAAGTTGTTGAAAAAATAGCAAAAACAAAAAAAAGACGTTTCTGAGCTTCTTCTTTAAGGTAAATCGCCAAAAATGACCCTGCTGACATGGGTTGCCATACGTCCAGATTTCCCCAGACATTTTAGGAATTTCCGCCCAGACACTGCTTGTGAATGCAGTATTCTAGCTATTTCTGGGAAATTCCAGACGTATGGCAACACTAATTTATAGTACCCTGGGAACGTTGTAAGCTTCCCATAGGCATCTAGTTGGCCACTAGCAGAATAGGATGCTAGACTAGATGTGCTGTGGCCTGATATAGATGGTCTTCCTCTTTCTAAACAAGTTCCCACCCTCTCTTCCTTCTGGTGCATTCCTAGATATGTTTTGCTGCTTCAGCAGCAGAAGAAAAGCAGTCCTTCCGGCAATACAATTGAAATCTAGGAAACATAAGCAATATCCAAATCTTTTCTCTTCTGTCCAAGTGATCCACATGAGCTCAGGCTTATCTTAATCAGACCATTTCCCCTTCAATCAGGTCATTGTACACACTTTATATTACTAGAGGATCAACTGTAATAGAATTTTTTAATTATGAAGTGACCCTTATGTAAGTCCTTGAAAAATCCAACATAATAAAAAATAATTGAAACCTAGTAAAAAATTTAATGCAATTTACAAACTTGTTGATGTTTCATTTTAAACATCATTTTAGCACCTTGTGAATTGAGTCAATCATATTTAATGCATTTTAAAGGACCTGTCGCTTAACAGTCTTTAAACCAGTACCATTTTCATGGAGCTGTGCATGAATGCTAGTGCTCTTACTCAAAGAAGTAGCATCCTGTGCTCTGTTTCAGGGCCACCTTTTTCTATTGTACAGTATACACATACCCTTCACTATTTCTCCGATGAAAATAGGGACATCCAATTCCATAATTTCACATCTTACTGGGTTGCCCCAGCACTTCACAACATAATAATAACATATACTACACAAACAGTGGCTTGGATCCGAAGATACCACTCTTTTCACCAAGTCCCCCTCCCCTGCTACAACCCTTCTGCCATATCCCATAATGCCATTCTGGATGGTCCCCCAACCCTCTGGAGCAGGAAGTGGGAGGTTGGGGACAGTGGTTATGTGGCATGCACATATCTTAAATCCCAAAAGTTAAGATCCAGGCCAACATGCAATAACTAAATACACACAAACAAATTACAACTAGCTGACAGGTGGTTTTAAAAAAATCCAGCTCAAAGGAAGTTATATACCAAAGACATGACAGAAAAAAATAAATAAATATAAAAATAAAATAAAAAATAAATAAAAACTTTGTCACAGCCCTCCCAAATGGTGGCAAATCGAGTGTGGCCTCTCTTCTTCAGGAGAGTATTCCACAGTTGATGGGGACATTTCACATAAATCAAAAATTCAAACTGAAAGACTAAGTGATTTTTTAAACACTTATGTTCCCCCTTTCCTCCCAGGTACTCAAGGTGAGGCGCATAGTTCTTGCCCTCCCCATTGCCCTCCCCATTCTCACAACCCTGTGAGGTAGGTTAGGATTAGAGTTAGAGACTGGCCTCAGGTCACTCAATTAGCTTTGCGGTCAACTGGGCATTTGAACCCTTGTCTAGAGCCTAGTCAAACACTGTTATAATCACTTCATCACAAATGTAAGGTGAGGCCCCAAGGGGTTCAAATTGGGGAATCTGGCAGCAGAGCCTTGGCACCCTTACTCTCTGCACCAACATGGAAACTTCCAGGTGAAGAAAACGACACCATCACTGTTCACCATTTAGCAACAACTGAAGACACTCCCATTTACCCATATATATATTTTTAAGGAAGCATAGGCTGTAGCCTATACCTTAACTCTTGAAAAGCTTGGGGGTGCTGAAATGGAGAAGAAAGCCCCACTGCTCACAAAACTCTGGATACTGCCCATAAATACAACTTTTCATTGATTTTTTTAAAAATAATAATTCAATTATCTTGGAAGGACCTCGTTGTTTGTATTTCCTAGCATTTTGTCCTAGCTTGGGGGAAAATCTTCTGTTTTGGGTGTTATAACAAAACCTCACACTGTTTTACATATTCTAAAGCAGATAGACAAAACTGAGTTGTTGTTGTTGTTTTTTCCATTTTTAATCTCATACCTCTAAGATTTCAAGAACAAAACCTGTATTATCTTTTTTGCCCTCTTCTTTCTATAGTGGAGAAGAAAAACATATAGAGGATTATCTGAATATACCTGCTGCAAGTCATATCACATTTAATAACTAAGAAGATCAAATCAGTCTACTCAAGCTTTTAAGTGGGCTGCTACATAATACATTTTTAAATTAGGAACTGTCTTTCCCTCTTTATTAACTCAACCTGGCACTGATGCAACTCCTACCCATGAATTTTTATTTTCCAAACAAATTTCTAGTCAAGATACCATGAAGGAAACGCAGTAGGAAACAGACAGCTTACCTGTGTGTGGGAATAAGTATTCCCCTTGTGTGGGAGAGACTGCTCCCTACTCTTGGATGGCAAAAATGTTACAACCATATACCTGGGGTGAGAAACAGAAAGTGGATATACCAAAGGAGGCAGAAGGAAAATAGTAGCAATCAGAAGGGAGGGGCAGAGAAGCTTACCAGACCTCTCATCACTCGCAATGCTGCACTGTGAGGTTGTTGGAAGGTGGCTGTAATGCAAAAGCACTGGCAGAGCCAAACTGCTGCTCCTACTAGTGTGTTAGCACCATGCTGACCTTCCTGCCACCTGCCACCTCTGCCTCCTGGTAAGCACAGCAATCACTATGTGGAAGAGTTGTAGCAGTTATACTTTGTGGCAGGCCTATGCAAAGTTTGTCTGAGGCCTGGGACAGGAGTCTTGTTAGCGTACCTCTGGCAGGCCCCTGGCTGGCTTAGCCCTCCTAGGCCTGGAGCAGCTGTCCCTTCCTCTGCGTAGGCCTGTTTTGTGGTGTGGTTGTCTTTGCTTATTGGTGAAGACAGGTGCACTTTCCTTGAACCTCTAGTTCATGGAGTAGAGTGGGCATTGTGCATTTGTGCCTGGAGTTCCAAGGTAAGACTCTTGTAAGGGTTCTGGAAAGAGAAGCAATATGTTCAAGACCGTATGTGTGTTCTGGAGACAGGCTGTTTGTGCAAAGCACATCCTTTCTGTGTAATTTGGCCTCCTGTTTCTCCATCACCAGCGTTCCCCATTGTGAGCCATAAGTAAGTGTGTCCTAAGGTCTGAGAAGTATTGGCCCTTGCTGCACCTCCTACTGCTTGAGGTGTGGTCTTCCTGTGACACCTATTATGGATTGGTCAGTCACCAATATTTACTTGAGGTGATGTGTTGTGATTGAGTGTTGACTTGTGCCACATTCTGTACCAGCAGTAGCCCATGTGGTGTCCTCTAGATGTTGATCGATTACAACTCCTGTTGGCCTTAGTTAGCATGGCCAATGGTGAGGCACAATGGGAGTTGTAATATAACATCTGGTTGACCAGAACAAGATGCTGGACTACATGAGCCTTTGGCCTGATCCAGCTGCTCCTAGGCAGCAACATCTGGAAGGTGCCACCAGGGCCGTCTTTAGCATATGTGCTACTGGGGTGCAAATATCCGCCTAGCACCCCTTTTTAAAATTGTTGCTGAGCTTTTTTTTAGGAGGGGGAAGCCAAAGTTGTTGAGCTTTTTTGGGGGGGGGGGAAATCGCTCACCTGTAACAATGAGACACAGCAGAAAAAACTGCATTGTTTTATTTGAGTAACAGAGCAACAGAAGAGGAGGGCAGGGACTTTCGCTCCATTGCTTTTCACTGCCACCGATCATAAAGGTGCAGTAGGTAAACAATTGCCACCCCCCAGAATTCGGAGCCCAGGTACACCGCACCCCTTGCATCCCCAGATAAAGACGGCCCTGGGCGCCACATTGGCTGTCTGTTCTGTCCAGTGGTACCTCGGGTTAAGAACTTAATTCATTCTGGAGGTCCGTTCTTAACCTGAAACTGTTCTTAACCTGAGGTACCACTTTAGCTAATGGGGCCTCCCGCTGCTGCTGCTGCTGCCGCTGCTGCCATGCAATTTCTGTTCTCATCCTGAAGCAAAGTTCTTAACCAGAGGTACTATTTCTGGGTTAGCGGAGTCTGTAACCTGAAGTGTCTGTAACCCAGGGTACCACTGTACTCTGCATTGGCTATCTGCATATAGCCATCACTGCAGGAGTGGGCCTATTTATTTTTCCTCCCATTAAACTCAACAGGAGGAATATTCCTTGTGCTAGTGATGACGTGTGTTGTCATTGTGGGTGTGGTCATAGTCTCAATGAGAGACTACTGCACTGTACTGCCTTCATCCCCCCCACAGTTCCACCACATTTCAGCTGTTCCACCAGTGTGTTTTCACTAGCTGTGCACTGGATTTGGCCAGCAAGGTGTTTTGAAGCACCTTAAAGATCCACAGATTTTTCATAGCAAACTGATACCTTATTCTCCAGTAAAGTGTTAGTCTATAAATCTTCTACAAGACTGTCTTCCATTGAATCCAATGGGTCCTACAAGTGTTTCTCTCAATCTATTGGTGTGCGGGGAGGGGGGATAATGAATGCTCATGGAATCATAGAATTATAGAGTTGGAAGAGATCCCGAGGGTCATTTAGTCCAACCTCCTGCAATACATAGTTTGTGCTTTAAATTAAAGATTGCATGGGGAAAGAGGACACCTTCAAACTCACAGGCATAAAAGTACTGTCTCTTTTCATACAATGCGCAATGCAAATGTATATTGCTAGCATATCTAAACTATTATTTAGCCCTGACCATGAAAAGAATGATAAACTGCAAAATGGAATTTTTAAAAAAAATGTTTCCATTTTTATATGATCCTTTGGATTTATGAGCTATGCATGTGGCTCGTCTCATCTGCAAGCTAGCAGAGTTATCTCCAGTATAAAATATCAAGACACTTTAATTATTCTAAAGATTTACAATTAAAGTTCAAGGTTATGAATTCACTTTGATATTCCTCCTTGTGAGCTCTTTATAACTACACACACACACACACACACTCCTTCCAGTATTATATTATAATTATGTCTTATGTAGATTTCAAGTCACTTGGCTTTTGAGGTGAGAAGCAGGACTTAATAAAGCAAGACTTGTTTGGTTTAGTCACATCCACAAACTGCAGTTTGTTAAGTGTGCTGGGAATTGTAGTTCTGAGAGGGTTAAACTACAGTTGCCAGGATTCTTTGGGGGAAGCCAGGTGCTCTCAATGCATGGCGTGGATGTATTAAGAGTTCCATTTACTTATAGAACAGGTGGTCATTCATCTGAAGTGATAGTGCTTTCTTACTGACTCTCCGCCTTGCCTTTGAAGAGAACTCTGTCCACTTCTGAGGAAGTGCCAACCCTTATGAAACAATGTGACATATCATGTTATGAATACATAAAAAGGCAAGGCAATTATAGGAGTTGTAGGGTGTGTGTTGTGGGCTCACCCTTTTGCTAAACTATTCCTGTGACCTTCATCCAGAGAAGAAAGGCTGGGCGTATCCTCTGAAAGGTATCCAATTAAGCACCAAAGGCTGGCTAACCCTTCAAACATGAGAGCTTTTAATAATCTGGCAAATAGTAATTGGGAGCAAATCCTTTCATTTATGTAGGAGCAGAACTACTGGAATAAGTAAAACTACTGCTTCGCCATGCCTACTCAATGGGTACGGTCAGACAAGGCTTTATTTCATTCTCCCAATGTTTCCATACCGAATAATTTACACATTTTATGTGAAAACCACTTCTGGAAATCTAGCAGGATCTTGTGGAAATCTAGCCCTCATTTCCATGTCAAGTGCTTCCAGAAAACATCTGTTTGCTACCCATTAAGCCCAGAAAAGTGAGAGGATGAAATTTGAGGGGTTATTCTGCCACGCAGTTCTCTCCTGCTGTTTTCCTGAGTAAATCATGGGGGAGCAGAAGCACACACACGTCTAAAGGGTGACAACATATCGCCATGAGGTCTGCTGTTGCGTCACACCACACCAACTGGTATGAATGGCATTTAGCACAAGATGGCAGTAGCGCAATTCATAGGCATCAGGATATTGTGTGGCTATGAATTCTTCATAAGAAAAGTAAGTTTTCTGTGAGAAGTAGAAATATTTGTTTAAGTTCCAGCACAGAATATGCAGAGGGTAGGATTCAATGTCGTGCTCTTCCAATCATTTTGTTTGCACAAGTATTTCAGCATGCTGGATGGAAGTATTCCTCCTTCCTTTGTGTGCTATTCTGGGGGTTCTCTTGCACCCCCCAACTAGTCATGGGGTGCAAAGATGCATGGGGGAAGGAGATCAATGTAAACCACTGTGGGGGGGGGTGTTAATGATACAGTGGTATATAAATACTTTTATAAATAAATAAATACAGCCCCGTTACGCAAGGGCTTCCATGGACGGTGCTAGTTAGCTGAATCCCACCCAAATACATAAAGATACTTAAACATATTCATAACATTAAATACTATGTACACAACAACAGTGTTGTTTTCAATACATCTTATGCACCATCATGTTGCCTATTCCTAATTAAATAATATATTCATTTACATAATACTTTCTGGCTTTTGTAAAAAAACCCTTTTCCATTCTGACTCAGTAGCAAAGATTTGACGAAACAGTGGAGGATAGCAGTAGCGCTCCCCCACGTTTTTCAGCCCAGAGACACATTCGGAAGGCCAAGAATCTGTCCTGAGTACCACAATATAGCCATTTCATGGAAGAAAAATGAATGATGCTCAGAAACACCTATGCACCACAAAACAAATAAAGCGCAAACAAAAGGGCAGGCACTCCACACATACACCAGCCCCCAAAACCCAGGCAACAACAGCCTGAATGAAACAACCCAAAGGGGAAAAGGGGGGGGGGACCTGAAATTGGGGCGGCCAGTGGAATTTCATGGGCCCCAAAAGGAGTGTATGAGGGTGCCAGGGGAACCGAGCTGTAGAATACTGGCTGAGTGGTTGAGCATCGCTTAATGCTAAAAGCATTCCTCTACATTCAGTGAATCATCATCAGTGTAAATGTCTTTGGAACTGTGCTCTCAGATTTTGTTTGCAGTAATGGGACAAGTATCTTCCAAGATCATGCAAATGATCATCCCGACCCCGAAAAAGAGACGTCTGTAGCATTCTCTCTTCCAGGGTTTATGGCTGTGACAAACTTAGTTGGAACTTTCCCCCTCATGTAATTGCTGAAACCACAGCGGCAATAAAATTCCCCTAGACCTTATTTTTCCCTAGGCTCAGATAAGTACAAATAAAAGCAGAAAGGTTTCATCCTTACAGCCGTGGCTGGGTGAAGTGTAGAAATACATGCCTGCCCAAACTCAGTACAAGTACATGCTGGTTTTAAGAGCACCTTGTCACATTTAAAGTTTTACAAGCTCATATCATGTGTTAAAGGTAAAGGTACCCCTGCCCGTACGGGCCAGTCTTGCCAGATTCTAGGGTTGTGCGCTCATCTCACTCTATAGGCCGAGAGCTAGCGCTGTTCGCAGACACTTCCGGGTCACGTGGCCAGCATGACAAGCTGCATCTGGTGAGCCAGCGCAGCACACGGAACGCCGTTTACCTTCCCGCTATAAAGCGGTCCCTATTTATCTACTTGCACCCGGGGGTGCTTTCGAACTGCTAGGTTGGCAGGCGCTGGGACCGAACGACGGGAACGCACCCTGCCGCGGGGATTAGAACCGTTGACCATGCTATCGACAAGTCCTAGGCGCTGAGGATTTACCCACAGCGCCACCCGCGTCCCCATATCATGTGTTACTTGATATTATTTAGCTGACCAGAGATACGATTCTGGCTTAGCTAGCTAGGCAAGAAGAGCTGAAATCTAACACTTGGATTTATGTAAGCAGCTGCATATAGTTCCAACATTGTAGCGCACGTGGTTTCTAGACAAGAAGCAAAACATAGTGATTGAGCATCTGCTTTGTATATTTTATTTCTAAAATTCTGATGTTAAATTGTTCTCAGCAAACATTGCCCCGGAGGTCAAAGATATCTGAGTTAACTACGCCTAAGTTCTATGCAGGCAATGCCGATGGAGTACTGCACAAAGTTGGGACCTTTTCCCTTCACATCAGCCAATGTGGTGAAGGGTGAGGCAATCCTGTTTAATGGCGCACTGCCCCATTAAGTGAGCAGGGGCCACACGGCTGCTGCTGCCCATCTGCTTAAAGGAGAACCACAGCAAAGCACTATTTGGAACAGCCTCCCCACCTTTAAAAGAGGATAGGCTGCTTCTAAGGGCACTTTGCAAAGCCACAGAGGGGACTTTTACAGGTTAGCAGGCCTCTCCATCTGTCAATCATGTGACATCACACTGATGTCACATGGGTATAGCCAGGATTTATGCTAAGGGGGCAGGCTTCATGTTAGCGGGGGACAGGCTTCATGTTGTGGGGAAGCACCTCAGTTAGTTAATTATTTTTATTGATTTACATGATATAGGGATGGCAGTTGCCCCTCTGTCCCCCTTGGCTGACACCCATGTGATGTCATGTGATTGACAGGTGGGCAGCCTGTAGTCAAATTTGACCTGTGGGGCAGATCCAGATAAGGAGCCAAAGGTTTCCCCACCCCTGCGTTACAGAAGAAAACACAATTGGCTGATTTTTGTTTTACTTAGAAGCAGAGCCCTTGAAATAAATGAGGTTTCCTTCCTGCTGAGAAAAAAAATGTGACACTGCGCGCGCACACACACACACACACACACACACTGATTTTCCATGTCCTATGCATAGTGCAGCATATATTTGTATCTGGCTTTTCCAGCCAGGAGCTCAAGGTTGGTTGGGTTCATTTTTCTTCCCTTTTCCCTTTTATATTTGCATCAGCCCTGCAGGGTAGGCTAGGCTAGATTTATATGTGTATATAAACAGCAGTTATTGGCTATAGTTTGTGTGGGGTGGGTGGGGGAGCAGGATGCAGGGGTCCAATGCACATTCAGTGTGCTAGGCCCGGGAAAGTTTGTTGGCATCCCTGTATATGTTGTTTAGTGGCGTGAAGCTGAGCCCTGGCTCACATAGTGCTTCTCCCACAATATTAGCATGCATAAATGACTCTGACCAGTTAATGAGTCTAACTTTTATGGAATACCAGTTTTGTAGGATGGAGAAGGGGGTGCTGCTGCAGCTGAGTCAACATAATTCACAGGGCTGGTTCACAGATGCTTCTGCATCATTTGATTTCTTATCACTTGATTACTGATTACATGTTGACTCAGCACTTCAATTGGGAGAAAGGAATCCATTGAGAAGCATTGTGTTTGGGTGATATGAAAATGCTGCAATGGCTCATTCGTATACTATGCCAATAACCACTTGATGGTACAGTCCAAGAGTGACAAACATTAGTTAAAACACAAATGCAGCAGTAAGTTAAACGACTTTCACAATGGTGCTTCGCTGGGCAATAGCCAGAATACAGCATCTTTCTATCAAGGCTAATAGCTGGCTAATTGCAAAAGTAACAAACAGACACATTCCTAAAAGCTTAAGCATCAAGTTGCTAGGCAAGACCTTGTCAAAGAACCTGGGGCCAAACTAGAACAAAAATTATTTTAAAAGAGTTTAAAAAGCAGAAACAGGGAAAGCATGAATACAGGCACATGAGATAATAAGGGGAAAGTAATTCACTTTGCAACAGTAGAGACAGATAAACAGGCCACAGCTCCTAGGAATTGTTAATCTATTAAATGAACTAAAATCCATTTCTTTTCCAGAAAAATACCATAGCAGGTAGCCATAGCATTCCACAGACATTACTTAACTATTCAGCACTTTTTCTAAGTGGTCAAAGAGCTACTAAACATACGTCATGTTATTATTATCCTCATATTACAAATGGCAGAGGTGCAAGAGGGTTGCTGAGATATATGTTTTCCTGGATATTACCAGGATTTCAAAGGTGGAAGTGACATCCGGGGATAATTTCTGGATGGCGGCTTGTCCTGGTTCTTCAGCAAGTAAACCAAAAAAATCGCTCAACAACTTTGGGGTTTGTCTTTAAAAAACTCAACAATGTTCTGGGTGGCAGCCCCACATAATGATTTGCTGAGTTTCATATGCTAAAAAGTGGGAGAGAGGACTCTCTCCAAGGAGTTTAGAAATCTAAATTCTGATAGTGGAGATGGTAACCGAAGGAGGAGGAAGAGATGCTCCAGTATGGGAAGGGTGAATATAATCAAACACTGTTTGAGATGTACTTTGACTCCATTACAGCTGGAGATGAAGATGAAGGGACTAACATTTCAGACCTACACCTATATCAGTGCAGAAGGAAGCCTCATTAAATTCAGTTTGCCTTACCCCCAGGTATGGGATTGCAGACACTGTTACCTTCCAACCTAATCTACTTCAAGAGGCTGCTGTGAAATAAAATGTATAAGGATGGGAAATCACCATAAGACGAAAAAGGGAGCAGTAATCATTATTAGCACACTCTAGCTAAAATTAACAAAAATTATATCCCATTGGTTTAAATGGGAAATATTTAAATATGTGCCTTAACTCTCATTGGAAGCAATGGCTCTCAACAAATGATTCACCTTGTCTGCAATATGCCCTATCTGTATAGTCAATGATTAATTCTATCTTATTGCAGTTTTAGAAATTGAAAGACTTGCTGTCCACACACTTAGGACAGCTGCACCTGTAACAGACACTGTCAGCTAGAGGTAATATAATATATGTAACGGAAGTGAGGTGCACATGGACAGTCACAAAAATAGAAAGCATTTTTTTATGTAAATAAAACAAAAACACTTCATTGCAAACCAGTGAAAATTGTTATTTGAAGAGCTATAAAGCTCTATTGTGTTGGAAATGTGATTAAACACTGCCAGCTCATATGAATCAGTTGTTAATGGGGCTATTGTCCATTCTGCAAAGTACTGTAGAATAATGCAGGCAGTTATCCCAAGCTCATCAAAGCTATTTACAAACCATTCATCAGCATTAACTCCCATTGTGGAAATACATGGTTTCCTGGTTTTTCAGAAGCAGTAGTTAAAGCTGCATACAAAAGGCAGGAATTGCAAGCTCCGATCAATTCAGATGGTTGCTGTGTACCCTGTTGCCACGATTGTATTGTTTGCTCTGGAACTAAACAGACATAATAGTGTGAAAGATGGAACAGGGCTATAATAATAGTGGCAGAGAAATGGAGGCTTTCTGAGGCCTGGGATAATGGCACCAAAAAGCAGTAAGATTCCGGCATCTGGCTGAAGGAAGCAACTTCAAACGTTTGCACAACACCAAAGGCCAAGGCCAAAATTCTACTTGAGGTCCAGCAAGAAGGCTGTCAGGGGAGAGAATGGGAAGTGTGTTGTGGCAGCAAGGAGAAGCCCCTTGTGATTGCATTCTCATTGTCAGCAAAGAGATGCAATTCAATGAGCCTTCACAATCTGTGAGGCAAGCTGAAATGTTTGCTGGAATCTACCTTGAACTTTATTTGAACAGCATTCCCATTTATATTGCAAAGAGCTGTTTCCCTAGCTATTCTGAAGAGGTCTTGATCATCAATGAAGCATGCATTAAAGACAGGAAGAAATCCCAAAGGTGGTTAAAAATTATATTGTTTCCATATACAGGAATAGACAACACAATCAGAAACATTACAGAATAAAATTTCCATTGGAATGTAGAATCCAATCCACTATATACTTACCCTTCTGCCTTTGATCACATTTCTTTCTACATCAATCACAAAGTTTTAGGCAGCTGGATGCCCTTCAGATTATTGAAATTTTGTATGTCGAGTGTGGCTTGTGAATCTGGTTAGAGAGTAGACTTTACCGGCTGCAATCACACACAATGAGATATTTGTAGAGAAAAATAATAATAAAGTCATTTTATTCTAGGAAGTACATAACTTAGATAGAAAACTTTCTAGTTCTGGTCAATTTAGAGAAGAAAAAGGCAGCCATGCTTGTTCATAAGATGCCCTCTCATCCCTAAGTCTGAAAGAGGAGTGTGAGAGGGAGGCAGAAATTGGAGGTGATGCAACCTAAGATGTATCAGTCTGGACTTCAAAGGATGGAGAGGTCATCATAGAAGTCAAATGTACAGGGATGGTCTAAGAATCCATGCAAACCCCTTTCTGTAAGCTGAGTTGCATCCCGATTTCCAATGGTTATCAATCTCAGCCAACACAACCAGAGGGAAGAGATAATGGGAACTGCAGATATGAACATATGGAGGGCACCAAGTTTGGAAAGACATACTGGCCTCCCTGGGAATAAGTCTGATCGAAGATAAATAGGGGTTTAGTTCTGAATAGGTATGTTCAGGATTGTACTGCCAGTTTAACATAAATAAAGCAAACTTGTGGACATTTGGCAGAGGAGCTACTATATCCCAAGTCTCACAATGCTTGCAGTAGATAAGCCATAAGGTGGAGGAGGCTTTTAACTTTATTTTGCCTTCATTTTCTTGTTGGATTTTCCCCTTTAAAAAAATTATAATAACCTATGTAGTTTCTACCATGTCTGGGGAATGAGGGGACTTCGGATTTGGCAGATTTCAAAACCTCCCCCAACATGCCCCCCTTTTGAATTTCCCACTTACAAACCACTATTGGCAGGATAGTCACTGCAGCTGAA
This sequence comes from Podarcis liolepis, assembly GCF_965112155.1. NCBI lineage: Eukaryota > Metazoa > Chordata > Lepidosauria > Squamata > Lacertidae > Podarcis > Podarcis liolepis. The sequence goes on along the minus strand of NC_139557.1, from coordinate 49,413,949 downwards.
CCAATAGTCATGTTCTAGTCCAATGCCAGAAACCGCAGGAGAAACGGCGAGGCTGGAAGTGAGGTTGGTCAAAGGTTGCTTGACACAGACAGCTTCAAGTCAGCAACAAAGGTGGCTATCACACGGAGGTGTTTTATGTCTTCACCTCCAGACTACCTTCTCCTCCTTGAGATACCTTCTCCTCCTTGACTACTTCCTTGAGAGAACACAAGACCTTTAAAGGACCAACCTTCTGGCCTGGCCTGGACCAGAGATGTGTGGTGGGAGGCATCACGCTCAGGTGTCCCTGAGGGTTTATATAGGCTTGGGGGGTCTGGGAGTATTTCTCCAAGCACAGACACCATGATTTTCCTATCTTCCACAGTCAACTCTGAGCCCAGAAAGAGACCTGTCTCTCTCCAATCTGATGCTCCTGCAGCCTCTGTTGACATCACTGCTGGATACAGAGATCATGGCGCCAATCAAATAATGATATCTGTTAGGTGATGGAGAGAAAGGTCTGCAGTATCCTACAGCCCCTGACCACCTTCCTATGGGACGTAGGATCACACCATAATACAAGTGTATTTTTAGAAAAATTAGCATTAGCAAGGTATGTCACTTCGTTTAAGGATTTCATTTTCCTTGTCAAATTTCAACCAGTTTTAAGTGCTACTAAATTCCTGCTTTGCTACCACCAACCTTGATGCATGACATATGAATGACTCCCCCGTGAAATTCTTTGTACTTGCTTAAAACTACCCAGCATCCAAATGATCTAGAAATAGTTGCTTATTCTGCATTTGTGACACCTGCACAGACCAAACAGACATTAAAAGCACCCTAAAAGACACTGCAGTTTATCAAGTCAGTACATAAACTAAAGGCTTCTAAGTAGGTTGTGACACAAGAGACTGTGCTGGCTAAAAAGTGTTGTGATTTATCAAAGCCTTTGTCCTCTGGAACCATTAAGACATATGATCCCTCCCCTGTCCCCACACAGGGTTTGCTTATTTGTTTTGTTTTCCAGTGTGAAATTGGACACAAAATGTGCAGTTGGAAGAAAAACTGTGCAGTTGGAAAGCTGATAAAATGCAGTTGTAAAATAGGGGCCAGGGGACTAGACATATAAGGAGTATGTGTTTGTTGAGCACAGGCAATGTCTGGGCAGTATGTACACAAATCCTGTAAGTGTAGAATGGGCTCAATTTTCATACTTAAAGTGCCTCAACAATCTTGAGAACTGCCACCTTCTTTTTGGCCAGAAACTTCTCTTCTGCGCCTTCATCTCCAGGCAGGTAACACTTCATCTCATCCTTGTAAATATTCCTTAAAATACTCCTGGTTGTGTTCCTGTGTTCCTTCTTCTGCAACAATAACAGCTGGTCTGTGGCCCCACTTAGCCAATGGTGGCATATTATGATAGATGTAAATATAGACGTTTCAGGATCTGCTTTCACTCAAGCACAACCCTTGCACTTATGAGTCTCTCAGAACCAGCACTATGTGGTTTGACAGAGAGTATGTGGACAAGGATCTTAGCGGTGCTCTTGTAATTTGGTGACTGCAAAGAATTTGACCTTTGCCCTCAAAGTGATGGAGTACAGACTCTCAACACACTCAATGCCAAATATTTCATCAATGGAAACAGATTTTTATTTTATAAATTGGTGGAGTGCTGCACTCACCATTTGCCTCCTCATCCCCGTAAACATGAGAGACAGAGCAAGAACTTCAGCTGGGTATGGGAGGCAGAGGAAATCCTGCTAGTGATCTAGTCCAGAAAATGACCACTAATTTATTGATCCCTGTTGGCTTTGCTCACTAAACTCCTCAATTTCCTAGCCAGGACTTTCATATTGACCAGATCAATCACCGGCCTGGACCAAATCTGAAACAGACCATTTAGAAACCTTTTGAAAAAGCTGGTTGGAAGCTTGATTCTGAAGACCATACAAGAACCTCTGGCAGAGAGGACCAGTTGCAGAGCACACTGACTGCGACCCACAGCTTGGCCAAATGTCAAAAGAAATTATTCAAGTCCCTGTTTGGGCATGAAAAGCAAGTACCAATCTGACTCTGATGCCACTGAGTTTTTTGGCTGAAGAAACAACTTGTATAGTTTCTTGCTATTTTGCTATGGTTTTTTAAAATCATCTTTCAAAAGATTTGTCTCATTTGAAGGTATTTTTCAGACAACCCATAGATCATCATATATTGTACTGCAGTAGCTCTATTTAGATTTTAGTAGACCTGGCAATTTCGGAATGGGTTCAGGGAACAAACATATCTAATTGTCCTTCAGGAGGCCTTGTGTAGGTGGGTGGGGAGAATACAAGCGTTTCCGACTTCCGGGTTAGCGCCACCGGCAATGGCGGATTTCCTCTGATCGGGAAATCAGGGTCTGGACCGCCACGGCGAGGTGGAGACCCATTACAAACCACAGGTGGGAGAAGCCTGTGGACGTGGGATTCAGCTGGCACCTTTTGTGCCTCCCTTACTCACGGGGAAACCCAGTTTCGGGGTTCCGGAGCGACGTGGGGTGAGTGGCGCGGTGCTTCGAATCAACTGCTTCTTTCACGGAGTGAAGCCGCATAGCTGTTGCCGGAGAGCGCTGACTTTTTCCTGTGGACAATTGGATTTTAAACAACTACCCATGAGTAGAACGGGAAATTGGATCTTTAAACATCGTAATTTGGCATCGAAACGGGAAGGTTTCAAACAGGAAGTCCGCCTTCCCCTTTTGTAAATAGATTGAAGCAAAGACGTTGCAAACTAAAGTCTGGAAAGTCTTTTGTAAAGGATTAAATCTCCATTGGTTAAAACTACTAAACCCCCCTTGGAAGCTGGAGAAGAGGGGGAAAATCTTAGACTGCCTAAGCCTGCAGGAGAGAGAGCGAAAGAAGATAAATTACCACCGTCTTGAACCTGGGAACGGGCTGTCAGTAAGTTCATTGACTGTGAATAACGTATGTAGACAGATAGCTAAATAAGAGAAATATATTGTTTCCATTGCTTCCTTTTGCACCTGAAAAGGAGCAAATGTAACTGAAAATTGAACTAACTTTGTTGCTGGAACTGTGTTTAAAAGGATGGATACAAACAGAAATTGTTTCCTCTAGAGGGAGTTTTTGAAACTGTTGCAGGAGTGGAGCTGGGGAATTTTCCAGCTGTAGAGATTAAAGACCGTGAGAAACAGAGATTGACCTTGGACAAGAATGTTGACAGAAAAAGCCCTAGTGATTGCATTTTGCAAGACAAGTGCTTTATTGGAACAGCTTCATAAGAAGACGGATGTGATGATTATTAAAATTGATAATATGGGACCAAAAATGACTGAGTTGGGACTAAAAGTGAATACCCATACAGAAATAATTCAGTATTTGATTCAGGAATCTGTTTTGACATGGCAAGCTGTGGAGAAGACGAAGGAGAAAGTTGTTGTTGAACCTCAAATAATTCAAGTGGATAGAGCCCCCGGCCTTACAGAGGCAATTTGATGAACATAAGCTGTTGCCCTTTACGAATGAATCCAGAGAAAGCCAGACTTGGAGGTGGGCTGACCTGTCAAGAAGGAATAAAGACATTGTTAGGTTGGAGTTTCCCCTCAGTGCCAAAGGAAGGAAACTAAGAACAAGACCAGCAGAAGATAAAGTAAAGCACATGTATAAAAATGAAGATCTGCAGAAGGGACATGGAAAAGAGTTAAGAGCCTCGGATAGAAGATCACCAGGTTGATGGACCATATGGAATTGATAGAAAGGACTGACAGAATCCGAGTCCAGGGAGAAGAGACGGCGGAAGAAGATTGGAAAAAAGTTTTTAAAAAATTATTTAGAAAAATATTGTTAAATTAATGAGTGTTAGAAAAATTGTTGGAATGAAATTATACTGCTTTAGTAGAAATGTTATAAGGAGTTAAGTGTAAATAAGTTTTAGGGTTTTAATGGTAAGGTAAGGTTAAAATAAATTAAGATAATTAAATGACAGAAAATAGTGAAAGATGGAAAGGATTTGCTGAAATAATTAATAACTAGAATACAAAAAAGGGAGGTGTGAGGAGGTCGATGAAAAAAGTTAATGAAAGATAAAGATATGGAAATACTGGAGGTGTTTTTAATTATTTTTGCTTTTGTTTTTGTCCGGATGTATTGTGTTTTTTGTTCGTTTTTCCTTATCTTTTTTTTATACGTACTGTAATGTTTTGATTTGTATTGTTTATCTTTTCCTTTTTTTCTACTTCGTTTTGTAATTCTTAAACTTTTAATAAATATTATATTATATTTTATTTTTTTAAAGAAAGAGAGAATACAAGTGTTTCCTACTCCTGACCACATGACTGTGCACAATCCCCAAATCAGTTCAGGGCCCAGATCCAGGTCAAGTCAGTCCCAGATCATCCTAGCTTGGATCAGGGCTATTCTGAAGTGCTAGATTAGGCTTTGAATTGAATTGAGGGCTCATGCACAGCTCTAGCGGATATGTACCAGTAGTAGAAAAAGTGAAATTTTCAGTGGAATCCAATGCCTGCCTACTTAAAAAAAAAAGAAAGTCTTATTGACTTCATTGAGACTTGCTCTCAAGTATGTGTGTGTAGGGTTTCAGCCTCTGTGTCCTGGGAATCCAAGCATAAAGACATAAATCCAGCCATTTTGGGCATGGCTCCATTGAAGCACAATCCTACATTAAATAGTAGAAAGCCTGTGGCTTGTGGCTGATGTTCAAAATTTCCCACCAAGCTTGGCATTCAAAGAAAACAGGACATTGAAGCTAAACCTCAGACAAATGTGTAATGCATTTTTAATCATTTCCAAGTGCGTAGGGACTATTTACCTGATGCTTTGTTCTTTACACAATTATCATTTGGAACAGCTTTTGTGCAAAGTAAATAAAACTGAGTGTCAATGTGATGGCTTTTATAAATATTACCAGAGGGAATAATCAGTTTCACACCAGTATACCAGTATACCTGGCTGGCTTGTGGAAATCAATGATACTCAGGGTTAAGGTAGAAAATGAAAAACAACCTTATCCTCTTTGTTTCCTATGTACTGTGAGATGCACAATTCTTTGCATATCAAAGTAAAAGACAAAAGTGACAGGACTCGCCCGCCGTCCACACACTGAAAAAATGAAATTGGTATAAAAGCTGGTGGTGTGACAATTACAAACATTTCTCCAAACACCTCACATTGTTAAATGAGATCTTGATTGCATCCCGTTTCATACTTCATCAGAACAAAAAAATGGAAATTTTCTCATACAAGGCGATTGCAGATGGGGGAGCTATTGATGAGGGGGGTTCTCCTTTGTTTTGGTTGCATAATTCTTATTCATCGGGGGGGGGGGCAAAAGCTTGTTTCTGTAGTTACGGTTTCCTGCTGCATGCAAAAGTATCTCTAAATGGGCGTTGCAAAGATTTCACTAGGGAAGCGGAGAGAAAGTCAATTTAGTTTGCATATAAATGTGACCACCTAATTCACACTTTCCAAAACAAAATGTGAAAAGAAGCACGTCATCCTTCAAAATTCGCACTTCTCCCAATTTTGCAATGCTGTTCTCCAGCCAAGTATTGTGTACAAAAATACATATACTCGGATAAAGTGTGCATAAAAATGCATGCATTCGTCAAAATAACATTGCACCGGGGAAACTGCATATTAACATGCATACAATGGGAGAAATTCATACTAAAATTATGATGAATTTTCAAGTGGATGGGTTTCATTTTTTAAAAAAATGCAAAGTGATGCCATAATTTGGAAAATGGAATTTACAATTGGTACAGTGAAAAGCAAGCAAACCTAAATTGAGAGATTCACCTGTCACTAGCTTTCATCCACAGTGGGATTGTTTTTCTCTCTAGATTAGACTTGGATTTTAAAATTTAAATCAGCTCAGATCTTTATTAGTGCCTCTCTCTTTTCTAATTGCTAAACAATTGATTCCCATCCTCATTTCAGTTTATGTTCAGGTTGAATGATGGTGGTCCTTAAAACAGCGTTTTATCACAGCTTGGTTTTTTAAAAGTGATGGGCAGTGTGTAGATGGAGGCTAATGGAAAAATCCAGAAACCAGCCGGTATAACTATTACAGATAAAGCAAAGCTTCTGGTTATCAAGAGCTACAGAAAAAGTCCATGCTGCTTAGAAGAACTAAATTATAATGTGTGGGTTGTGTGCTTTAAGGTAAAAGTTGAAGATAGGCCTGACAGCTTTGATTTTCACTTACTGTTTACAAGGAATTGATATAAAGAACCATGCAGGGGGAAGGAAATTGGTGTTAGGTATGAACTTAGGACATGTTGAAGGCTCCCTCACAAAAGGGATTTTGTAATTTTCCTAACCTTTTACAGAACAAACCCTCCTTCATGGTAAGCAAGCAATGAAAACGATCCTTAACAAGCACAGGGCAATATACATGATCAGGAAACTACTATTATAGCATATAGAATTAAAATTTGCAAACAAGGAAGTACCTGCAAGAAAATATTTCAGTGTGGGCACTGCGGGGTGCTCCTGTTCAGGGTTCTAACAAGACAGCCATGCCCCCTTCTAGGATATTTCATTTCCTCTCCTCCACCACCCGCTTTTTTGACCTGCCACCCAAAAGCCAGTCAGCATGGGTTGTTGGGGTGTTGTGTTTTTCCATTTTGTCTTTTTGGGGGGGGAAGTATGTGGGTGGGTGGGATGAACACACCATGGGTCAATCCCAGGTGCATTAGGATATTAGATCTCTCATTTGATGTATATGGGCAGCTCTGTCTTCTACTTGGGGACATTATTATTATTACTGTATTATTAATGATACAATTAATAAAATTAATTATTGTTATTATTAATTAATTAATTAATTAATTAATTAATTAATTAATTTCAACCTCTACTGTACGTTTTAAAAACAATTGCCAGGCATAAAGTGTTCCTTCCAGGACAAATAAATGTATAGATATAAAGTCTTGTAGGCAGTGACCTATCCAACCTAATGAGATGGTTTATTCTGCCATTTTTGTATCCATGTCTCTGTCCCTCCCCTCCTTCCATTCAAGACACTAGACTCCATTCCTACTCTCACTCACTTAATAGATTTCCCCACTCAATCACTCAACACTGCATGCCATTGAGGTCTTATGGGACTCTAAGGCACCCCTCCTCCAAAGATTTTAAGGCCGTTTAAGTCCTCTCTGAATATGGAGGGTCCATATATCCATCATGACTAATAGCCATTGATTGACCTATAGCACAATCCCAATCAGAAGTCACTCCCACTGTGTTTCATAAGATTTACTCTCTGCTAAGTGTGCATATGATTGCAGCCCTGTTGTCTGTGGACCTGTCAAATTCCATGCATGAAATGGAATTCTTGTCCACCCCTGTAAATATAAAAAGATGTATTTCCTCTGTGTGGTGAATAAATATCATAATTCACTTGCATATGTTGTTAGGTCAAATAGTTGCAGAGAATAAAACAAACAAAATACATTTCTGGACTGAATATTGTATTCAGGGCAATATAATAAATTCACTATGAAATCTGGGCATAAATCAAGAAGAACCTGTAAAGCTGCATTCCAAATTTGGCTTCAAATCATTGCCATAACTCTCAGTGTTAGACACATGTGAATATGATAACCTACTTCTAAAAATACCAAAATATGAAGCAGAAAAATATCCACGACCGTAAGTGACATTTCAACTCATTTATCGTAGTCAAGAGATTGAAAGCTTTGCTGACAATATTTCACTTAATAATAATGTAAAAGAGCTGAACCTAGGAGTCTGTAAAACAGATATATTAGTTTCACATGGGCAGGAAAAGGGAGATATGTTTTAATACAGGACTTTGCAGTAGCACACCCGCAGGTGCCAATTTCAATTAAGGACAACTAGCATCGATTCTGCCAATGGCTACCCATGCTTACCTTGGGAGTTCTTTGAAGAAGACGCTGCTATGCGAGATAAGTAGATGTCATACACCCTGATTTTTCAAAAGAAAGTGGGCAAGGTTCTACCACAGTGCAGATAACTAATTTTCGGGTAAAGTGCTATGGGATAGCAGGTGAGATGGGCTTCTTGGCAGGGAAGAAGTCACTGAGAGTTAGTAAAAATGGCATGGAAGGGAAAATTGAAGTGGCTCTCCAGGGTTTCAGACAAGCTGAAAAGCAGAGAAACTGAAAGGGGTTCGGCAATCTGCTCATAAAGGTAAAGGGACCCCTGACCATTAGGTCCAGTCGTGACTGACTCTGGGGTTGCGGCGCTCATCTCGCTTTATGGGCCGAGGGAGCCGGCGTACAGCTTCTGGGTCATGTGGCCAGCATGACTAAGCTGCTTCTGGCAAACCAGAGCAGTGCATGGAAACTCTGTTTACCTTCCTGCCGGAGCGGTACCTATTTATCTACTTGCACTTCGTGCTTTCGAACTGCTAGGTTGGTAGGAGCAGGGACCAAGCAACAGGAGTTCACCCCGTCACGGGGATTCAAACCACCGACCATCGGCAAGTCCTAGGCTCTGTGGTTTAACCCACAGCGCCACCCGTGTCCCGAATCTGCTCATGTAAGTAGGCTATAGCAAAATGACACAGTGTAGAGACTTTGTTCCAACCAGTTATGCCCTATTCCGGAATATTCCATTCCATACACACACACACCAGCCAGATTTACTTGCCAAAGATCCAGGACAAACCAACACCTTCCAGAAATCCCTCCCCCACAGACATCACTTTCGCCTTTGAAATCCCAGTAATGTCTGGGAAATCCCAGATGTATGGCACCCCTAATTTCTACTTGGGGTTCCCACAGACCTGGTGATTTCTCCCTCTGGTGTGTGCGCAGTGCCATTTTGGTTCCATAAGATAGGCACTTAGAGATGAGTGACAGTTATGGCTGCTCATGCCAGGGGAGGTTGATGACTAAGTCAGGGTCCTACCTATATTTTTAATTCCCTGCAAAATCCAAATCTGTAGCTTGGCAGACCTGTGAACTCTGCCCACCACCCCAAGTCATATTCTTAATTTCCCAACCACTCAGAGACACAAGATTGAGTTCAGTTAGTTATCAAGCAGCTATACTACTGCATTGCTTGAATGTCCACAGTACATTCGTAAAGGAGGATAGGGAGAAAATCAAAACAAATTGTCCCCATCTGATCCCACCAGCCACCACTTACTGATTCTACGGAGTCAGATAGCACCCTAACTCTAGTAAACATGGGAGGGTTGATTGACCAGCTCCCTGCTTAAAATTCACCCACCCCATAAGCAAAATGCAACTTCCTCCAAAGGTGACTCCATTCTAGCGCTACTCATTTACTTCCCCTGAAACCCCACTGCGTCAGATGTGTTTAGCCCAGAAATGAGCAGTTGAGTAAACTGTTGCTACAGACAATCAGGGTGGCATTTGAATAAAAATTACTGTGCTTTCTGTACTATAAATCATCATCTGTCAGAAGATGCTGCAATTAGATGCAGCTGATGATGCATGTGCCAGGCTAAACAAAGTCCAACTCATTTTCTGTTACTTCACTGAATAATGAAAACAGCTCCAATTCACAGATCCACCAAGATCAATATGCCCAGTAATGACATGGTATTTCTGCTTACTCTGGATCGTAATTTTGATTCTCAAATATTGACATTGAATTTTCATCAACACTGTGAAATTCAGATAACATAAAATTCCACACCACTGCAGTGCTGCTACCTGATCAGCTACAGGGCTGAGGGTTTTAATTAGTAGATGAATCACTTGCAGCTAGTTTTAATCAGTAAGGCTGAAGTCTAAGGGCTATTCAAAGGTTATTTTTTCTCTGATGTGTTATTGTAATAGGGAATTAAAGAAGGGCTTCTAACAACGAGCCATACCTTTTGATTGTGAAAATGTAAGCTCAATTTAACCTCAGCCATCAACTTCTTGTGCAGCCATAGGCATGTCACATTTCTCATCCTCCATGACAACACTCACGTTGGTAATACAGGAATACAAATATGACCATGGGCATAGCCAGGATTTTTGTTAGGGGGACAGGACTTTGCTGGAGGGGCAGGACCTTTGTTGGGGGGGGGCAGAACCAACATGAATGGTCAGTTAGTTAAGAATTTCTATTTTTTTACATGATCTAGAGGGGGCAGCTGCCCTTCCCTGCCCCCCCCCCAGCTACACCCATGAATATGACCATGTACTGTTGTTCAGGCCAGTGGGGATGGTATAGGAGGTGGGTAAGGGGAAATGACAGCTCTTTACTCTCTCCTTTCTTTACACCTCTGAGATATTCCCTTGCTGTGTTAGTAGGATCAGGCTGTATTTAACAGAGTGAAATTCTTCAGGACCCAAGTACATAGGGATTACAAATGCCAATGACAGCCCATAAGATAAGAAGGGCTTCATGGAAGGAATATGCTTTGCTGAGGCTTGCTGTTCATATGTTTACTGCAATTAATAAGGAATCAGCACTACGTTAAACACAAGAGAACAATTCCCTAGGAGTTTATCTCTGATGCACGTGATCGGTTAACAACACTAACTTGCTAGCTGGAAGATTTCTTCTGGGTGATTATATATGGTTTGCATCTGCAAACTGAATGGCTCTTCCCACGCATGGAAAGATTTTGATCCAGCAGTTGGCTCCTACTGGGCAGAAGGGAGGAGAGGATGGTTTTAGCCTACATCTCTCTCCACAGTCCCAGGGTCCCACAGCCCCCGGAAGAAATTTTCAGTAAATGCAAGGGGATGTAGAGGAATATCTCCTCCTCTTCTACTGTTGGGAACAAGGTTTGAATCCAAGCCAAGGTTTTCATAGTATTTCACTGGCTTAGCATATTCCATTCACAAAACACACAGTGCGTCACATTTGTTGAAGACTTTTCAACTAAACAACATTTGTTGTTGTTGTTGTTTTATTTATAGGCAGCCCAACTGACTGTGTTGCCCCAGCCACTCTGGGGAGCTCCCAACAAAATATTAAAAGCACGATAAAACATCCAAACATCTAAAACTTCCTTATACAAGGCTGTCTTCAGAAGCTTTTTAAAAGTCAAATAGTTGTTTATTTCCTTGACATCTGATGGGAGGGTGTTCCACAGGGTGGGCAGCACTATCGAGAATGCCCTTTGCTTGGTTCCCTGCAACTTCACTTCTCACAGTGAGGGAACCAGCTATCAAAAACCCCTGGATAGCTACTGCCAGTCATTGCTGACATCACTGACTTAGCTGGACAAATGGCCTGAGTTGGTATAAGGCAGCTTCCTAAGGTCAAAGTATCTGGATCAGATGATGAACAGTGCAAAGTAGCATATGGGGAAAGGATGCTCCTTGAGGTCAAATTTTAGGGCTAGCTTTCCTTTGCCTCACGACACTTGCATCGGTACCCAAATGGCCGCAGCATTGGCTGAGGTCATTTCTGCCAAGTGCATGCAGAGGTAGCTGACCATCATAGCTAACAATGCTGAGCTATTGTGGATTGTTCCGGCTTCATTTTTACGCCTCATTGACCATTTTGTCACTTGCATTTCATATCTGAAACGGTCAAGAAAAATATATTCCTTTCCCTCTCTTTTCTGTGCCATCAATTTAGCCTTCTAATGAGGCTAAATTGAGAACACTTGTAATCCAAGCTATAAAAGCTAGAGGGTTTGTCAGGCTTCCAGTACTCCATGACATTCCTTTTGGTTGCCAATAAAGCCAGATGTATAAATGTCCTGAAGTGTGAGTGTGTTGTGAGTGAGCTCATTTATATGCTGAAAGAGACAGATGTCAGGAGAAGGAGATGATGGTGGAACTCATAATCTTACTGACAGCATGAGCTACGCAGTTCCAATATCTCAATATGAGTCTAATTCTGCTCCTATTACAGTCAATATGAATTTGGCTGCTGAATTTAATAGGAGCAGAAGACCAAGGTGTGGATGCAGCCAGACAACAACTTGCAGAGAGAGGAATGCCATTTTATATCTTCAACGCTTGAGTGACACAAAAGGCAGCTTTTCTTGGGTGCACTGTTGATCACGGGGAGATGTCCCTGTGCACAATAACCAGCACATTGCACCTGGACAGACGCAAGCACAACCAACTTTCTGAGGACATGAAAACAAAGCTGGAAGCTATGGGCTGTATTCAACGTAGCAAAAAGGTAGATGTTCTGTCAGCTCAAGGATTCCTCCTTAGACAACGGAATGTTCTCCTCCCAACAAGTGCCTCCTTCATCTGTTTGGGCTTCCTCCTCAACCCTCTGGAGCAGATTAAGGGATGACATGGGGGAATGTCCAATTGCTTGTGCTAGCACTATTATTCAGTTGAATACCACCCTATGCCTTTACTTGCTTGGTACAGCTTTGGGAAATGTTCAGTTCAGTCCTAGAGAGCCTCCAGACTGTCCCTACTTCATGTGAAGGTTTCAAGTGCATATTATAAATTTAGGTTTGTGAAATTAAACTGGATTAAAGTGCTATGCCACCTGTTGCACAAGAAATCCACTTTTAAAAACAAAAATAAAACAGGCTTTTTGCAGTTAGGAAAGTAACAAGGAAATACACTGAAAAGTGTAGAATGAATGACTGATTAACGGAAAGAAATATAAACATTCTGCAAGCAAATCAGCATGGATGCTTATTGTAGGATAACTGCCCCATATACAAATCAGAATGAATGCTCAATAAAGACTGGATATAGTCTAACCTTTGTAAGCTTCGTACAAGCAAATCAGGATGAATATGGGTCATTTGGAGGACCCCCTGGAGTTATTTGTGAGGACTGGTTGTTTCTCTGTGGCTCAAAAGCCAGCATTTCACATCAAAGTCATAAATACCCAGACATTGGTGTTATTGTCCCTGTTAACTAAATATGTCAAGTTGGATTCTGAGGTGCATCAGCAGGAAGACTTCACATTTTTCTACACAGCGCAGCTTCTTCCCAGGAGAAATTCTGGGGTACTGGTGGATGGACAGGTCAAACAGTGTCATTTCAGAAGACTCCTTGTGTTTGGTGTAGGCACTTCCCTTCAGGTGCAGGAAAATAGATGGGACAGGCAAGAAAAGAGAAAAAAGAACTAAAATCCACATAGCACATGGTGCTGTGCAATCTCTTCTTGTTATGTACTGAAGTTCTCACCCTGGGCCAGCAGGGGGATACTGTAGATAGTTATGCAAATGAAGGATCGAAAGTGATGTTCTGTGATTGGATAGTTTGTATGCAAATGAAAGATCGAAAGTGACGTTCAGTGATTGGATAGTTTTAGAAAGTTGCAACAGTTACGTTGTTCTGGAGCTCTATATAAGCAGGCTGACTGAGCTCTTCAGTTCAGTTCTGTTCTGGCCTTTGAATAAACAAGAACTGTTTGAAGAATCGCTGTGTCGTCTGATATGTTCGCCCACAACTTAACACTTCTTACATGGAGTCTCTAGATGCCTGCTACATAAGGCACCTCACAACATTTCTTGCACCGCATCATCTCATAATAGTGCTTACTAAGTCTGTGTGGTGGTCCAAAGTCTTCTTCTAGCTCTTTCCTCCCAAACTGCAGAAGAGTGACACCTTTCAAATGCATTCAGATAAAAACCTTTCCATATTTCAGTGGTACCTCAGGTTAAGAACTTAATTCGTTCCGGAGGTCCATTCTTAACCTGAAACTGTTCTTAACCTGAGGTACCACTTTAGTTAATGGGGCCTCCTGCCTCTGCCGTGGTGTGATTTCTGTTCTCATCCTGAAGCAAAGTTCTTAACCTGAGGTATTATTTCTTGGTTAGCGGAGTCTGTAACCTGAAGCGTATGTAACCTGAAACATATATAACCTGAGGTACCACAGTATTATGTTGTCCCCTGATAATAGATGTTCAGTTCTTGCTCATTTGTTGCATAGGATTCCAATCTTCTTAAGGCAGCATTTCTGTTCTTGTGCAGTCTTCCCCCACCCCCACCTCCACAAAACATCATCTTTCTTTGACCACCTAGCCAAATCTAGTTCAGCTAGACAAGCTCCTTCTTTTAATACTCTCTCTTTTCAGATCACAGCTGAGTGTAACCCTGGGCATGCACACCCCTCCTTTTTCTCACAGTGAGCTACATTTTCTGCTCCAGAAGCAGGTAACCTAAAATCCTTTTAAGCCACAATGTCTGATGTGAATTATGCCTGGGAATTGCATCTCTGAAAGCTTTGAAATGTAGTGACCGACACAGCTGGCTGTAAGGAAGCAGGCACTTTGTAGGCTAGCTAATGACCACTCCTTCCTCCAGCAGTGTGCAAATGAGCTGATCTTTGCTCCTTGTGGTATATATTACCCGTCAACAGGCAAAGCTAAATCTTGAAATGATCTACTTACCAGGTTTTAATGGAAGGTGCCATATGCCTCTATTTATACATTACCTGGATGGATGGAATTCAGATGTGCCTTGTTGGGAGTTGCAGTCTGATGGAGCAAGTATGCATGGGCTCTAGGATTGGCATTGATGGCTGGACACCATACATGCCGCCCTGTGTGGCTCTAGGTCAGGGGGCAGAATGGCGGTTTTACAGGCCACCTACATGAGATTTTCCATACTCGGAGAAGGCTCTCTTCTAAGAATCCTCATCCAATTCTGCATGGGCACATGAACTCATGTATCCATCCCTCTGATAGATGCTTTAGTTAGCTTTCTGTTACCCACTACTTCAAAAAGGATTTGTTTACTTTAGACATCTTGGAACTGGCCTAGCCTTTGGACTCCAGCCAGGGCTGCTGACCACATGAACACTGCTTTGGAAACCATGCCCTTGGTGCACAGCACAATCACTGCCCAAGCACCATTTCTGTGGACCCAGTACAAGTTTGTAACCCAGATTGCCTGTGCCTCCTGCCTTTGCTCATTTGTTTTGGGGAAAAGGCAAGAAAGGACTTTTACGTTTCTTCCATTGTCCTTGGGATCTCCATAGGGAAGTTCAAATGACCGCCCTCCTCTGAAATAAGGTGAGCAGGGTTGCAGAGTGTATGTACTATCTTGGCTCTACACTGCATCCCACAGTCACATCTAAGCAGGAGAAACCATCCCATGCTATCCATGGGGAAGAGGTCCACCTGCATACTGGTACACATGCATGCAGCTCTTCCATGTGAAGTGTGTGACCCTACTTGGGCTAAAGTCTGCTTCCATGTAGAGGAGTTCTACATCTACAAATCAGTATGTGTGTAGAGCTCAGATGGGGAGGAGGAGAAGGAGGAGCAGGAATTTCTGCTGTATGAGTGGAAGTACAGGATGTATGGCTATGCCATGCCATCTACAAGGCAGAAGCCAGCAGCCTTGTGTTCTTTCAGCATATGCAGTGAGTGTCATGTGAACTTCACTTCTGGCCCCAGTTATTACGCTGCGTGTCCCTCTATCTTTCTGCCAGTCACCCATCACATCCTGTTGGCTTCTCCTATCTGTGTGCAGCAGCTAAAGAACTTTGGAACCCGGCATTCTGGACAGAGAATATTACATAAAGAGTAACACATAGATGAGGGCCTGGGCTAATAGCTCACAGCTGAGAACTTTGCTCTGTTTAACACTGCTTCTGATTGGATACAGCAAATATCATAATATCTTGCCAACCTACACATAGAAATAAGATGGTGGTGTTTATGGTGGTGCCATTTCTATGAATCTTATATTGTTTGGAGCCATAGTCAGTTATCTTGCTTAAGTTTATTTTCTTTTATAAAATTAATATTTATTTAGAAGCAATAAGATGAACACGAGTTTATTGGGGACTTCAAAATCCCACAACAAGATGTGCTTTATTCAGATTCATATATCGCATCCATCACTATGGTATCAATTTCGTACAGCTATTATTCATTGGGATGGTCTCAGTGAAGGTGAGAAGGGGCAGACACTGTATATTTTTAGTGGGGCTACAGCCACTTGTCGGCAGCATTTTAATAAGAGAGGTGGGCACAGAAATGTCTCTCCAGTTCACCATTTTTGCTCTCTATTCCAGCCCATTTTGATTTTATGCTATGTTTCCCCTTTTGTTAAGCGATTTGATATCAGCTACTTTTCAACTGCATTGCAGTCACTCCACTTCACAGTGTAACACAGCATGATGTAATGGAGCTTAAACAATCCTATTCTGTGCTGCCATACAAAGAAGTTCTATGGTCATTTCCAAAGTGCGGCTGTAATGCTTTTGAAATATCCCATCCTTCTTTGTTTTGTTTGTTTGTTTCTAAATGCCATCCATCTGAGCTATCCATTCCCTGTCCCCAGAAGAGGACAAGAACCTCTTCTCCTGATCTAAACAGCTGTAGAGGCAGACTGAAATGATAACTAGTTTTCCACCAGTCTGAATTATTTAGTCATCTGTAACTAAACAAAGAGATTCTACAGAAATACATAACATATGACCTGAATGACCAGGTGTTTATTTACTGAATGCATTTTTTAAACATTGCTTTTCCTAAACATAAGAAAGGGGTGGGGAAGCAGGAGTGATTTTTAAAGTATTTTTCTGAAGATGAAGGGGGAGGTAAAGGGAACATTGATGTTTGAACAGCTGTATAAAATAAAAATCTTCAGTTAGAAGACTGAATTATTTAGTTGTTTGCCGGATTCAGATTCAAGTCTGATGTAAAGCAGGCAAAGTAAAATCACTGACAGTTGATGGTTTGTCACGACCACTGAATTTGGCCTCCTGTTTTGACTATGCCTTTGGAATTGTTCGAATTAAGAATGTCATCATTGTGTTCAATGTAAATGTGGGGACTGCATTTTGGATGAAACAGCCCATGAGAGTCAATAGACTTATTCAGAGGATACAGTCATCAATCATGTCTGACTGAAGCAACTTGAATGTCCAGTGTGGTTACCACTTGAGAGTCAGTCAAAAGTCACATGAATATGCAACCCTTATTTTCAGTAGCTGATTATTTTTTCCCATCTCTTAAAAAAAAAACCTCCAATTTTTTGAATCCTGAAACTTTAATAGCTGCATGTCACCCTAGAACCATTGCCTAAGTTCGTTGGTGCTCCAAACACACTTTAGAATTTAAAGGCATTTCCTTTTCTCCTTGGAGCTGAGACAGCAGAGTTACTTTCTTGTTAGCTCCACCCCAGCCAATATTCGGCACACTTCAGAGTCATAGAAGTGATGCTGAAACCATTTCATGTTAGAAGAAGGGTTCCTTGGGGAATGGAAATGCGTGAAACCCACATAAATTAGGTTGGGTTTTTTTTAAGTAAGTGGTGCCAAAGTGATTTGTGAATCAAATCCTACTTCATCAAATCTCTATGCTAGTCCTGTTAAGGCAGAATTAATGGTTGACTGGTTTAAGAAGCTAATTTTTAAAATATGTATTGCAGAGTCTGTAGTTCCTTCTGCTGACATTTGCTGTTTCTGTACTATATGCCACTGTTAATTTTTATTTGGCTACAGTGTGAGTGTTTTAGTTTTAATAGTCCAGTTTTAGCTTTCAGTTCCTCATTAGGTGAATGCTAAAAAATGTAATGAAACTAAACACAGTTTAGCAAAACACCCTTGTAATCCTTTCAATTAATCCTTGATCACACCACTTAAAAAAAAAACAAGAGAAAGAAACCACTGCTGTAAACCTGAATAACTTAATTTTAAATCCAACCATTTTATATCACATTTCTTATGAGCAAAAATTATTTGTGTGGGAAATATTACACATGCAAAGAGACTATTCCGACACACATAATAAGAGACCTGCTGGATCAGGCCAAAGGCTCATCTCATCCAACATCCTGTTCCCATAGCTGCAACAGAGAAGCCTATGAGAAACCCCAAAGCAACTCCTGAGCATAGCAGCATTCTCCTCGCTTGCTATTCTTAGCAACTGGCATTCAGAGGCATACTGACTCTGACAATGGAGGTAGAACATAGTCATGGCTAATAGTCAATGATAGCCTAATCCTCCATGAATGTGTCTAATTTTCCTTTAAAGCCATCCAAGCTGGTGGGAACAAATTCCATATTTAAGTATGGCTATGTGAAGAAGTCCTTTGTTTTGTTTGCCTGAACCTTCCAACATTCAACTTCATTGTATGGCTTCAAGTATGATGAGAAATGGAGATGTACTCCTCTCTATTCACTTTCTTCATACCATGTGTAACCTTATGCACCTCCATCATGCCCTCCTTTACTTGCCTTTTCTCAGAACTAAAAAGACTCAGATACTGTAAACTTTCCTCCAAGAGGAGTTGCTCCACCCCTTGAACATTTGAGTTGACATTTTCTTAACCCTTTACAGCTCTACAATATCCTTTTTTTAGGTGCAGTGACCAGAACTGTACCCAATATTCCAAGCATGGCCTCACACTAGATTTGTATAACAGCATTATAAGCATGTGTAGCAACAGAATTCTGCCAGCATTCATTACACAAGACATAAATTAATAGATTATTTAGTTATCTGCTGAGGCCTTATCAGTTTTCAAGGGTATGTTCAACAATAGAAAGGTACATGCATGGAATAAATATTATCTAAAGCTGCACAAAATCATTTGTCTGTCTCTCATGAAAAAGAACATTGCTATATGTTAGAATACAAAGGACCTGATGTCTTATGGACATCTGAATCATTTGTATCTACGATGTCCAATCAATGGTTAATGGTTTGTTTATTCCTCATTTTTCATAATGCTTCTGTCTAACCTTGAAGTCATATCTAGTGAATCATATTCTTCCCAATATGACTAACAAGAGCAGTGTTAGCTATTTATCTCCTTAAATGTATGAACCACTAATCATTGAGGATTTCACATATTCCAGGCTACCTTGAAGAGTAAAATAAACACCATTTTTATACAATAGGAAAACTTTCATGGTACAATTAGCCAACCTCTTCAAAAAGTAGAGGAGAATGATTGCCTGTTAGGAACATGGGGTGTTTTCCAACCCAGCAGTTTGTTATGGGCATGGTGCTGTTTTCTGCAGGAAACCAGCTAAGCAAAAAGGGGGGCAGGGTTAAAAAGAAGAAGTGGTAAATCCAAATTCAATGGGTGTGTGTGGATATGAAATGGCATCTTACTATAGGCAGAGTTGTGCAGTAAAGGTAAAGGTAAAGGGACCCCTGACCATTAGGTCCAGTCATGACCGACTCTGGGGTTGCGGCGCTCATCTCGCTTTATTGGCCGAGGGAGCCGTCGAGACCCTGCAAAAACTTTGATGCATGAGTTGTACTGAGTCCACAATATACTGCCACCTAGAAGAACCCATAACCTCTGACTTTACATAAATTTCACAGTGGCTCTTTAGAAGACACTACTTGTCTTTCAAGAATGTTAAAGTACAATAAATTTCTACTGGATAGTATATATTCCGAACAATGAAGTACCGTATTTTTTGCTCTATAAGACTCACTTTTTCCCTCCTAAAAAGTAAGGGGAAATGTGTGTGCGTCTTATGGAGCGAATGCAGGCTGCGCAGCTATCCCAGAAGCCAGAACAGCAAGAGGGATTGCTGCTTTCACTGCACAGTGATCCCTCTTGCTGTTCTGGCTTCTGAGATTCAGAATATTTTTTTTCTTGTTTTCCTCCTCCAAAAACTAGGTGCGTCTTGTGGTCTGGTGCGTCTTATAGAGCAAAAAATACGGTAATCAACACGTGGATACCCAATGCGACTATGACTGCTAATTTGCTAAATTATATGTGCAAGAATCCACAAGAAATGTGTGGCATCATCAACAGATATTTATCCAAAGATCTAAGGTGACCATGGTACTCTTGTCAAGAATTATATAGCTTTATACACCAGCAGTAAAACCTTTAATCTAGCTTGGCAACCAGTGCAACACTTTCAACACAGGTGTTAGATGTTGGTGATAGGTTACTCCAGAAAGCACCCATGAAACTTCCTTACTGAATTCAAGGACAATACCCACATAAAACTAATTACATAATCAAGTCTACTTCATACTGAATTTGCCAGTAAGTGTTTGAATCCCACTTGAAAACAGTAATAGTCTAGAACTGACCATTACAGACTATACAAGAGATCAACAGGGGAGGGAAGGATTAGATTACTGCAAAGTGCAGTAAGCATATTTAATTTCAGAGGGCCAGAATATCTGATGAAATCATGTGCACACACAGGATCACTTGTTGCAAGAACAGCCGCTCAGAGAGACTAATCTTTCCTTAGGCACATGCCTGACTTGGTTTACAGAAGACTTTAAAACCAGACTAGGAACCCTGAGAGTGCACTCATTCCTTGCTGTGCAGATATCAGATGGGGGTGAGGGGAAGCATTAGCCAGATCAAAGCAGTAAGAAGTAAATCAGGGTCTTGTACCCTTAGTGAGCTACATCTACCACAGCTTGCAACACAAACAGAAAATGGCAAAACCCCTCGCAGTTGGCGAGCAACATGTACATTATGGTAAACCAAATCCATGGCCTTTCCAAACAATTACTCCAATTTCTTGACTGAAGCACGTCTTCTGTGTGCCTTTAAGTACCAGTAGCTATCAAGTTTCTTTGAAATTTGTAGCCATACATTTTTCTTGTAAAGTTAGACTTCATAGTTGTTTTCCAGGCAGATCCCCAATCACAGATACACAAACAGAATATTACATTTCTACAACTCATCTCAGTCACCTCTTTTCCAGGCTAAACACACCCAACTCCCTCAACATTTCCTCATAACGTTTCATTTCCAGATCCTTGAGCATCTTGGTTGCCCTCCTCTGCACAAGGTCCATCTTGTCAATATTCTTCTTAAATTGTGGTACCCGAGAGTATGGCATAGACCTTGGGTAGGCAAACTAAGGCCCAATCACCTTCTAAATCTGGCCCACGGATGGTCTGGGAATCAGTGTGTTTTTACATGAGTAGAATGTGTTCTTTTATTTAAAATGCATCTCTGGGTTGTTTGTGGGGCATAGGAATTCGTTCATTTTGTCCCCCAAAATATAGTCCAGCCCCCCCCCAGTCTGAGGGACAGTGGACCAGCCCCCTGCTGAAAAAGTTACTCATCCCTGATAGACACTAGTTTCCCTACTTTGATCTAGTGAGAACTAGATCGAAGGAACACATAGGCAGAAGGTAGGCCCCGCTCCTATTCAGTCTGGAGCCATTAAACCAGCCTTCCATAATATGGTGCACTCCCATTACCCAAAACCATTGGTTCTGTTGACTGGGGCTGTAGTTCAACGACACCCAGAAGGCACTAAGTTGGGGGAAGCTGCTTGATGCAGGATGTGATTTTGGTGGCCATCACAAGGTCAGACTCTTCTTTCCAACTCCCTTTCTGACAAGTGTCTATGAGGCCTATGTGAGGAACCCTTGTGCTGCTCCACAAAGGCATGAAGATAAACACTGATACATACCCTAATGGAAAAAAATGCTGCACTGTGAGCCGTGGGTTAAGTCACGAGTCTCTTTAGGAGAGGGGAACAGAGGCACCACCTTGGGCCGAAGATTGGGGATGCAGCAGTGCATAACAGCACATGCACGGCATCGGGAGCAGACCTTGCCCAGCATGCACAACCTCAGTGGCCACAGCTCCTCCTTTCTCGCACTCAGGAAGAGCCTGATGTGCTGTGCTGCACTCGGCTCAGCGATTCCGCCTCCTCCCTCCCCTTAATATTGGGGATGGAGGCTGAGCCCCCTGCTAAGGAATATTGAGGGGGATGACGCTATCTCCGCTCCCTACAGTTGGCGTGCCTTGAGAGAAACCACCTCAAAGCATCTCTGCACAGAACACCAGGCTACAAAATAGTTTACCTGAAAACACTGCATATGCCTGATGCTCTTCAGTGTTACAGACACTCCTTTATTAGATGCAGCTAAAATTAACTTCATAGCTACCTTCCTGATTTCCACAAACCAGATTACAGGTGCACACCACTGATTGCAAAACTCAGATACTAGAGAGTTAGTCATTGCCTGATTAATGTGACTGTACAGATTTCACTCAGCCTTTTTGAACCTCAATTGCATTTAATTACTTTACACCCACCTACATTTGCTCAATATTTCTTCTGTAGGAGGATAAGTTCACAGAGTAAGGGCAGCTATCACTGTAACATCTCAATTCCACCCCCACCTTGTACCGCACACCACCCAAACATGGCACTGAGTTGCTAACATTCTCCTATTGTTTTGTGTGTTCTTTGGCAGTGTTTACCACTGCAGAATATATCTTTCAAACACATATGTGAACTAAGGGAACTAAAAACATTAATTGAGGCTGAAAAGTGTAATTTTGGCTAGTAGCTTGGCACGCCCAGGGCCAGGTTTTCCTTCCCTCCTGTCACATATTTAATTTTTCTTGCATGCTATTGTTTAGAAAAAAACCCACCACCATCAGTCCGAATCATTACAAATGTAAGCACATCTGCAGAAGAACGTCATATCCAGGGTGAAAACTGATCTAAGGAACTCTATCAGCTTCACATTGTGAGCAAAATAGGATAATATCTACCAAAAAGAAAAAGGTAAAGCAGTCATCTGTCTAGAATAGATCTGCCAGTCAAAGCAGTACCCAGGAAACCTGTCAGACAGTCTACATATTCAAATTTCAGGTTTATTAATAAGGCAGCCAAATACAGATTGTAGCCAACTGTCTACATAAGCAATACAGGTCTGCTGGATAGCCTCTGCAGTCTGTCAAAAGATTTGATTTAACACTTTTATTCCTTTCAGGCGCGACATTTGTACTCACATGTGTACCCATGCAAAGTCTTCTTGACTGCAAGTCCATAACGAAAGCAAAACAGAGCAGGCAGATCAATACTATACTCTGATTATATGGGGTGGTAGGTAGAGGAGGGGTGAATCCACTCTGTCAGAAGAGAGGCCATCATATTCTACACAGCATGGGAGTTTAAACTATTGCCCATCAGATGTTTCTGAACTTCAGTTATCACAGTCCCTGACCATTGGCAATGCTGCCTGGGTGTGATGGGAGTTGGAGGTCCAATACATCTGAAGACCTACAGTTCCCCATCCTTCCTGCATGCCCTCAGCCTGGGAGGGTATGTCCCCATTGAAGCACAGCCAAAGCCTACTGATCAGGGACTTTTGTAGCAACAATACCCATATCCCCCCCACACATGGACTGAGAACAGTGAGGACACACTTCCACCAGACCTCTCTATATTGCCCCCTACACATACCCCTTAACATCCCAAAGCACCCTACTCCATAAACCTCAGTAGCACAGGCAACAATGTCCCCACTACTGCCCAGTCTCCAGGCGACCCTACAGGTAGAAACTTAGATCTCCTTGTGCTATTCATAACCACCATTTTGAATCACAACACACAATGGGAAGGAAGGAGAGCACACGCAACACAGTATCCATACAGCTACCTGGGCAGGAAGCCCACACAATGAATACATAGCTCTCCTGGGTCATGGCTGCAAGACCCACTGAGGAATAAAAGGACTCTTTGACTAGTGAAAGGGAGAGACCAGGACATGCAACCATACCAGACACACAATGACAACAGCATCGTGACTCACTGTGTAAATCAAGGATGAGAACTTCATGTTGTGAACCTGGACTCTGATTTCTCATCTTCAGAGGAGGAGGAGTATATGAGCTCAGAACTGGAGGAAAAGCAGAAATTACCTCAGGTGGTTGCTGTAGGAAGTCAGTGGACAAGCCTGGGCCTTGTAAGCAGAGCAGCATCTGGTAGCACAGGTGTGGCTAATGATTAGGCTGCAGTTGCAGCTGCTGCTAAAGAACTGCTAGAATACAGTTCCCCTTCTTCCTGTTTATTGGCTGTGCTTGTTGGGGCTTTTGGGAGTTGGAGTCCAGCTATGTCTAGAGGGCCACAGGTTCCCTATTTCTGGCACAGGGCACAGAGTTGGGAAGCCAGACAGGAATTCATCCCCACCAGGGTGGAATCTGGTTCCATCCAGCTTTGGAATGCCTGCTCAAAAACATTGCAACAGAGGCAAATGAAAGCAGTTACCCAGCCAATGAGCCACAACAGCAGGTAAGAGCTGCACATCTAATGGGAGCTGGATATATCATAGGTGTTTGTGAGAAAAGAGGAAAAGCAGTATTAGCAAAGTTCCTGTGTGTATTCTGAGGCCAGGTTGTTCACACAAAGTTCTCCCTCTTTGTATTACGTCTCCTTTCCTCTTGCTTTGCCTCACTAGAGTTTCTCCTTGTGAGCTCAAAGTGCAACAAAATACTGTATTTTTTGATCTATAAGACTCACTTTTTACCTCCTAAAAAGTAAGGGGAAATGTGTGTGCATCTTATGGAGCGAATGCAGGCTGCGCAGCTATCACAGAAGCCAGAACAGCAAGAGGGTTTGCTGCTTTCACTGCACAGCAATCCCTCTTGCTGTTCTGGCTTCTGAGATTCATAATATTTTTTTTCCTTATTTTCCTCCTCCAAAAGCTAGGTGCGTCTTATGGTCTGGTGTGTCTTATAGAGCGAAAATTCACGAGATGGTAAAGTAATGTGGTACAGAGACTACTTGAGATAACACAGCAGCAGACTATACCACTTCAGCACTCCCTGATTCATTATGGGCAAACATACAGGAGAGGTGGGCAAACATTCTGAAGCTGAAGATTGCATTTCGTCAAGGAAAAGTATTCAGAACCCGGAGCTGGCAGAGGGCAGGTTAAAGCCTATCTCTCTTCTTTCCTCCCTTCACCATCCATTATCTTTCTCACCCATTCACACAATCACACCAGTGTACATCCCATTCATGCATCATCTGTTGGCATTCATTCTATCTGTTTCTCTCACATTTCTGGTACTTGTCTGTCACTGTCCCCCACCTATTCACCACTGCCTGCTGTACCTTTACAGAAGAGTCAGGAACAGCAGATTGGGTGCTTGCAACCCAATCACAGAGGGAGGTGCTTAGGGTGTCACTATGGAGGCTATCTAGCTGCTGCACTTTGTGGTAGGCCAAATGACAGCTTCAGGTTGTCTGTTTCTGGCCTAAAGGGGTTCCTGGCCAGAACCAAAATCATGTTTTGCTAAGCAATAAAGTGCTTCTGGTTCTCCAAGGAGGCTAAAGCATTAGGTCATCACCAAAAGGTTGCAGCAGAATCAATATTGACTACAAAGGATAGTACAGTACTATTCGGATTAACAGAGTGGCAGAAATTGGCCCTGCTAAGAACCCTTCAAGCCACTCTGGGCCAGTTAGGCAGAGGTGAAACTGCAATGCCTACATGTATTACCTAAAGCAGTAATAATGGATTCAGTTGGTGGTCTTGTACCAGTCAGCTTCAGTTCTCTGTTCATAGAAATTGTATAAAATGGCCTCCCAAAGGGCTTGCTGTGATGAGTGAGATAAAGGAAGTCTCAGTTTTCCCGAAAAGATGCAAAGGTGAAAACTGGTAAAGTGTAGAAATGATTTAATGCCAAGCAGATTCCGAATGCATTTTGGGCATGCTAGTCCATTCTCAGGGGAAGCTGTGCAACAGTTATAAAGATATGAAAATAGCATGCTGCTTAGGTTTGCTATCCATAAAATGCTGTTATCTCTAAGTATAGCTGAGATCTTGTGGTGGAGTAAAATTCCCTCTTCCTGGGACTCCACAAATGTTCTGCCTAGTGTTTAACTACAAGAATATTGATCCTGTGAAGAGCTTTCTTTGACCTGGAGGGTAAATAGAGCAGATGAAAAAGCTGTAGAACATCTCTAAATTAGTACAGAATGAAAAGTATGAAAGGCACTGTCAGTGGCATGGGGTGCCCTCCATTAGCTTTGGCTGGTGGCCCAGCTGCACCCCTATCTGGACAGGGGAAGTCTAACTACTGTTGCCTATGTTCTGGTAACCTCTAGGTTAGATTGCTGTAACATGTTATATGTGGGTCTGCCTCTGAAGATGGTTTGGAAACTTCAGCTGGTGCAGATTTCAGTGGCCAGGTTGCTCACTGGGTTTGAGCATATGACACTGATCCTGGCCCAACTGCTCTGGCTGCCAATTATTTTCCAGGCCCAATTCAAAATGCTGGTTTTGACCTATAAGGCACAAGACTGCTTGGAACCTCAATACCTTGAGGACTGCCACTCTCCACATGAACAGACCTGGACCCTGTAATCATCATCTGAGGTCCTTCTTCATGTGTCTTCTTCGAGAGAGGTCCAGAGGGTGGCAACACAAGTATGGCCCTTTTTGTCAGTGGGTCCCCACTTGTGGAATGTTTTCTGAGGGAGACTTGCCTGGTTCCTTCATTACATATCTTTGGGCACCAGGCAAAAACATTCCTCTTCTCCCAGGCCTTTGGCTAATTAAACAATCAAACTGTTGCAGGGGTGTTGTTTTTGTATGTTACTATATTATGTATTTTTATACAGTATTGCAAACTGCCCCGTTATCTTCAGATGAAGGATCATATAGAAAGAACAACAGCAGCAGCAACAACAACAACAACAACAACAACAACAATAATAATAATAATGTTGCCTTCTGCATATTGTCTTGACTGAGAGGTAGAGTGCATGCAAAAAAATAAGAAAAGGCTGTTTGATTATTTTGGGGTATCATAAAGGGTAAAGTGTATCTAGAGCCCCTTCCCATTTTAGCTCTAGTCTAGACAAAAAGTTGCTCCTAACTCTGACACAGTCTCTGATATCTGCTGCCACATCATATTTATTCATAGGATGTTGAGATATATTTTGAATAATTTCACATGCCACACTGTCTACAATTGTGACAGGCAGCCCACTAACACACGCTTCATTACTTTGTACTAATTCCAATATGACTAGTTTCTGTCAACACACCCATAGCAAACAATAGCAGGCTCTGTTTACACTTAACTCTCCTTTCCTTTCCACTTGACTGCAGCAGAGTCTGAGAGCTGGCCTTCTTCACTAAAGAATTCTAGAAACTTCCATTTCTAATAGCCCGAAGTGCCGAACGCTATATGATGTTAAGTGTAAGATTTGTGTGTGAGCCCTTTTTCAAAAAAAGTAGGAGTCGTGCAGAGTGGAAAAGAGGGATTCAAATCCATACAGGTACAGTGAAGGGGGTGGAAGACAGATTAAATGGAAGATACAATTTGTTCTGTGACATTATAATCATTTTAGATAAGTCACAGTGAGAATATTTGATAGTGAAGGGTGGTCAAATGCTGAAAAAGAATTACAAGGAAGATATAACTAGCCCATTGTGTGTAACGTGAAAGCAAATGTACTATTATGGGTTAGTGAGGAACAGGGGCTGCCCAGAGCCCTGAGTGTCAGGTTGCCCCACCCTCTAGATTCTTGGGTGCTGAGGTTTTAATCAGAACTTTGATAATGAAGGTGAGCTGACAGGCTGAGTTTGTTTTTTCTGCCAGACAGAGGGGCAGAAGGAGATTGTGGCCCTGCCATTAACCCATCACAAAAGCAACCTGCAAGACAAAAGACCCTACCAGTAACTGAGAGGGAGGTTGCCAGGGCAATGTGGGAGTGGTGTGGCACAGGAAAATGCTGTTCTTAAAAACAAAAAACAAAAAAACCCCAGAGGTTTGGTATAGGAAACAAATAGACAGATGGGGTGATTCCCAATGAAATACAACCCTGGCTAAGTGCCTGGAACTCCCTGGAATCATGCTACCACTCAGCAGAGATTGGGGTGTGTGCGCACAAACTTTGTAACAATACATACGTGTCATTTAGGAGGTGCTTCAGCTCAGAAGTGCAGCATCTGCTTTGCACACAGAAGATTCCAGGTTCAATTCCTGGCATCTCCACATTAGTCTAGGAAGGACTCCTGTCTGAAACCCTGGAGAGCTATGGTCAATCAGGGTAGACAATAGTGAGCTAGGTAGACCAATGGTCTGATTCAGTGTCAT